>NC_138762.1:31686941-32170216 GCF_965113315.1 Podarcis vaucheri | reverse complement strand
CATATCTGGCGGGCAAGTGATACCTGCACTAAAATGTTGCCTTGTGGAATGTGTACAGTTCCATTCAGCCACACCCTGCTACTCCTCTGTGATGCTCCAATTCCATCCCCCGCTTCCACCTGCTCTTGCATTTCTCTCTGTCCTCAACAGTCATCATTCTGTGGCCATTGAGCATGTCTATTCTCAGCCAGTTGTTTCTGAGGTTCCTTCATCCTTGCGTTCTCCCCCCTCCCCAAAAAAATATGATGAAGGTGATGAAAATACAAACATGCAAGTTATTTTTTTATTTTTGCATGTCTTTCTTCAATCCTTGAGGTTCTCACAAACGTGCTGATATGGATGAATCCATTTCGGCAATGTAAGGAACTACACTCACCTCTGAATGTTGGAAATAGAGGGAAATGCTTTATTCTGTTCTGCTGCATTATATAAAAGTTGGCATACAGAAATGAGAAAAAGTGTGTGTGTGTGTGTGTGTGTGTGTGTGTGTGTGTTTGGGGGGGTGTTCTTTTCTCTTTTCCCCTCTGTCCTTTTGTAATCCCCAGGTCTGAAGCTCAAGGGAAGTCATGTTTCTCTGGGATTTCTGGGAAATCGTCTCTTTATTTTGCAGCGCAGGTAAGCTGAGAAGTTAACAGATGGCCAGAGAGAGATGGGGACTGCTGAATGGAACTGTCTACAGATGGTGCACTAACTCCCTTTGAAGCTGTCCGTGGGTTGCATGACAGCCCAATATGGTTGTGGACTTCAAAATACGTGTATTCCCACACAACCCTGATGTCATTATGACATTTCTCTTCTCGAGGAAGAAGGGGTGTCTCTGTGTGTGTGTGTGTGTGTGTGTGCGCGCGCGTGTGCGTGTTGCATGTGTATTCAGGATGGGAGGAAGGATGGCCAGATTGATAAATAGAAATAGGAAAAACACAGAACACACAAAAGAAAATAGCTTGATATCTGTAGCTGGGATTCCATCTACAGACAAAATTTCTCACATTGTTCAGCTGCACCATTTCAGTGACTGGAGAGAGGATTCACAGCAAGAGTCAAGGACCTATATTTGAGTTGCAAAAAAGCAGCACATTTTTAAAAGCACTTGTTGTTCTTGTTGCTTAATTGTCATAATCTTCCGAAGTAGATATGCTCCTAAGGAATAATTGCATGTCATCTGAAACATGGCTGAGGTGATTTCCTTCCACCCTTTCTTTCAGGTCTTTGGTCTCATCCTGAACAATGGACTGTTTTTAAAAGAGAAACCCACTGCTTTTTCCTTAGAGTGGTTCTCTCTGTTTTTCTTCAATGTCAAACTAGACTAGTTCTAACACGTACAGGGTTGTTGTTTTCAATAGCCACTACAGGGGGATGGCAATCTAGAGAGGGACGATGATGACTTATTAGTAACTTTCTACCCAAGCTTTACAATGTGGGCATTTGAGGCTTTGATTCTAAATCCAGATTCAAAGCCTTAGAAATAGTGCAGAACAAAATTCTTCAGAAACTTTATTCCATCCCTTTGCGAATCTCTGAAGCTCTCTTATGCACAGAATTGAGGGGGCCAACAATCAAGACTGCACCCTGCTAAATTACATCAGATGAACTGCAGCTCTGTAAACTGCACATTTTCCTGCTTTGTCTTATTTGGAATGGGGGTAATAACCAATATTGGAAGTCTATACGACAAAACCTATAAGATAGTCCTTGGTTCAGTCCCCAATATATCTAGGTAGGGCTGGAAATGTCCCCTGCCTGTAACCCCTGAGACCCCTACCAGTCAACAGTGTGTGGACAACACACTGGGCTAGATTGGCAGGTGAGCTGCCTCAGTATAAGGCAACTTCCTATATTCATACAAAGCTTACAAAAAAATAAGTATTCAAAAAATTGAATACCATGTGCGACCAAAAAAAAAACCATTTTAAAAATCAAAATCAACAAAGACACATGAAAACGAGACTTGCAATCCCAAAGTTGAAACGGAGAGGTCCAGACTTCCTGAGTGATGATGCCAACTCTTCAGGTGCCGCATAAGTAGTGGCATCCTAAAGGTAAGAAGAAAAACACTGGTCCAAATCAGACTTAAATATGAGTATTCTTTCCCCAGCAATATCCAAAGCAAATGTAGATATAGCAAAAGAAGTAGTGAAGCAAACCAGCCCCACACCAACCTTTCTTTCTGACACAGCAGTGAAAGTGTGAGATTTAAATAGATAAGTCTAGGAGCTGTAGGGAAGGGAAAGATTCAGGGAGTAAAATGAATTGCTGTATCTGCGGGAAGAGAAAAGATGTATCAGACGGTATGTGTATTTTATGCATAATATTATTCTTCACACTGGCTTTTGTTCTCTCCCTCCAGGCTCCATGGGCTTCTCGGTTCATCCATCTAGCTTCAATAGGGAGATACATCTCTCAGCTCTTTTCTCCATGGCACAGTTAACCTGGTATAGCAGGGGATGCTTGTTTGCTCAGAAGCTTATACGTAAGTTGGCTGATAGGCTAGGGACATTCAGAGCTCTCTGTCCTGGAGGAAAAATTCTTATCCAGTTATTTCAGGGGCACAATTCAAGGTGCAGATGTTAAAATTAGGAAGTTCAAAACCAGGGATGGGGAACCTGCAGCCTCCAAGGTGTGGTTGGACTACAGTTCCGATCATCCCTGACGACTGGTCATGCTGGTTGGGGCTCATAGGAGTTTGAGTCCAGCAGCATCCAATTTAATAAAGGAAATGAATGGAATGACATTTCTCAGGAGTATGAATGAACCATGGGAGATTTTTCTTTTGCAGGATTTGAAGTGTATAGAACTTTTGGAGGGGTCCTGCACAAGAATCAAAACACTACCGGGTTCCCCATCCCTATCATCTGACTGGGGCAACCCAGTAGGTACAAACAATATCATCATCACTGTCATCATCATCATCATCCTAAACAGAGTACCCATGGAATTATGGGGGCAGATGGCTGACAGCATGCAACACCTCTGCTAACACTGACTCCCCATATGCAACCTGGCCAGGCTCAAGTGGCGGGGGGGGAAGGCTGTGTGTTAATATGCAACTGAACAGCTTGGGCCCAGGATACTGTAAGTACCACCTGAGCCCTTATATCCTAGCTCAATCACTAAGATCATCCGTAGGAGTGCTGTTCATTGCTCTCCCCCCCCCCCCGCCACTCCAAAAGTCTGTCTGGCCTCAGCTAGAAGACAGGCATTGATCACCATCCTACTGCCTCCAACACAGCAGGTAGAATATGGCCATTGAGAATACTCCATTAATGTGCACAATCTTCTTTTAGATGTTAAAGGGAGTAAAGTATGCAGTGTTTGCATTAAGACTCTGTTCAGTGTAAGAATTCATTTGGCACTGATATTTTGCTCCATCTTCTAGTTATTTATTCTGCATGTTACTCCTTCTACAAATACAGGGTGGTATCCAACTAAACAGCTACGCTAGCTCAACAACACATTATTCAATGTGCTAGCATAAATTCATCAGCATTTGAGTGTGAATGTCTTCTAATAAATGTAAGTTTATGTGTTCTTTTGACTAATGTACACATTTGAAAGCAATAGTCTCTAATAATAATTTGTGTGTGTAATTTTCACTAACATTTTCATTTCTATGCACACTTGCCCCCAGTACATTGATTTCTGAAAACATTAGGTTAGAGAACAAAATGTGGATAAATGTGAGTTTTAAAGGATAGCTCTGTTTAGGTTTGCATTCTGTTTCAGAAAGCACAAATTTGATAAGATTCACCTTTAAATCCATTGAATTCCCCTCTGCCCCACCTCAAAATGAAGCAAACCACCCTGTGCCACCCACTTGCTCATTCTGCTGTTTAGGGTCCTGGACGTCTATCCCCAAGTTCCTTTCCTGACAGCACCACTGTCCGCCTCTGCTTTAAAGGAAAGGAGGAGTTTGAAGTTTCTGCAGAAAAGCAAACAGCATCATTTTTATGCTGTTCACAAGAAAACATTGATTTTCCTTAATCTGGTTGGGGAGAAAAAGATATTCACATGCTTGAAAGAATGATGTTTCCCTCAAGAGCCAAGTGTATGTGCTATGAAGGCTTGATTGAAGCACATAAAAGGTATCATGTACCCCAAGCAAACTTCACACCTGAGCTGAAAGTGATCAATTTTGCTTAAGGTTGCACACAAACACACAGAGAGCAAAGTATATCAGCGTTGCCACCAGAGCTGCAACAAAACTACCATCAAGCTGTTATTTTAGTATCCATCTGCAAAGAGATTTCATGTGACGTGGCTTTGGATGTGAGATCAGAAAACCCAAGTTATGCCTGCTGAATACCCTTCTGAAGAAAAGATGGTCAGCTGAAAGGAGAGGTAACTGGAGTCCATAAACTTTCAGTGGTGTGATAATTTACCTCTAGGCATATACACCCCAAAGAGAATGCAAAAGGTATTCTTCAGGCTGAGACAAAAATGAGAAATGCTTCCAGGGTTAGGGAACAAAGAAAAACATGTCAGCCATGACAGAATTCATGGATCTGAATTGTGCTTTTCAACTTTAAAAAAGTTTCCTCCCCTTCTTTAAAAATATGCATAATCCATCAAAGAACCTTTAGCTGACCGCTATTGAAAGGCTTTTAATTTACTTGGTGGAGCTGTTCCACAGGCACAAAAGATGATAGCCTAATGGTAAAGCCCAATTCATGCATGTTATGCTAGCTCGTTTAAATTAGAAGTGTGCAAGAGAGCTTTTCAACATCAATAGCTGTTGTGTGTTGTGGCACAGTCAACTTCAGCCAGTATTTTTGCCTGGCTCCAAAGTGCCCCTGAATTCCTCATGCCTGCCCTGGGTGAAGGCTAAAATAACTATCTTGGTTTTCTACCAGTCACCTTTCAGTCAGTAGTGGCTGGTGCCTATTGGAACACGTAGGGTTGAAGATAGGGCAGCCAGTGTAGGTGGAGCCAGAGCCAATGATAGGTGGAGCCAACTAATTATACTTTCCGCCCCATCCTCTTTCTGCTGAATTATGCAAGGGAAATCACTGAGACTAAGGAGGAGGATGCTGACAAGCAGTGTCACCCCCTGGACTGGTTGTGAATAAGGAGGCAGGCAGGTGGGGGCTGGCTAAGAGCAGACTGAGGTTGGTGGGGCAGTGTCCCATTTGTCCCCAGTGGAGGACCAGCCTTGACTGCAATCAGTGGCCTCCTTAACCACTGAAATTAGAGTTTGAACTTGCTTGTATGGAACTTGCTTGGCTTTTAAAAAAATAATCATAAAAGCGCTCTTTATGATGTGCTGCTCTCAATATATTAGAGGGAAACAGTGATGCACTAGCTTTGTTTCAGCGAGAAGTAGACACCTCTGTATTTGTGATAAGAGGGTTGAAAAGCGAATGGGCTGGCTACTCCTTCTGTAGCTTCTCTTTGGAAGCTCATGAGATCCTCTCTTCTCTGATTGCATTCCAAGAGCCTGGGTTGGCTGGCTTGACTGTCTGCCAAGAAAATCCATCTTCTGCGTCTTTGAGATTTCAGAGCTTTGGGGCAAAGAAGAGAGAACAATGAGCAAAATGGGAGGGGCCTGAAAGGGGGGGAGGGGAGTTGCAGACTGAATTCTGTAAGATACCGCAAGGCTGAACATGGTGAGTTGCCAACAATAGTACTGGGGGACCATTTTAATTAAATTCTCTCCTGACAGAGGCATGCAGCTCCTGTGAAGCAGATGAGAGAGAACTGCTTGCTGTTGAAAAGTTCACACCTGTCAGCAGCCGGTTAATTCAACATGTATCTGATTAGCCAAGTTAATCATGGGTGGGGACTGCATTAACCCTTGAGCTACGTATGCTGTAGAGCAAGAGCCCAGTCGAAGTGGCAAGCTTACTTTACAATGCAGTCTTAAGTAGCAGTACTCAGAAGCGAACCCTCTTGAGAAGTATGGGGAAGAGCCATTGCTCAGGGGTGGAGCATGTGCCTTGCACGCAGAAGCTCGCAGGTTCAATCCCTGGCATCTCAGGGTAGGGTTGGGAGAGGCTCCTGCCTGAAATCCTGGACAATTAATGCCAGTCAGTGTAGATCAGGATTTCTCAAACTTGGGTCTCCATCTGGTTTTGGACTACAATTCCCATCATCCCTGACCTGCTAGCTAGGGATGATGGGAGTTGTAGTCCAACAACAGCTGGAGACCCAAGTTTGGGAAACCCTGGTGTAGACAAGACTGAGCAAGATGGACCAATCGTACTGACTCGGTATAAGGCAGCTTCCGATGTCCCTAAGTGCCTGATAAGTAAGTTTGGGATTGGACTGTACAGTTGCCAGATAGCAACCTTGTACAGATTATGTACGTACTGGGCCCCTACAAAATCCCATACAGTTCAGACCCTGCAAAAGAAGAGTTTCCAAGACTCATTTGTAAGTAGTGGAAGTTTCCCGCATCCCATTGCTTTATTACAGTGATGGGGAACCTGCAGCCCTCCAGACATTGTGGGACTTCAGTTTCCATCAGCACCTGAACATATAAAAGCTGTGGGGCTGGTGGGCCCCACCCCTGCTCTAGAGTCCCTACAGGAGAGCAGAGGACCAGGGGAGAGCCTCCACAAATTAACTAGATACAAACATTAGTCATCTCCACATTGCCTCTCCTTCTAGCCTCTACCCATTCCCAAATAATTACCAGTACCTTGGGTATATACTTCAGCTACTAGGCAAGAAATCATTCATACAACCAGAGCTTTTTTTCCCAACTGACACTCACTGGAACTCAGTTCTGGCACCTCTCTTGTGGGAAACCATTGCCAATATAAGAGAACAATGGAGGTGTTTGTGGTGAGTTCCAGCACCCCTTTTTCTAGAAAAATAGCACTGCATACAACCACATTGTTGTCTTATCCCAACTGAAATCATTAGGCCATCTCGCTTAGTCCTGTCTATTGATTGACATAGGCTCTCCAGGGTTTCATAAAGTAGTCTTTCTCAGTCCTGCCCTGAGATGCCCTGGATTATACCTGGGACCATCTGCATACAAAGGATGTGGTCTACACTGAGTTATAACCCTTCCATTATATTATCCCCACACATAACATTGCTCTCAGCAGCATCGATGCAGGTAAAGGTTTGTGTGTGATCACGTACGCATGCACTGTCAATCCATGTCAATATTGCCCTGGAGGGACTATATTTAGGAATGAATGAGAATCTCACTCATTAACATTTCTGTTAAAAGAGCCAACAGATGAGATCATTAGCACTAATTGTGGCTGTGGTGTGTAAAATCCAGACATTTCCCTTCTCCACTGGGAACGTAACCGCAATTCACAAGCTCCTATTTAGTGTATCATGTCTTATCAGGGACTCAACATTTTGGAACTTCCACTTGGTTGCTTCTGTCTTCTTAGTTTCCTATGCCATTGGCATAGGAAGGATTAGTCAGGGAGGATAATAAAGTATGGGGCACCTCTAGGGTGAAGAACAGTAGCAGGCAACAGCGTAGGGGGGTGTTGGTTACCTGGCTTCCCAATGCAGAGGTCACTGCTGGTAAATGAGAAGAGAAACAGAGAGGCGATGGGAAGGTCGACATGGTGCTGGGTTAGCTCTGATGCTGTATACACACCACACTGACCTCTCCACCCCCTCAGTTACTGGCAGCAACCTCTACCTTGGGAAACCAGGTTAATAATACTGTCCCACCAAATGGTACTGGTGGAAAATATCCAGAATGCATGAAACCCCAAATAGAGCAAAATATAGAAAGCACAACATGCAGCAACCATGGCCAATGGGATGATGGACGTGTAGTTCAGCAACATCTGAAGAGCCAGACGTTCTCCATGCCTGGGGTGAAGGAACAGGACTAAGCCCCAAGGGGCTTGGCAGGAATGGGGAAAGAAAAGGGGGAAGGGAAGGGATAGGAAACAATACAGAGGAAGGATCAAAAGAGTGACAATGGTGAACAGGGCAGGATAGTTTGTTCCCTGCCTTCCACAGCAATCAAATGAACAGGGGAAGAAGCTTGGAGAAAAGAATTATTGCCTGCTAATATCTGTAGATCCAGCTGCTGATAAAGGCACAGCATCAGGGGCCACTAAAAATGCTGACAACCCTAGCTGAAAGTAAGCAAATGCAGCTACACACATTCTTAGAGTACATTTAAATAAGTGAGATTCTTTCAAGACTGTTGGGCGGAGGGGGTGGTGAATCCCACTTGCTAGGAATGTATCTTCTGAGAAACGTAAGGTGCCTATTTTCCCCTCTTCAATCTCCAGGTGGGTGTCGGCATTAATTAGAGATGGTGCTAAAGTAATGCTCCGGAGCTAAAGGAACCTGGCAGAGTCTGGATTTCACACTGTCACTTTGACTCCTGATTAAAACGGAGACATTTCCATTGAACGACCTGTAGCTGGCAATAGAGGGCGGTGGTTGTTCTTCAGAAGACTGCTAAAGAAGCTAGTGGAAATTTTATTATCTTGGTGAGTGGAAGAGACTTTAAAGGAATCATTAGATTTCAAAACTGAGTAGGATGGTAGGAGCTTCAGCAGCAACACATTCTCCTGTGATAAAATGAAAAGAGAATCGTAATGCACTTTGTACACTGAGAAGCAATTTCAAATAGCTCTTTCCAGATGTTCTTTGAATGTGGGGAGACAAGAGTGGGGAGGAGGGGGAATCACATGTGGCATCCCCATTCCCAGCCTCTACACTAGGGGTGGGGGAGTGGATACAGCAGGCTGGCCAGATTATCTCCCTTATCACCAGAAGACAAAGTTTGACCATAAACTATTAATTGGATTATCAAAGGCAGAGGGTGGTATTAAACTAGGTTTGTAAGTAGCATTATTAATGCAGGTTTGAATGAAGTTCACAGTTACCAGTCATTGGCATTGAGTCAAAATCCATAAACAGAAAGGGTACACAGCAAGAAGAATTGAACAGACAGACAGAAAAGGAAGCCACAAACTCCTCTAAATGAAACTGTTATCTCTATATTGTTATGAGTTTGGGGTGTTTAGCTGGATGCAAGGTCCCTCTAATCCTTGGATCCAGTAACTATTATAATTTAATCAAGGCTTCTAATTCTTGGAATAGCCAGGCTAGCTTCTTGGTGAGATGATAGGCTGGGTGGTGAACCATTTAGGTGAATTAAAGTAAGATGGTAAATGGGTGGGGGCTCTCCCTCAACAGATAAACTCAGAGGACAGTCATGTGACCTAGAAAGAAAGCAGGAAGCTTGGGAGAGTCAGAGAAATGTTGGAGAGCAATGCTTGATTTCTGTTTTAATCCAAGTCTGCGGCTACGGGAGAAATAAGACCTTTTAGAGGTGTTAATGCTGTGAACTCCTCCATCATAGGCTCAGGTTGTACGTATGTGTAAATAAACCATATATCATAAAAACACCATAGTCTCCACTGTGCCTCATTTCAAAAAGGAAACACGAACCCAAGGTAAGATGGAATCTCACACTGGTCGGAAATTGGGGTGACATGCAAAAAATATCAGTCAGGAACTGAACTGTATGCAGGGGAGGACTGTTCCATCTTTTGCATTAATTCCACTAGTTACATGGTCAGATGCATATAGGATGTACGGGTAAACTATGTCTTGCCATAATCTATCTGGGAGAGCAAGCCTTGGTCATGTGCACAAAATGAAGGATGTCAGGATCCCCAAGGATCAGCTCCTCTATGGGGAGCTGATGTCAGGCACTAGGTCCATTGGCAGACTAACTCTGTGAGATGAGGCTGTCAGAACTTTAACAGACATCATGAGTTATAACTCTTGAAGAACCTGTCATTATCAGTGGTGTGGTGACATTCCCCACAGCCGTGTCCTCAAGGAGGGTCCAAATACAACAGAATGTTGTAAGAAAACTTCATTCAAAACAAAATAAAACACAAGCAACCGACAATAATGTTAAAACATAAGCAGTAGGAGAAACATTACCAGAGACAAGGCAATAAAACACTGAGAAAACAGCACCATGATCAATATAGCATATCAATTAAAAGCCATTTGAAACAGGTGGGTTTTTAAAGCCTTAGTAAATCTTGTAGTTGACAGGTCCAGCTGCACATGTCTTGGGAAGGAGTTCCATAAGGTAGAGACCACTGCTGAGAAGGTCTAGAGCACCTACAAGCTGATCTTAAAGGCAGACAATATGTTGGGGCTCCAGCACCAGTCTTAAAGCATAGGCACCTTTGTATGAGTGCAGGTGGTCCCTCAAATAACCTGGCTCCAAACCAGGTACGCACATCAGCTGCAGCTACTTCAGGCTTATCCACACTTAAAGCTCCGTGTTCAAGTGCTCCTTTTACTCCAGAGCTTTCCCTGTGAAATCCCTCTCTTTAAAGAGCAAATGGCAATTCAGCTTTTCCAAAGGTTTCTACTTGCTCCAATTCAGATTCAAAGAGCGGGTTTTCACAGGGAAAGCTCAGGAGAAGAAGGGGGGGAAAGGCGGGGGGGGGGACTTGGACATGGAGCTCTAAAATGTAGTGGAAAGGTAAGTGTGGAAAAGTCCTTCATTGGGATCAGCATGACTGCAGCCCAATGCATAGTTTCTAGGGAGTGAGCTCCAGAGAATTCTTCTTGACAGGACAGCTTCAGCCTGGGAAGCATATTGAGCTTTAACAAAAGATCTTCAGCCAGTTGAAATTCAACCTTTTTCATCTTCCTTTAGAAGTGCAAACAATTTTGCAGATTTTAAGCTGCTAGCATGAAGTAGGCACTGCCTCAAAGAAAACAAGTGTTTGACCTCTGCTTGATTGTTTTCCTCATTATCTAACTTCTTCTGTATTAATCTACCACAAACTTGAGAGCCTCATTGTTACCTCACTAACTTGTCAAAGTGAGTAAGCTTCATCAGTTACCCTTGTTGACTATTAAACTTAAACATGTTCATGAATATGAACAAAAGCTTTCTGATGTGAAGCTTATTGTAACTGCATGATTTTTAAATTTAATCTCTGCCAAGTTTATTTGGTATCAGGTTTGGAGAAACATCACAGCTTATCTATTACGTTACTGCAATTCAACCTTCTGTTCCCACTGGATAAGGATAACAAGTAGCTTCACTAAACATTGGGAAGACTTACTTAAATTTACCACTGAAATCAATAGGATTTAAAAGCAGTTTGGTTGGATCATACCCCTCCCCACTCAAATAGACACATTTGTCTGGAACAGGTTGCATGTTTAGGACTGTCAGATACACTGGATTGGGGATAGCCAATGGGTTGCCCTCCAGACAATGTTGGACTACAACTTCCATCAGCACCAACCAGTATGGCCAGTGGTCAGGGATGCTGGGAATTTTAGTCCAAAAGTATCGGGGGGGCAGAGGTTTCCCATCCCTAGTCTAGAGAGATGTGATGTGTTCCCTACATTTCTATGGATCAAATCTTATCACAAACCACCAGACATCATATTTTAATCCATGAATGGGCTGAGATGGAGGGGGGAGCATTTACTACCTCCTGCTTTGAGCTTCCTTTTACTATTTTGATATGAAATAAGGGGAAATTGATACAGAGGAAAGGAGAAAGCAGATGTGGCATCAGCACATACCTCAACATAGACAATTCCAAAACAATCAACTTTGTTCCCATGCCATCAACTCCTTTTGGCTGCTGTGAGCATGACGTGCAAGTTGGCTTAATGAGGTTCTGCAATAAGACCCAACATCCCATGCCATGGATTATATTGGCATAAAATGCCAGTGTTTTTTTTAGCAAATGTTTTATCCAGTGCATTGCCCATTTGTTCATTCAGCCTAAAACAATATGGATCCCTGGAGTCTTTTTTAGGGAACAGTAAGACAATTCCTCTTCCATAACTCATGTTTTGGATCTTATCCATCTATAAGAGGGAAGCTCCTTTGATGGTATGTTGGAACTTGTGAGCTTGTTTCTGTTAGGTTACCTCCCTGTCCTGATTGCTTGCCTGGAACTCACAAAATTTGTTCTCCTAAAGAAACATCCTACAAGTATTTGGTCTTAGCCATACTTGTTTGTAAAACTACCAAACTGCTGGAGTGAAAGAGAAGTATTCGGTGACATTGTCTAGGCCCCCTATTTATATCTACGACAAGCCCAAAACAGGAAGGACACACAAGCCTTTTTCTTTTTCTTTTTGCTTGGAAGGAATCCACATCTATGAGCAACCACAGGGTTCTCTTTGTCTCCTTTCTCCTTCTGCTCTCTGATTCATCCTTCCTGGCCACATACAGCTCTCATCTGCGCTACCCCAATCACATGATTTGCCATCTGGGCGTTTTTCCCAGCATGGAGAGGCAATTTTGCAAGAGTCTCATTTCCCTGATTTTTTGGAGAAGCGTCTTAACAGGGAAAAGGCTACAGAAATGACCGTCCTTACAGTCATACCACACTGCCCTGTGGCGAAGGGATTAATGTTAACATCCAAAGGATTGTTTTTGACTTTTCTCTCTGTACTTCCCATCTGGAATGAAAAGATGTTAGTGACTTTGTGACTGACAGGCTGAACAACAGTTTGCTGAATATATACATCCTGATTCAGCTGCTTTTTATTCTTCATCTGTCCCAGATTATTTAAAAAATGGATTTTGGATTGGATTAAAATTGACTTTGGAAGTTGGCTGTTTAAAAGATCCAGTTTTAGAAGACCTTGAACTTGATTAGAAATCTATTAATCTCCACTAGACAAACCGTTGTTGTTCAGTGGAAGTCAGTAAGAAGAACTCCTATTTCAGATTTCTGTGGGTGTTTTTGGACGCTGGCCTGTTAAGGTGAACTCATCATAGTAGAACTAAGGAAGCACAATATGCAAATATTTTGAGGAGAAATGGAGTCTGTTGTTCAGTTATTGGAAGAACAAATGTCAATCATGTCTATCCATATACACAGTTTTCTCTTATTTTAAGCATTTTTTCTTGGCTTTTCAACAGAAAAAAGCTTGCCCAGCAGCTTAGAATAATCAATAGTAAGATAGTGCCTGGCTCTAGGCTTACAGTCTAAAAATACACAACACAAAAGGAAAGGCGACTGGGAGGGAGAGAGAAAACAAAATCAGGCACAAGCTCTTATCCACAAAATTTCTATAAGTGTTCTGTTTGGCGGAGGAGGAACCTGACAATGGTCATTCAACCCCTAACCATTGACAGGGTACGCTATTCTACAACTCTATAGTCCCTGGGCTATAGAGCCAAGTTCTTTCTGGCGGGAAGGTAAAAGCAAACTCTTTGCAGCCCATCCCCCCCCAAGCTGGCAGATGGGGCCTGGTTGGTCTCCCCTTGCCATGATGTTCTTAAATTAATTACATTAATTCTTTAAAAATAGCCTAATCTTTCTGAACAAATTTCCTTGTTCAGTACTTCTGCACTTGAATATTGTCACTGGTACTCAACAATGGCATTTTTACATTTGCAATCCTCCAGGACTCATAGCCAAACATTTCTGAGCTTGGCTAAATCTCCATGCATCTTACTAGAGTTTCAGCCAGCAGTGCTATGTCTCACTTCATATCCTTTTCGTGGATTAAGTAAAGTTGTGTACGCAGAATATTTTATTCTACAATCAATTGAGGTGGAGTGCTTGGTTTTTATTTCTTCATTGTTCACACACAATGTAGATCTATTGCGCGCATATATATATATATATATATATATATTTGCTTTCGTAGATTTTCACGGGTACAGGAATGCAGGTTTTGGTGTCTTCGGGTGTCTTCCCGTGTAAGAGTCGGGGTGTCTGTGCGACGTTTCGACGAGGTCTCACTCGTCATCTTCAGGCTGGTGCTTTCGGCTTCTTGTTACTGGAACAGAGCAGAGTCTGGTGTTTGAGTTCCTATAAATACTGTTGAGGGGTGTGGTGTATAGCCTCCAACGTTCTGGGCAGAGAGGAAGTTCCTAGATTAGTGTGCCTTTTCTTCTTTTGTTCCTTAATTACTTGAGGAATATCTTGGGTGATTTCATGAGTGATATTCTGAATACCACTGGGTGGGTCATTAAGTGTAGATTAGTTGCTAAAGCTTTCGTGTCTTGACCTCTTGAGCTTGTGAAGAGTTTTTCTGAGAAGATGGCTGTGCTGCATTTAGTTGTGCTCTGGCTTGGCTTCGTGTATAGGGGCGAGCTGTAATTTTGTGCCTTGTGCCAGCCAGATCTGTGTAGGGATTGCAGGGGGGTGCAGCATCCGGAGGTGCCACTATAGTTTGGCTACTGGATGGAGTCTGTAGTATGTCTGTGGAGAGGGTCTGGGTTTGGGTCTGGTGTGGTTGATTGGTGACGGCGTTCTGTGTGCCTCTGGTTCTGGTGTCGGTTTTTGTGGGGAGGGCTAATTTCCAGATGTCAGGCAGGCGGGACGTGTCGTCACGCTTGTTCATGTTGTGAGGGTGTTTCTCTAATCTAATCTAGGAACTTCCTCTCTGCCCAGAACGTTGGAGGCTATACACCACACCCCTCAACAGTATTTATAGGAACTCAAACACCAGATTCTGCTCTGTTCCAGTAACAAGAAGCCGAAAGCACCAGCCTGAAGATGACGAGTGAGACCTCGTCGAAACGTCGCCCAGACACCCCGACTCTTACACGGGAAGACACCCGAAGACACCAAAACCTACATTCCTGTACCCGTGAAAATCTACGAAAGCATATATATATATATATATATATATATATATATATATATATATATACCTAAAAAGCACTTCCTGAGAAATAAAGCACTTCCTGAGAAATTGCCGATTTGAAAACAGAGGCAGGGGGGTCCTGGCAATGTGTGTCTGTGTGTAGGGCTGTATTTTTACCTGTCCAATGACATTGTGGGTGGGTGTATACAAAGGTCACAATCACCACTTATATCTTCACTCATCTAGGCAGGGAGGAAAGTATGGACGACCTAACCAAGTGGATGGTTTTCAAATGCAGATCAAATAGCTACACCCATTGATGTAGACAGCAGGACCTAACATCAGTCAAGATTGAGGGCAAGCATGAACAAATCCAGATTAAGGAAAACTTCATGTTTGTGCTACGAATGTGGTTAGTGTGTACACAACCTATCTTTATCATCTAATATATCCTTGCAAATGAAGGTACTCTTTAAGTAGGGAATTATCCTGGCTTAGATTCTTCAAAAAATATGTGTTGCGTATTTTTGTATCACTTCCATTTCTCTTTGACAATGTTCAGCAGTTGGAAAGAGTTTTCATTTGGCCTCCCTGGGGGATATTCATGCACAGCTGGAAGTGCCCAGAAGGGCGAAACAGAGAGACAGCCAAGATAGTTATGATGTCCAAAATAGAAAGCAATTTACATGGACAATTAAGATGGAATCACCAGGGACCTGGGAGGAGGAGAACTTGGAAATTCTAAGTCTTCTTTTTTTTAAGGATGGTTTCACCTGAGACCAGGAAAAAAAAAAATGGGAAAATTGTAAAATGAAATTGTTTCTCTGTTTCGTTCATCAGAGCATTAGCCTACTACATAGTCAATGTGGTTACCTTCAAAACGACCCCACTTAGATCTCATGAGAGAGATAAAACTAGGTCATAACACACACCAGCTTTCAAACTACAGGTTCCCCAAAAGCACCATGGGCCCCTATCCCATAGTTTACATTGCTAAAATAAGGCATAATGGCTGGTTTTAAAGTGACATAATGCCCTGCCCATCACACAGCAATTTCATTTTTAAACTAAACGAACGCATTTCTTTTTCTCCACTCCTTATCCCCCCTTGTTGCTTGCCTCTCAAGCTTTTCAAAAATCTAGAAGAAGAAAAAAACTGGACCCAAAGCTGAATTAATTGATCCCCCTGAATCTTCTAAGGAATATTCAGTTATATTTGATTATTTTTATTATTTTTATTATTATTTAAAGAGCTGAATAGTTTTAAACCGAAGTAACTGCACCTCTGTTGGGAATTCATATTGTAAATTACTTTTTATATAAATTTTGTAAAAGACAAAGATTAAAATCATAAATAACAAACAGATGACAAAAATCACTGGAAAGGGAAGGAAAAGTAAATAAAATATATAACATGAGCCTGTGTTTAGCCTGATCATCCTGTCTCTGTTCGACAGTTCCTTAGTGTGCAGCATAAAGTTCCCAAGATACTGGCCATTCATATAAAGTGTTTTAGCTATTAAGAGTTCCATAAACTTACATAAGTTGCTGAGTTATCTGGAGCATCAGTTCCCACATTTATATATTTCATGAAGTCAATCCAGACTGGATAAAAGGTGTGTTTACTTGATATCTTTCTGTGTAAGCTAACTTTTTACAGTAGCTTTTCTGACATGGCCAGAAACCAGAGTGGTATTCAACTTACTTAGAGCAGACCCATTGTCTCAGGTTAAGAACTTCTTAAGAGCCTCCTAGTCCAGGATCTCATCCTCACATTGGCCAATCAGATGCCTCATGGGAAGCCCAAAAGAAGGACCCAAGCACAGAGCACCTCCTCCCCCCCCCCCCCGGTTTCCAGCAACTGATATCATTCTGTCTCTGAGCATGGAGGCAGAGAATAGCCGTCATGGCTAGCAGCCAATGAAAGCCTTATCCTTTGTTAGTTTTTCTAATCATCTCCTTGCAAACTGATGCCCATCACTACTTCCTGTGGGACTGAGTTCCACTCTGCGCTGTGTTAAGAAGTACCATTCAACTTCATTGAATGCCCACAGGTTCTAGCGTTATGCAAGAGGGAGAGAATTTACATCTGATAACCTTCCATCATTTCACTTCTTACTCACCTTTTCAGTCATTTCATTGGGCCTACTTAGAGTAAAACTTAGTTGAATATCACCCTTTGCCATCTTAAAATAGCCACACAAGCAGCATGAACAGGTGTTCCCTCTTGCATCATGGCTTCTCTTTTCTCTCCTTCCCCTTATGCCCCCAAAATCTGCTCTTCAAAGTAGGGTACCCTGCAGAGTAGATTGGGGGGGGGGGTAAAAGAGTCTGGAAAACTGATATGGAGAAACCAGAGGCCCTCAAGCAGGTGGACATAAATGGATGTCGCCCAGTGTAATTAAAAATTAATTGCATTAATAAAACCTAATAACATTGTTATGATATTGCCAGTAATCCCTACTGGAAACCCTTTTGGTATATACAGTGGGTATTATTTTTATGTCTACAACAGGGCTGCATTATTTCTCCTAGCTTGATATATTTTATATTCTTAGTTTCCACAATGTTCACATTTTGTGTTTTTATAGTATAGTGTCTTTTGCAATAGGAATATAGGAAGCTGCCTTCGACCATTCTTCCATTTAGCTCAGAATTGCTTACACTGACTGGCATGGGCTCTCCAGAATTTCAAAGCAGGATAATTCACAGCCCTTCCTGAGAAATCAGGATTTGAACCTGGAACCTGCTGCAGTGACATCCAACTGATGCTCTACCACCGAGCTATGGCCTTTTCCTATGTACCTTGTTGGTGAATTTTAAGACAGTAATGTCAAGAATCCTGTTGCTAAAGTTAGTATTTTAACAGCTTTTTAATTCTAAAACAAACCCATAAATACAGCAGAATTCAGGGTGTGGGAGAGTCAAATGTGAGCAAATGCACTTGAATTTTCCCAAGCAAATCTGACCTGGGAAAATTGGTTGGGAATGTCACCCCATCCAAATTTCTGTGGTTTGGTTAAATGGCAATTTCTGACACGATGCATCTCCCAACCCTTCCTTAACTTCTAATGCAGGTTGCAGCCCTAACCATTCCTTTCTAGTGAATGTGTGCAGGTTTAGAGTGGGAGGATCAGATCTCCTATGTGCTAAGCAAAGATGCAAAGGTCTGAAGGAAGGCTGAAACTGCAACCTTCTAAACTCACTTAGAAACCTTACTAGGATGAGGGAGTTCCATTAGGCAGCAAAAGCTTTCTGCATTAACAGAACTGCTTAGCAGGATACAGCCCAATGTACGTACACTTTGGTTTATCCCTCCTCTAATTTTCAACTGGGACGCGGGTGGCGCTGTGGGTAAAAGCCTCAGCGCCTAGGGCTTGCCGATCGAAAGGTCGGCGGTTCGAATCCCCGCGGCGGGGTGCGCTCCCGTTGCTCGGTCCCAGCGCCTGCCAACCTAGCAGTTCGAAAGCACCCCCGGGTGCAAGTAGATAAATAGGTACCGCTTACCAGCGGGAAGGTAAACGGCGTTCCGTGTGCTGCGCTGGCTCGCCAGATGCAGCTTTGTCACGCTGGCCACGTGACCCGGAAGTGTCTCCGGACAGCGCTGGCCCCTGGCCTCTTGAGTGAGATGGGCGCACAAACCCCAGAGTCTGTCAAGACTGGCCCGTTCGGGCAGGGGTACCTTTACCTTTACCTTTAATTTTCAACTAAATCATTTTTGTTGCATTCCTGAGGCTCCATACAGTTCCAGACATGTACCTTGACTGTTTTTTGGCCCTTTCCACTTCCAACCAAATCAATAGCATCACTGCTGCATGTACAGTCCACGTTTTTATGACTCCCATTCATTTTTGTAAAGCTTGTACAGGAGACATTCTCAATGGATGCATCAGCCCTAAGTAATGTCACATTTTGTACAATAAATGCTCAAGTGTCTGCCTCTCACTGCCTTCCCTGTGACACGGATGCCCAGGAGGGAACGGCCAGTTATTCATGTAAACATAAAGTTGTTCAGTTCCCTTTGTTTTAATTGTCAGTGTTTGACAAAAAGCTTTTAGGTTACCTGTTTCCTGGTTATAGGAGGCAGCCTGATATGTTGTTTATAAGCTGAAGTGAGGAAAGTGAGTTAAACTGCATTAACCTTTAAAGCTTCCATTAAGGAATAGCCACTTTAGGAAGGCACAATACTGTACATTTTTTTATCGTGACTTATTTTTATCCTTGCTTCACAACCATAGCTCTGGGGATGAACAAATTGGTCTGTTTTGAATGTATTCACTTTTAAGTCAGTTCCCTTCCTGTTTCCACATTCATCTGTGATTTTTTTTTATTTTGAAAAATCTGAAGAAAATGTGCATGTAAATATGTTCTCAAGCATGATTTGTTAGATTCCTCTTATAACATGAATTCCTAAACATATTTCCTCTCAAAATACTCATTTGAAAAGCATGTTAATATGGTTTTGAGCAAAGCACACACACACACACACACACACACACAACAAGCTCCACATCGCAGCATTCAGGAAATGTTTTTTATACTGTAAATAAACTTGTGATCTTTAGGTGAAGGGCACTATATAAATTAAATAAACAAATAAAAATAAAATGTGAAATCTAATGGAGACCGTATTCCCCTCACAGAGCTGTAATTCCAATAGTTCCCTCTGAAGACGACTTGGTTGTTAAACTCTGAGATGGGAATAGCATATCCTACAACATTTCTCTGATGAAAATAGGGACGTCCCATTCCATAATGATAATTTTACCATTTATATCCCACACATATTACTGGGTTGCCCCAGCCACTCTGTGCATCTTTCAAAATATATAAAAACATAAGAAAACATTAAACATTTTTTTAAAAACTTCCCAATACAGGATTGCCTTCAGACGGCTCAGGGGTCAGATAACTTCATACCCTCCAACATTCCTCCAATGAAAATAGGGACATCCTAAGGAAAAATGGTACATTCAGCATTAAATCAGAAATCGGGACGGCTTCTCTAAATTAGGGATGTCCCTGGAAAATAGGGATAGTTGGAATGTGATGTGCTTATTTTCATCAGAGAAACGTTGGAAGGTAAGAAATAAGTATTGTTGCTAAGCTATAAGACTAAAACAGGAAGGCACTCTTGCAGACATTTCTCCATTTGTAGATATAAGCATAATTTGCTCATATCTCCTCGACAGCAATGCTGTCTGGTGTGTGCTGAATAGAAAGAAGCTGAGCTAATTTGGAGGCATGGCTAGTAGAAATAGGCTTTAGAATTATTCCCTTCCTTGCATGGCCTTCTGCCAGCTGATTCCATTCCATATCCAGGTGCAAGCTTCTAAACAAATCTAGATTTGTCTGGGTTTCAGAGCTTTCATGTGTGGGTGTAGGGCTTCCATTTCCAGACTGTGTAGCCATCCCTTTTTCTGCTCAGGTTAAATGCCTGTAAAATGTGAACATCAGCTCCTAGAAGTACAGATTCTTGGTTGCCCCATCATCATGATATATGCCCCATAATTCAACCAACAATTTGTCCATGCATCCAATACACTCAAGAAAATAATGGATATTCAGAATAGAAGAAAATCTCCACAGTAGAGCCATGAATTGTTGTTGTTTAGTCGTTTAGTCGTGTCCGACTCTTCGTGACCCCATGGACCAGAACACGCCAGACACTTCTGTCTTCCACTGCCTCCCGCAGTTTAGTTAAACTCATGCTGGTAGCTTTGAGAACACTATCCAACCATCTCGTCCTCTGTCATCCCCTTCTCCTTGTGCCCTCCATCTTTCCCAACATCAGGGTCTTTTCCAGGGAGTCTTCTCTTCTCATGAGGTGGCCAAAGTATTGGAGCCTCAGCTTCACGATCTGTCCTTCCAGTGAGCACTCAGGGCTGATTTCCTTAAGAATGGATAGGTTTGATCTTCTTGCAGTCCATGGGACTCTCAAGAGTCTCCTCCAGCACCATAATTCAAAAGCATCAATTCCTCAGCGATCAGCCTTCTTTATGGTCCAGCTCTCACTTCCATACATCACTACTGGGAAAACCATGGCTTTAACTATACGGACCTTTGTTGGCAAGGTGATATCTCTGCTTTTTAAGATGCTGCCTAGGTTTGTCATTGCTTTAGAGCCATGAATTAGGCCACATATATTAGGCACGAGATGTCTCCGACTGAATGTCAACTTTGTGTTCTTAAAGGCAATGTCTGTAGTGAATTCTTGGGCAATAAAGGGGTATTTTTAAATGATGACCTTATTAGAGTTTGCAATAAGGGTACATAATACCAAGTTGGACAAAGTGACTGGAGTGTATTTAGATAAAATATTGCTTTGCAAAGAAATATTCTAAAGTAGGAAGGTAGCTTTGAATGCAATGTAACCCTTCTATCTGTTCAGGTGTTTCAAAATGGAAGAGAAAAATGGAAGAGATGGAAGACTGAGATCTCACAGAGGTATTTATCTGAGGAAATGTTCAAATAATGTTGTATGTTAAGCACAGATTTAGTGCAGGTTTCAACCCAAGCTATAAAAGTGCTAACTGAAATCAATGGTAGCAGCTTGTCCATTCATGAACTGCTTATAGAAAAGGCACCCAAACCCCTAGAATTTTCAAAAGGGTTGATAATTCACTGCCTTAAGAACATTTTTAGAGCATGGATACAATCATTTCACAGACAACTGGGGCTGCCCTTTGCAATGATTGTAGAAATACTCTTTTTTCCTGTCATTCCATAAGTTTTATGGAAGGTTCATAACCAAAATAAAATGAATACAAAGGAGGAGCCCCCACCTACAATCCCAGTTGCACCTTGGCTATGCGCATAGAGTCATTTTCCAGGGACCCAGGCCATATGTACATTTGGGTACATACACATAGGCTGTGTACACAAATATCAAGGCCTGAGCCAAGCAGATGTCAGCAACAAAAACAAAAACACTTTTTTTCTCACCATGCAGGGATAAGTTGCAGAGTCTGTGCACTCCTGAGCACAGGCACCGTGTATTTTTATAACCCAGAAAGATATTTTGGCTGTCTTATTTCACTGCTATTTTTTGCTTGAACCAAGTCTGCAACTTTAGGTAAGTAAAAAATTTTTTTATATGTTCTTACATTACAAAATTTACAGCCCAGTCTCACCAAGGCATCCTGAATATTTGTAGAAAGCTCTTCAGCTTTGTCCCAAGTTTCTGTGTTAATGCTGCAAAGGATGGTATGTTTTTAACTCTGCTAAACTAGTCACTGATCTTACTTGACTCGAAGGATACCATATTTTTCGCTCCATAGGGCACACCGGACCATAGGGCGCACCTAGTTTTTAGGGGGGGAATAAAGGGGGAAAAATTATTTTTCCCCCCCGGTCCAGGAGCTGCGGCCAGATTGTGTGCAACCTTGCTGCCGCTCCCGGAGCTTGCGGGGCTAGGGACGGGGGAAGCCCAAGCTTCCCCCGACCCCAGCCCCCAGAACAGGCAGCTAAACTAGTCACTGATCTTACTTGACTCGAAGGATACCGTATTTTTCGCTCCATAGGGCACACCGGACCATAGGATGCACCTAGTTTTTAGGGGGGGAAATAAAGGGGGGAAAATATTCCCCACCCCCGGTCCAGGAACTGCGTCCAGATTGTGCGCAACCTCGCTGCCGCTCCCGGAGCTTGCGGGGCTAGGGTCGGGGGAAGCCCGAGCTTCCCCTGACCCCAGCCCCCAGAACAGGCAGCTATCCGCAAGCCTTCCGAGCGCAGCGGGAGCTCCCGCCGCACTCAGATGGCTTGCGGATGGCTGCCTGAAGCCCGGTGAGCGCAGTGGGAGTTGGTGCTGCACTCGCCGGGTTTCAGGCTGCAGCCTGCTATCCATAAGCCTTTGGAGCCCAGCGGAATCTCCCGCCACGCTCAGAAGGCTTGCGGATGGCTGCCTGAATCCCAGCAAGCGCAGTGGGAGTTGGCGCAGTGCTCGCCAGGCTTCAGGCTGCAGGCTGCTGTCCGCAAGCCTTCGGAGCGCTCCAAAGGCTTGCGGATAGCTGCCTGAAGAGCAAGAGGGGTAGGTGTGCACCGACCCCTCTCACTCTCCAGGCTTCAACGAAAGCCTGCATTTGCTCCATAGGACGCACACACATTTCCCCTTCATTTCTGGAGGGGAAAAATGTGTCCTATAGAGTGAAAAATACGGTAATTGTTATGTACTGAAGTTCTCACCCTGGGCCAGCAGGGGGATACTGTAGATAGTTTTCACTCAGGTCCACATCTGCAAATAAGGGATCGAAAGTGATGTTCAGTGATTGGATAGTTACAAAAAATGGTTACTGTTGCATTCTAGTGGAGATCTATATAAGCAAGCTGGCTGAACCCTTCAGTTCTGTTCTGTTCTGGCCTGTGAATAAACAAGAGCTGTTTGAAGAATTGCTATGTCGTCTGATATGTTCACCCACAACTTAACAATAATAAATAAATAATCTATCCTATACCACCTTCCAAATCAACCCCAACTAATATTGCATTAGGGGCTTCTATCTGGCCACGAGACAATTTCTGCTGGCATTTTTATTTTCTTCAGAATTCTCCAACATCCCTATCTGCCACTGAGCTGCAATCTTCACCGGGAGCTCCCTGACCCTATAAAAGATCAATCTTCCTACCCAAGTCTACGCAATCCTTCTTGGCTGCAGACTGCCCTGCCATGAACTGGCTAGCTCAGCCACAACATGGATGGGCTTCAGATGAATTATATAGGGGAAAGATAGTTTCAATTTATGTATTATCTTGTGATCTGGTAATGGAATGTGCCTGTTTTGAGGCTGGAAAGAAGTTGGTGCTTGGTTACCTTGGTGATGAGTGATAAAAGACTAGCAAGCTTTAGTTTATTTTTTTTAATGAAGTGCTGCAGAGTAAAGGTGAATGTTAATGCTGCATTTTGTGCCAAAAGCAATTATGAATTGTATAAATTGACACTGTTCTTTGGCATGAAATGTAAAATATTAGTCTAAAGGATCACACAGTATTTTTCTTACAGGCTAAGTCCTAACTGTGTTACCATTTTCTTGCTCATTGAAAGCAAAAATCCCCCTGTACCTTGGAGTGTAAATATGCAGATAGTGCCGCACTTGGCTTTCCGTGAGCCTTTTTTTCCAGCGAGTCTTTCTTTCAGCTTTTTCCAGCTCTATATGATGTAGACTTATAGTTGCATTTGGGGGCAGGGGGAGGGAAGCAGGAACACCTATCTGGAAATGTAAGATAGTTTTGTTACAGTGATCAGCCTTGCAGAGACCAGGAACTGCTTCCTTAATCCCAGAAAGCTGTCAAGTCCTTGCATCTCTCATACCACAGGTAGGGTGCGAAAGGGAGCTCTCATCCATGCCCAAGGGCATTCTGGGTGCCCCTGTGCTGCAGGAAAAGATCTCATAGGAGTCCCTCTGAAATGGCATTTTGTGAAGCCCAAGGGGCTGCGTTCTCAAAGTTAAATTACATTATTCCTCTCTATTATATGGTCTCATCATTAAGAACAAAGAAGATCCCTGCTGTCTCAGGCCAAAGGAACATCTACTCCTGCACTCTGTTATCGCTGTGGTCAACCACATGCCTCTGGGAAGACCATTAGCAGAATGTGAATTCAATGGTGTGGTGTTCTCCCCACCTGACATTTGGAGCCACTGGTATCCACAGGCATGCAGCTTCTGAAATGGCTAAGGAAAAACAAGATGGAGGCAATGTAGGTAAGCAGGGCCGTCTTTACCCGAGGGTGCAAGTGGTGTGGGGCACCCGGACGCCGAATTCTGGGGGGCGTCAAATGCATACCTGCTGTATATCAGTCCCTCTCAATCGGCGGCAGTGAAAAGCAATGGAGAGAAAGTCCCCGCCCCCCTCCTCTGTCGCTCTGTTACTCTGTAGCGTCAAATATTCCTGACAAGTCAGGAAACAAAAGCACTCCCCCCCGCTGCGTCGTTGATACAGGTGAGTGACTCCCCCCTCCCAAAAAAGCTCAATAAAATAATTTTGGGTCAGCTAAACTAAATTTGGGGGCGCTGGGTGGATCTTTGCACCCCAGCAGCACATATGCTAATGACGGCCCTGTAGGTAAGCTTTATTATGTTTTTTAAAAAAAGAATATTGAACAATTTCAACATAACAGATTATCAATCCATTTAATCAATTACATTATTTTCCCCCCTTCTCCCCATCCCTCCCTCTCCCTCCCACCAAAGACTTCCCTCAGCTCCCCTCTCTGATTTCTTAGCACATATCGCTCTCTGCATATTATAAAATTGTACATATCTTTATTTTGTCTATTATATGTTCACCTAATAAATTTGTGGATGTTTATTCAAAACCTGCCAAGGAGTCCAGTTCATTTTGTTGTCTTTTTAGATAATTTGTAAAAAGCTCCCATTCTTCCTTAAAGTAACAGTTGTCCTTGTCCAGCAATTTGTATGTCAATTTAGCCAGCTCTACATAGTTCATCAATTTTTCTTAGCTTTATTATGTTTTTATATGTGTGTTGGAAGCTGCCCAGAGTGGCTGGCACAGCCCAGCCAGATGGACGGGGTATAAATAATAAGATTATTATTATTATTATTCCCATGTCTGAGAAATTGGTCAGTTTTCTGCCCTGAATGGTGTTGCACTCCTCCTGAAGGAGCAGGTTCGCAGTCTGTGCGTGTATCTGGATCCAGCTGTGTCACTGAGGCTTAGGTAGCCTCAATGGCTAGATGTGCTTTTTACCAACTGCAATGGGTTCAACAGTTTTGGGCAGTCCTGGACCAGTAAAGCAGTTTATGTGTGGGTTACTTTGAGACTGGATTACTGAGATCTATCTGGGGCTTCCCTCGCACTCGATCTGGAAGGGGCAGTTAGTGCAGAACACTGCAATGCAATTGCTGGCAGGAGGCAGGCCTTGCCCACATAGAACACCTGTGCTCAGAGATCTGTGATGGTTGCCGTTCAGTGGAATTAGCACAACAACAGGTACCACATAATACCCATTCTGCATCTGTAAGAACGCCATCATTTAGTGTGGCAGTGCCTGAACTTTGGAACTCCCTATCTATTGAGATCAAGCAGGCGTCTTCTTTGTGCTCTTTTTGGTGCCTGCTAAAAACATTCCAGGGATGCGGGTGGCGCTGTGGGTTAAACCACAGAGCCTAGAACTTGCCAATCAGAAGGTCGGCGGTTTGAATCCTCGTGACGGGGTGAGCTCCCATTGCTCGGTCCCTGCTCCTGCCCACCTAGCAGTTCAAAAGCACGTCAAAGTGCAAGTAGATAAATAGGTAAGGTAAACGGCGGGAAGGTAAACGGCGTTTCCATGCTGGCCACATGACCCAGAAGCTGTACGCCGGCTCCCTCAGCCAATAAAGCGAGGTGAGCGCCGCAACTCCAGAATCGGTCAGAACTGGACCTAACGGTCAGGGGTCCCTTTACCTTTACTTAAAAACATTCCTGTTTAGATAGCCCTAGCCAGATTAATTTAGAAGGTTAATCTGTTTTAATATTTTAACTTTTGTGTGTTGTAAGGTATGGCTGTGATTTTTTTTTATTTTTTTAACTGATTCCTCTCTTTTTAAACTGCTTTGAGTTCTGTTTTGTTTTTACAATCAAGCAGTACACAATTTTTTACTGAAATAAATAAATAATAACTAACCTAGCCTACATATTTGCATTAACTGGAAAGCCCACTTTTTTTTTCTCCAGACCCACCCACCAGTGACAAATAGCCCCAGAAAGTTGTCCATAAGGGAATACAGCCCTTAGGGTATCAGATTGTCAAGTTTTTGAATCAGGGAGATACGTGTGAAAATCTGTAGGCTGAAACTTAAACAGTAAATGTTGAAAATCTTCTAGTTCTGATTATAAGGATCTGTCTTGTCCTCATCACAAAATACAAGATGGCAATAACGTACAGTCAGATAAAGTGTTGATTTTCCTTAATGATAAATGAAATGAAAGATTTTAAATTGGGATGATGAATGTGGAAAGTCAGAAATCTTCTTGCTACAGCAGCCAAAGCCTCTTATACGCTCCCGTCTCATAAAAGTGTCGAGCATATTTAAAAGAGAAATATGCCAAAATTAAAATGGAGTAGAAAAAAGCCATTTCACATCCTTAATGGCATAATGAAGTCTTTTTAATGTAATTTTCTTTACTCTTCTGATTACATATTCTAGAAGAGATTCTTAACTTCCCTTTTTATTAGGAGGACTGTTTGTAATCATAATGGACTAAGAATTTTCATAAACATTTGATGAATATTAACCATTTAAAATTAAAAATATATATGTAGTTTATGTTCTCCCTAATGATTGCTGGGCATGGCAAAATTAATATCTAAACTGAGGCAAGATGTAAGTATATAAACTCCAATACGTAGCCAGAATAGAAGCCTGAAGGTTAAAATGTTGAGAGGTTCCCCATGCCAGAAGGCAGCAGTGAAGTCCTGTTATTGACATCCTATCCTTGAATCTTTGAGCTACTTATCCCTAGTCCCAGGGGTGTTGTCAGCAGCAAAAATCACCCTCATCATTTAGATGTTTTACCATGAGACTTCAGGGTGGACCACAGCAATCCAAAACTGCAATATTGACATCAATTTGTTGTTGTTTAGTCGTTTAGTCGTGTCCGACTCTTTGTGACCCCATTGACCAGAGCACACCAGGCACTCCTGTCTTCTACTGCCTCCCACAGTTTGGTCAAACTCATGCTGGTAGCTTCGAGAACGCTGTCCAACCATCTTGTCCTCTGTCGTCCCCTTCTCCTTGTGCCCTCCATCTTTCCCAACATCAGGATCTTTTCCAGGGAGTCTTCTCTTCTCATGAGGTGGCCAAAGTATTGGAGTCTCAGCTTCAGGATGTGTCCTTCCAGTGAGCACTCAGGGCTGATTACCTTCAGAATGGATAGGTTTGATCTTCTTGGAGTCCATGGGACTCTCAAGAGTCTCCTCCAGCACCATAATTCAAAAGCATCAATTCTTCGGCGATCAGCCTTCTTTATGGTCCAGCTCTCACTTCCATACATCACTACTGGGAAAACTATAGCTTTAACTTTATGGTCCTTTGTCGGCAAGGTGATGTCTCTGCTTTTTAAGATGCTGTCTAGGTTTGTCATTGCTTTTCTCCCAAGAAGCAGGCGGCTTTTACATCAAATTAATTGAGAAGAGAAAGGAGATGAGAGATGGCCCGTGTCAGTGTCCTGTTTCTGCAGTATCTATACACTCTTTTTATATTTGTATCTAAATATTTTTATTTTTATTTATATATCTATCTATATCTAATCACAAGGTAATATCCTTCAGAATCCAGAGTGTAATTATATTTCAATCCACATATTAGCAAATTAGGTTCCCGTAGGCTGCAAACATGGCACTCATGGACTCCCATGTTTCTGTAGAAGCCTTCCCAGATGGGTCCTGCCCCTGTCATTGAAATGAGGCTTGAATGGAGCCTTCTATTGCAGCTAATAGCAGGTTGATGCCTAATTGCAATGTATGTGGTGGGGAGGGGATAATTTCTACCTAGACATGTCAGGGGTTGAACAAGCATGTGTTCCGCCCTGGGCAATTATTATTATTATTACCATCACCAGTTCGTTAAGATTTATATACTTCATCAAAAGACCACTAGGTGGTTTTCATTATAGACCACACATGTCAATACACCACATAATATCCATACAATAAAGGATCGAAACAATTAAGTAAATACAACTGTAATAAGAAATGCATAATAAAGATTCTTCTTCTTCTGATTCTTCTTCTGATTCTGATTCTTCTTTATAAAACCACAAAATAATCTAATAAAAATAAAACAACAACCCAATAGCCCCCCCCCAAAAAAAACCCCACATATTTTAAAAGGGTATAGTATGTAAATCAGATCAACCAAAGGCCTGGTTAAAAAGGAACGTTTTAGCCTGGTGCCTAAAGTTATAATGAAGGTGCCAGGCAAACATCCCCTGGAAGAGCATTCTCATAACAGTAACAGCATAAAAAAATAAGGAAGAAGAAAATCAGAAGCAGCTACATGGCTAAGTTTAGGCATGAATACTCCATAATAATGTTTACTTTAATTCGCCTGTGGAAACAACTCAGAGGCTATTAAGAAGAAAAAGGATAACAACAAGAAGATCGAAAGATGGGATTGATGAATACTAAAAGCAGCAGAAATATGAGATGACTGGACCCTTACAGAACTCGAAGCATGGGAACCCCCAACAAAAAATTATAATTTGGCAAAATATTTGGACTTTATGATATGTATTGGTATAATTGGGAATAATTAATGTGATATGATTGGATTGTTAAGTGGAAAACTTAATAAAAATTATTTTTTTAAAAAAAGTTTAGGCATGAATACTCCAAAATCCTCTGAACAAAAACAGGGTTTTAAAGAACTGTGTTCCTTGAGCCACGTATTGAAGAATCAACCATCTGCTAGTTCTCTGCCAAGCACAGAAAGACCATTTGCAATGTCCAGTTTCATGGACATGGTTGGGACTGGTAGGGGAGAGGTTGTTTTTCATCTCTGCCTTTGAAGTTGTAAACTGGGTCACTTCAATTAAATTCTGTACAACTGAAGCCAGACTAAGAGAGCTAAACAGCCCAAGGGCCCCATTTGAAAGACACTGGCCATATCCTGACTGGGTAGGCTTAATAACAATTAGTGTTAGTGGTTTAATTGTTATTGAATATATGGCGATTCATCACCAGGTTTGCTCCACTTCAGTAAGCAGTTCACATGGGAGCTGACATGTCTCGTCCTGGAGCTAAGGCTCCATCTGGAGGCAGCAGCCTCACAATTTGGCTACCTTCCTAAATTCCCGGCAAGGACAGGTTGAGTAAGTGGTCCCCTTGCACCAGAATTGACAATATAAATCTAAACTGCAAGGGAAATGGCTTGCAGGACAGGGATTGCTCCTTTTCACCATTGACAATATACATCTGGGCAGCAAAGCAAACAGATTGCAGGACAGGACAGTGTTCACTCATTTTCACCAACTTTCAAGGCAGGTACAATCCAAACCACCTAACAAACATCAGCCTTCCTTTTCAAACACTCTTATCCAGGCATAGGCAAACTCCAGCCCTCCAGATGTTTGGGACTACAATCCCCATCATCCCTGACCACTGGTCCTGTTGGCTAGGGATGATGGGAATTGTAGTCCCAAACATCTGGAGAGCCGGAGTTTGCCTATGCCTGCTCTTATCCTTCCTGGAGAAATGTGATATTCTACTGTGATGATAGACTCCAAATCTTGAACATGTTCTCTTGTAAGTAAGCAACAGAAGCACATTTCAAATGTAAGATGGACGCCAATGTAAGTTGTATGTGATGACTTAGCACAGACAAGATAGAAAAAAGGAAGCAAAAAAATGGAAGGAGCCGAGCCTCAGAAGACATGTGCTTAGAAATATGAATTAACTAAAATATATATCACATCCAACTCATGGAGAAAATAGTTTTGACTTACCTAGAGCAGTTCCCTTGAATAATGTTCTGTTGTAGCACTGTGCATCACCATTATGGCTTTTTCCCTGCCTACATCAGCTATCTCTTAGAGGTGGTACTCATAGGAATTCAAACTCCATTCACCAGGATAAAACCTATTATGGATGCAGTTGGAGAGCAAATGGTTATTCTTTTCGACATGGTGCAATTTGTAACATGTATGTGATGCCCTGCTCCTTTACGTCAAGAGTGACTCCAGATTTTGCAGCATTCCATCTTCCATCATCCTTGGTCATTGGCCCTTCCATTTGGGACTGGATTTCAAGTGCAATGACATTCAGAGGGCCACAAGTTAGCCACCCTTGCTTTCATTTTACCCTACTCTGCAGTTTCACTTCTTGTTTTCCTGTTTGTTTCAGGTGTTCACTTCCTTTGTGTGGTTGCAATCATGTGAGGGACAGACAGAATGCACTACTAAGCCCCACCCTCTCTAGTGCAATACCTTTGTCAATCTCTGTGGCCTTCCTCAAGGTGGAAAGCAGTCTTCTGAACCCTAAGGGTATGGAATGCTTAATTGACCACATCAGAAGACTGAACTTGAAGAGGACTGTGAAGACCGGCAAGGGTGACATGTATTTTTTGGGAGGGAGGGTCTTGCAGGTATGCTCTTGCTCTCCCACCTGAGTAAATTGAACACACAAAAGGACCTTCTTTTAATTAAATAAAATGCTGCTTACCTTCACAGTTGGCTTCTGGTGAAGCTATTTGGGTGGGCTCGGCAAATCTGACAATCTGTCTACTCTCAGTTTCTCATTTTTCCAGTTTTGAGTTCAGTTCTCCGTATTTCCACATCAGTTTGCTATTAAAAGGAAAGTTCCTCATGAGAATTAATCAGCATTTTAGAGCAAATTTCTCTTACATGTTTTTGCAAAGTAATTTGTGCATGCTGCTTGGCTGGGGGACTGCATTGCAAAATTTGAAGAACTGGGAATTTTGAAGCATAACTATGTTTTGGTTCATGTATTTTTTCCACCAAGTTCTAATTAGGTAGGTTCACCATTAAAGCAAAACTGAATCAAATTTCTTCATATTCCCTAAAGTTTACACACACAACAATGGACTTTGGTGCATTGATTTAAGGGATTCTTCCACTGAAGGAAGTATGCTTATGATTACGGCATTTGTTATATTGTAGGAAATTCTATAATAAAGCACTGAAAATTGTAAAATTATATAATTAGAAGGAATTTCAAAAAAATTGAGGCAGGACTGATAGCTATTTTCTATGTACTTTCCATTTCTTCTAATTCCCTTTTAAAGGGAAAAGTAAGGAATGAGTTCTCCAGGTTCACAATGACTTTTTATCGTTATTATTGAACTCGGTGCCTTTTGAATTGAGTTTCTCGGGGGGGGGGGCACTATAAACAGAAGTAATATAAAACTGCAATGCAAATCATTTGTGCAAACGAGAGTAATGAAACCTAAAAGCAAAACTTCCAATGGCCCTGTTGCAATGTGTGTCAATAGCAAAACAAAACAATGGAAAGGGACAACCAAATAATTTACTTTTTACTATTTTGATATGCAGTGCTTCTACATAATTACAATACCCAAATATAAACAAACAATCAAAAACTGCCTTTATGTCACCATTTCCGTTGTTTTGTTCTGCTGTTGATAAAAATGCTAACAGGGCCATTTTAGGCATTGTTTTTTACATTTCCTTTCTCCTGCGAGGCAACTACTCTTATCTGGGTCACCCATACTCCACCATGGCAGCTTCAATTATGTAGTGCTTTGTGCCCAAGCTTGCCACCTGCCACTGAGAAAGGCAAAAAGCCAGCAAGACCTAAAGCGGCATGGATATTTGGAGGGGAACTGTGGCAATCAATTTTGATGAGTGAGTGCATTCAGACCATGGGGAAAACCCAAAGCTGGAATGTTCTCAGGGATTCCAGAAACGCAAAGTTCAAGAGATTAAAGGTTGAAATAATCATAAAATGAAACTTAATTCTTTTTCTCCTCCTAAAGTCCTCCTTGAGCAGAGATCTAGGACTGTTTTGCCAGCAGTGGCTACCAATTCTACCCTCATTCTCTTCTGAAGGATACATTGATGCCTTCAGTGGCTTTGGTAGGGAGAACTTCAGCAACTGGGCATTATTCCACTGTGAGAGTGCCATCAAACATGAAAACCATTCCAGAATCCAACTTCTGGAAGGGAACTGGAAAAAAATATGGGTGCATTAAGCCTAGGGGAAAGAGAGGGAAAGGCAGAATTGTCAGGCATAGAGAATAGAAGAGGACAGAAAAACTGGTTTTAACTGTAAATTAGAGTTAATAAGATTTGAATTAAATATTAAGAAGAGGCATTAAAAATACACACCACAAGAGGTGTTCAGGAATGGAACAGAGCTACCCAGACATATTGTCAAATTTGTGAGCTTGGAACAGAAGTTTGGACCAGAAGATTGACAGAATTCCTTCCAAACTTTTGATTTTGGGATTTTAATGCTGCATTATTGTGTGCAGATGACAGCCACCAGGCTTCTGAGGACCAAACACCTGATCGGTTATGGCTCATTGTAATTGTGGAAACCAAGTACCTAATGATGAGGGCTAAAAATCTAAATCTAAAGTCATGTAAAGATATATCTTTTTGCCTAGGCATTCCTTAACCTAGAAAATTCATTCCTCAGAATTTTTGTTTTATTTGCTTTTATATGCTTTTATGTGTTTTCTTAATTGCTGTTTTCCTGGTTTTAGGTTGTGTTTCTGTTTTAATGTTTTAATGATACTTTTTTTGCTTTTTAGACTGTGCACCACTCGCTTTAAATTTATAGGATGTAGAAATGCATTTAAATAAATATGTGGAAAGGGTCTGCCTTGGTACTGAACTGCAAGGCGTTCCCCTTTAACTCCTCCCCCCTTTTTTGTTCTATCTAGAGTTTTTAAAAACATGCTGCTACCTCTCTGTGTTTTGTCTTTTTTTAAAAAAAAAAAGCTTTCTTTCTTCTTTTAATTGTAATAATTAGCCACTTGGAACACTCCTTCATCGAGTGGAAAGATGTGGTTAAAACATCTCAGCAAATAAGATCACAAGGTTGGTTGGTTGGTTTGTTCATTCATTCCCCTGCAGGCCACTGTAAGAAGGACAACAGTGCCAAGGCATCTTACACCCATGCCAGTCCCCTCTCTCCCTCCTTGATTGTGATATCCAGAAAACACCAGCATATACCGCTGGATTAGGGCAAATGGGACACTGCCACCAACCTCAGCCGGCCCTCAGCCAGCCCCCACTGGTCTACTTTCTTACTTGCTACCAGCCAGGCAGGGGCGTCTTACCCATAGAGGCTAGTGGCATGGGGCCGCCAAGTTCTGGAGGGCACCAGGGAAGAGGCCGTGGCTGACACGGCACCTCCCAGCAACAGCTCGCCACCCTTGCCCACCTCCGCCATGCCGCGCCAAAGCAGCGCCATGCCCGGAGCCTCCGTGTGCCATGGCCACTGTGGCACGAAGCGGCCAGCTGAGCTGGGAGGCACCGCGGCCAGCCTCTGCCTCTTCCCCGCTGAAGAAGCCGTCCTCCAGCCACTGCCCACCTCCTTCAGCCCCGCTGGCAGTGCCATCCTCCCTAAAAAAACTCTGGGAAATGGGGGGGGGCGCCAGAGGGAGCTTTGCACCATGGCTCCAGATATGCTTAAGATGGCCCTGCAGCCAGGGAATGACTCGGCCTGTCATTGGCTCTGGCCCCTGCTAGTGTTGGTCTTCCTGCTTTACATTCTTCCCATGGAGCAGCACCCTGGACAGCAGTAGCAGCAGTGCCCTTCGAGGCCACAGCCATCAAATTAAGTTCTACCTTTCATAAGTCTACCTTTTCCCATCCATAATAGGAAGCTCCACCCTCCCACCAGCTCCAACCTAGGCAGTTGCTCACTTTCTCATCTCCCCTCTTCCCCTGAGGTAAAAGTGTTCACCTCACACACTCTCCCACTAACGGAGCAGTTTATCAGCACTCACAGCCTCATCTATCAGTCCGATTCATCTCTCCTTTCAGCTTTTGGAGAGAATAAGAGGGAAAACCATGAGCAGCCTTTCTAAAGAAACTGGCGATAGCCATGGGCATTTATATAAGCAACCAGGAAAGTGTCATTTTTCACTCCAGCTGACATTTAAGCTATTTCATAAATATGAAACCAAACCAGAGAGGCCAGATGGACTGCCACTTCTTCTTCCTTGAGGTAGGAATGGCCCAGCCATTTTTTGCTAGCCTCATAATGGGGAGCAATGACAGAGCTAGCTAAAACTCCTCTCCGGAGAGAGGTGGGAAGGGAAAAGGAAACAGGGTGTTTTGTATATCCAGAGTTCTGTGGAGGCATAAGGTAGATACTCCTTTGTCCTGTCCTGTTCTGTAGTGTAGTGGCAAAGTGCAGCATCCTTTCATGATAGGCAAAGCCACAGTTACTTTTGAGATTATACAACCTTCCAAGATTATATAATAGAAATAAGCCTCAGCTTTATCTAGTAAGCCGGCAGCTTTATCTAGTAATTCAGTGCCCCAAAGGCAGCGGGTAGAGTTTCATCTCACTGCTGGGCGTGCCCTAAGCTCAAGTTAAGGCCTCTGCCTGGCTGGATTCTCTCACCCAGCGAGACCTTGCACCATGTCACAGTTCAGGCACTGAGCCTTCTGGGCTTGCCGATCAGAAGGTTGGCAGTTCGAATCCCCATGACAGGGTGAGCTCCCATTGCTCTGTCCCAACTCCTGCCAACCTAGCAGTTTGAAAGCATGCAAGTGAAAGTAGATAAATAGGTACCGCTGTGGTGGGAAGGTAGACAGCATTTCTGTGCACTGCTCTGGTTTCCATCACAGTGTTCCGTTGCACCAGAAGCAGTTTAGTCATGCTGGTTTTGTAGTTTTATTTTTATTCTTTGCATTGTATTTTTGTAAACCACTTGGATACCATTGTAATTAAGCAGCATAAAAATTGTTGAAATAACTAACGTTGTGATATCGCCAGAGAAAAGAAGTCATAGTTTTCATCTTTGTAGCAAATATTACCAGTGGTAGGTAATAAGGTCCAAAAGAGCCAGAAAGAACTAGGCATGGGTTATAACAGCTTTGAAGTTACTCATGAGGTCTTGGAATAGCAATGGTTGACCCACATTTATGAAGCTTCTGGACATCTTTGGACCATGCCAGCTTAACAATGAAGCCATAGCCAAGCACTCGAGCCTTGAGCACTAGAGAAGTCCAGAGGGCTCAGCCTGCGTGCTGGGCTCCAAGACAGCTAAGGTAGGCTGATCAGTAATTGGTAAGAATTTGTGCCTAGAAAATGGGAAGCATTTAAGCATGGTTATAAATATGCCGTGGATAAAATTAAAGGGAGACGTTTTTCTTTCCAAAGGGCTAGAGCAATAATTTATGAAAAGTAAATGATGTTCCTAAGTCAGGAAAGCATACAAGGTCTCCACAGCTTATAGATCTGCAGCAATGTAGGACTATTCTACAATTTGAAAGAGTGGATGGGTCATACTTATTGGCCTGGTGCCAAGGAATCACTCCACTAGTTCTCTGTTCCTGACAGTGTTTGGGACTCATCTCTCTCCAACGATAGCCCTCCACTCGACCCCAATCATGCTGCAGGGCAAAAGTCTTCTGAAATCATGGAGAATCACAAAAGCAATTCATTATTTGCCATGGAGGGGTAGAGTGGGGAGACTTCAAATGAAGAAAGGTTACAAAATCCCATCTGATGAGTACAAGCCTTTGAGGGAGTCTGAACTCTCTCCAAATGGTGGCTACAATTTGGTGCTGGCCGTAGGAGCAATAACCATCTAGGCATGCAACCCTCTTCAAACGACAATTGCATGTAAACTAAATATGCAGAACAGAAGTGGGATTAGGTCTCCTGTCTTCCTTGACACCTGAGAGTGGAGCTAAAGGTCTGAGCTCAGCCTATGGGCACGGATAGACTGTACATAAATGGTTGCCTTTTGCAGGGCTTCTGGTCATTTTGAAAGACCCTAGATGTCTACATGTTGAGGCTTCAGCTGAATGCATGGCCTTAGGCCTGCAGAAAGGGGGCACGAGTCAGGTTCCCTCCTCTATGTGTGCAGTGAACATGTGAAAGAGATTCTCAAAGGAACATTCTGACAGCCCCAAGATCACAGGCGGAGAGAATGTTTTCAACTGTTTTTAGAATGCTCTTTTAAAATCGCTTTATTATTGATGTGTTTGCTGCCCTGGGCTCCTTCGGGAGGAAGGGTGGGATATAAATTGAAATGATGATGATGATGTAAAGGCGGGAAGCACAGTTCTGCCATTAGCCCAGCCTGCAATAACAACATATCATACCCCTCCTTGGGAGCTATATGTTTGGCATCCCGGTGAAGGATGCCTATGTTTCTACAGATGTGAGTGATTTGTAGCCCAACAAATAGGAATCTTTCTCAGCCCACAGACCACACTCCCTTTTGAGCAACCCTTCATGGCAGTGGTGATGGCAGGGGAGCCAGAGGCAAAAGTGGGTGGGGCAATGGAAAGGCACCTACGTACACCTCTCTATCCCCCATGCAGGCAAGCAAGAGGCATCCTTAGAGCTCAGGGAGGCATTCCAGCCAGGCAAAAATAATCAAGGTGGGCTTGAAGCAGGCCTGGAGAAAGGAGGTGACCGGGTGTGTTGAACTAAAGGTGAACTTCAAGTGCCATCTCGGCAGTGGCGAAGCTGCATGCTCCGCAGCCAGGAGCAGAGAGCAGGCAGGGGTGTGGCGCGCATCCCAGGGGCATGGTACACTGCCTGCGAGGGTGTGGCATGCCACCCGCAGGTGTGTGGCGCCCCCTGGGGGTGGGGCGGGGTGCACCACCTGTGGCGGCATGGCATCGGGGATGCGCGGCGCGTGTCAGCAGGGCGCTGCGATGGCACCCTACCGGAATAGTGGTGCCGGGGGCGGTCCGCTCCCTATGCACCCCTGTTCCTCTGCCTCTCGGTAGTCAAGATAACTCTACAATTAATTGGTAATTGTTGTAGCAATCGGCTCATGTATGTTTATATTCACTTGCTTTGATATAAGCCATTTGGCTTGCTTATCTGTCGGCTTGGGGTGTTGGGCTCTGAGCCCAGAAAGGGGAACGATTTGTAAGATTTGGGTATTTGCCACTAATAATAATAATAATAATAATTTATTTATTTATACCCCTCCCATCTGGCTGGGTTTCCCCAGCCACTCTGAGCAGCTCCCAACGGAATATTAAAAACACGATAAAACACCAGACATTAAAACTTCCCTAAACAAGGTTGCCTTCAGATGCCTTATGCCTTCAACAGGTCAGGTGGAGTGATGGGAAGTCCTGGTCCAAATGATGTATGCTACTTTGTGTATAAAGAATGTTTGTTTGGGCACAGATAAGCTATCTCTTTTTTGCGGTGTCTGTCCCGTGTCTGTAAAGGCTGATTAGCTGTCAATTCCATACCTTTCTTTAATAAAGCACTAGAACTGAGCATTCCATACCCTCCAACCTTTTGGGAGGGACACATGCATCCCCCACCATCTCACCCACCCGATCTCTGCACTCCCTTCTCCCACCCACCCACCCACCTGATCTCCATGCTCTTTCTCCAACCCACCTGCCCAATCTCTGTACTCTTTCACTCACCCATCAAGCAAACTTGGATGCCCCAGAATGAAGGCCAAGTCAGGGACTCCTTCAAAGTAAACAGGGCCATCCCACTTAAAATAGGGGGTGTGGCAGGTATGTCATTTGGGTGTTTTTGACATCCTTCTTTGATATCTCTTTGAACCACTCCCACAAGCCTTCCTTCGGGCCTGCAGTTGAGAACACTGGGAAAGAGGTGTGGCGGGAGAGTCCTGAGAACCAGATAGTGAAGTCTGCAGGGCTGAGGCCTGAGGTTCCCTACCTCTGTCCCAAAACATCTGTATGGCTACTCCTAGCTCAATATAATTGTGTGGTTGGAGGTAGGGGAAATGAAGGAATGTTTCCACTCCCCCCCCCCACCGCTTCCCCTCAGTGGGTAGAAAATACGCTGTGAAGAAAGCAACCTCTGCTCTCCACCAAAGCCATTTCATATTGCCCCGCTGAGCGAGGCGTTTCCCTGCAGAAACATACAATTAGAAACATTTGTTCTGGATGGGGGAACCAAAAGCTTGATCGGCACCCAATAGGCTTCCCAGCTTGCTGACAATTTGGAAAGGATTCTAGACACACCGGAGTGCCGGTCCCCCGTGCTCTGGCTTCAGGACACGGAAGAGAAATGGCAGCTGGGCCCGGCAGAGGCGAACTGAAAAAGGACTGAGAAAGTATTGTGTTGCACATCCCAGTCCTACAGAGCTTGTGAAATGAAAATCACTTGTAGGGGAAAGCCAGGGAGTCGAGGAAGAAGAATTAAAAGTGCTCTAATCTCATGCCACTGAATCGTAATTGAAAAGATGGTCCCCAGCAAGGAGCAGCAGGCACAAACCACTTAAGCTATTGAAAAAAAGGGGGGGGGGAGACTATCCCTGTGATTTTTACACATAATATCTATCAGGACTGAAAAACACCCCAAAGATGATGAGTTTAATTCCCCATTGCTTTTAATCATTCACACTTTTCAATAGGGCATGAAACTCCACATTCTGAACTGGTAATATACAAGGGTAACAAATGACATCTGCTTACGCTTTCACTAGTGGATATTGAAGCTGTAATTGCATTGACAGCACCACCTGCTACCACTTGGGCTTGAACTCCAAATACCCTTAGGTAGGAAGTTCTGACAGACACTTATCATTGTTCAGGGCCCCCACTAGAGGGAGCCATCATTGCAAGCACTATAAAGATGATTTGCACAAATGGTCCATGAAGAATGATGTCACTGTTATTCAGAGAGGCTTCTGCTAGGAATGCAAGGGAGGGAGGGCTGGTTAGATGCTAGGGCAAAATAAGACCCAAAGTCATTCTCAATTAATCAGTCTCTGCTTCCCTCCCTCCTCCACTGTGTGTATATGCAGAACCCATTCCCCTGATGATCACACATTATTCTCCACAATGGATTTGAGGTTCAGTTCTCTCAACAAAATAGTGAATTTGCTGGCAACTCTGAAAGTGCGGGGAAATCAGTATGAGATGTTCCAATCTGAGAAATCTATGAATTAAAGAATCATAGAGTTGTAGTGTTGGAAGAGACCCCTGCAATGCAATAATCTCCATGACAGATGCTTCAGCTGTGTTTCAGAAGCCTAATTTTTGTAGCACGTTTGAAATTGATTGGCATCCAATTAATTCAATTTAGATTATTACGATGTTTTGAGTTGTTTTCCATAGTTTGAATGCTGTGAGCTGCCTTGGACTTCCACCTCGGGGAAGAGGGGTTGGTTATAAATTTGGACTAATAATACACAGGTAGCAAGTGTGAACCCCTCCAGATGTTGTCGGACTTCAACTCGCATCATCACTCGCATCCACGCTGGCTGGAGCTGACAGGAGCTGGAGACATTTGTTTTGGCCACCCCTGGAATACTATGTATATGTAGCAGAAATGCATCAGACTGCGGGAGAAGGCAACTGTAATATATAAAGAAGCCTCGCAGCACATTCATGACACTGAGTGCTCACCCTTCACAACCTAACTGACAGATGAGCATACAAAGCCATTAGTTTTCCCTCTGCTTGCTTGCTCCCTCTCGCACAGCCACATCACCTTCCTGCTAGTCTACACAGGACAAGTTAACTAACCACAAGGCAGCCAGATGCCTGAGAGAAGGACATGTTCATTGCAGGCACCCAGAGGCAGGACGCTTTGTTACAGGAAGGAAGGACACGAGCGGATAGAAGAAGCCCTGTGAACGTTCACAGGTAGCTGTGCACTATCCACCATTTGTCTCAGTCCTCCTATCATAGCATCACTGGGGCATGATGGGAAATTTGTAACAAAATAATAGATACGTCCTAAACCAGACCTGTGAGAGCTGGACCATAAAGAAGGCTGGTCGCCGAAGAATTGATGCTTTTGAATTATGGTGCTGGAGGAGACTCTTGAGAGTCCCATGAACTGCAAGAAGATCAAACCTATCCATTCTTAAGGAAATCAGCCCTGAGTGCTCACTAGAAGGACAGATCCTGAAGCTGAGGCTCCAATATTTTGGCCACCTCATGAGAAGAGAAACTCCCTGGGAAAGACCCTGATGTTGGGAAAGATTGAGGGCACAAGGAGAAGGGGATGACAGAGGATGAGAGGGTTGGACAGTGTTCTTGAAGCTACCAGCATGAGTTTGACCAAACTGTGGGAGGCAGTGGAAGACAGGAGTACTTGGCGTGCTCTGGTCCGTGGGGTCACAAAGAGCCGGACATGACTAAACTAGACCTGGGGAACCCCCTTCAGCCTAAAGGCCACATTCTCTCATGGCCTTCTGGGGGAACGATTGCAAGCAGTGAGTGCAACCAGAGGCAAAACTGGGTGGAGAGGATATGATGTGTATCTTTGCACAGTCAGAGACCAGAGATATACCACTGTGCACTTCTGTTGCTGGGCTCCATTGAAAATGGCTCCTCAGTGCGAACCAGGAAGTGGGCTCTCCAGACAATGGAATGGCCCTTATCTCTGCGGTTGTGATCTCCTGGGTGACATGGATGCCATTAGCGGCTGAATGTACAAGCGTACTCTGTCCTATTCCCTCTCACGCACCTACCTCCCTGTGCGGCCGGGCACTGGCAACCCACACTATGCCACTGGCACCGACACACCTCTCCACAACCAAGCAAGAGGCATTATCACCGTTCAATGACACATTCCAGACAGGGAGAAGCATTTGAGGAAGGCGTGGACCAGGTGAGACATAGCCTGGGCAGAGTCTCAGGGGTCAGAGAGGGGGTATTTGCCCCCTGTGCCTGAGCTAAATCACCTGCATTTCAATGGGAACATAAAAGAAGAGGAATTTCCAGTTTCTGAGCATACTAGAGCCATCAAACAACAAAAGCACCTCTGCACATGCTGAGTGACAGCTACCATGCATAAAAAAAGTGATCATGCGAATTGGGTCTGTAAAGCCGCCTGTTCCATTAACCTCCTTACAGCAGAAGGTGCTCCCTGCATTTGGGCTTGCTAAAATGAGAGCATCTGTCTCATCAGAGTGAGCGGAAACAAAGGGGGAGGAAATTAACCCCCTCCCCACCTTCCCCTCGTTCTTCCCTTTTCTTGCCACATGAAAGTAACCTAGTTAAGTAGCACCATCACTTTTCAAGTCAGAAAAGCATTATGCGGCTCCTTTCGTGCTTGCTGAATGAAGAGAATAATTATTCTTTTACTGAAACAAAAAGGTGGTTTTTTCCCCCCAATGCCTTTTAGCCGATTTTTGTATTTAGCTTCCTATCTCTTAAAAGGAAACTTAAAAAAAAATCCTAAATTGATGCAAACAAAATAATTGGCAAGGCGTGAAAATACCAACCGTATCCTGGAGACAGGCTGTGTTGTCGGTCCTTTCTTAATTTTCACTCTATTAAGGTAATTTCCTGTGACTGTAGCTTTTCCTGCAGCCATTCCCACATGCTGCCATCTCTGGCTTTTTTTTGCAAAAGGGTTTTTTAAAAAAAACCCAACAACACCAAAATCTTAAAATTTATGCTGGGGGGGGGGATGACACACATCAAAATTTGAAACATATTTTATGTTCTTTTTGTTGTTGTTCTGCATACGAATTGACAATGATATACTGATTTCTGAGCACAACCGAAACCTGCTGGAAAGAGGTGTTGAGGAAAATATAGAATGCTTTTGTTGGTATTTAAGGCAAAGCCCCAAAGATACTTTGGATGTAGCTGATGCTACAGACAGAGTAATGAGCTTGGAGATGGGGATTTGGTCCCCCGAGAGGTAATGAGGGATACCAACCTAGATGACTTTAGCACACACTTAGACACATTCATGGAGAATAAGGTTGCCAATGGGTAGTAGCCTGTAGCCATAATGACTATGATCTGCCTCCACTAAGCTACCAGATGCTGGGAATCACAAGTGGGGAGAGTGTTGTTGCACTCATGTCCTGTTTGCAGGCTTCTCATGGTGTCTGGTTGGCCACTGTGAGTACCCGGTGCTGGACCAGTTGGGGCTTTGACTCTTTATGTTCCTATGAGATGCCACCCAGAGGCACCTGAAGGTTCATGAGACAATCACTTTGCTTAAGGTAAAACATGTCTGTGTCTGGTCAATGCCTGGATGGGTGACCACCCATGAACCATAGGTTCCTTGGGTTCCATGATGGAAGACAGATGGACTATAAATCTAAGAATTCCCTATATATTGCCACAACTGTCAGATGAATAATGTCAGAAGAAAGTGGCAGGGTCGCCTCAGCACTGAACCCTGTGAATTACCAAAAACACATGTTTACAAGTTAGAGTGGGGAGGAGCCATAGGAAAAGAGTGAGTTTTCACCAAAACTGAAACACGACTAAGAGCTGTCCACCTTCTCAAGCAACTGAGGACCAATGAAGGTTCTTTCCAGAGACTGGAGTTCTCGTCTGAAAAGTTCCTTCCTCAGATGACCTTATGTGATGGATTATGGCCAGTATACTACATATGCTGGAAAGTAGTCTGTTCACTATGTGTATGGACACCTATCATAACCAAATTTTACATGATGGTTCCTTCGATCAAGGAGCAGGATTTCCACTATGTTTGGATACAATTGGTTGCCATTTTGAATCATGGGGGTAGACCAAACCTTTAAAAACTGCCCTGATTTTCACAACTGTACTGATTTTTTTTTGGGGGGGGGGGTTCTCATAATTCCAGGATATGAGGCCGTAAAAATAAAACAGATCTAAATATATGTTTTATGCTCATTCATACTTTGAAAATAATCTTCCTTTTAAAATTATTTATGCCCCATCTTTTGAGTAGCAGTGCAATACTTGTTACAATACTTAAAAAAAATACATTGTATAATAAAACTTCACATAGCATAAAAATGTGTGTGATCTGGTGGACAGGCCGTAGTTATGAAAATATCATACACATCACTTGCAGCGATTGCACAGGCTGTAGCCTAGGCTGTGAGAGAAAATGGCTACAAGCAAACCAAACCAAACCAACCTCTGCTGCTTCACTACTGCCACCAAGTGCATATCTTTGTTTTCCCCCTCTCTGGCTGTCTCCATGTATGAACCCTTTTGGTTTATGGACTTTACTTGGCCCAGCCTACTCCCTACAGTGGATAGAGTGACAAGGCACAGCTATGGGTTAAATCACAAGGGCTCATGCCATTATCCCTCCCAAACAAACAATACTTTCACCAACAAGTTAAACAGTCTTTGAGAAAATAAATTCAGAAAAGCAAACTAATTTTAGTCTGAATAGTTGCTCAGAAGAGCAGATCAAAAATAATCAGAGTTCGATAAGGACAATAGAGGTTTTAAGAAAGATTGGGGACTGTTTATGTTGTATTTAAAGAACTATTGTAAAGAAGTGGACTCACTAGCAGGGTCTGAGTAAACACTTACAATTAAGAAAACAAAAAAAAAACTTTTGATGTAATAATGGGGAAATAACGAAGGGTAGGATGTAATATGGGAAAGATGAACTGAATCAAAATTGAAATGATTATAACAATATTTAATGGAAAGATTATAAAAGGAAACTACCAGAAAATGGGCAGGAGAAGTACCGTAAATACTTAATGAACCAGAAGAGGAAGTTGGGGGAAGTCGGGAGGGGGGGTAGGGATACTATTTTGTTGATAACATTGATTGTGATGAATATAAAATTTGTAAAATTCGATAAAAACTATTTAAAAATAAATAATAAATAAATAAATGATCAGAGTTAAATACAAAATGTGCTCTTTAACACTTTCCAGTGTTGTAGCCCTTCCTCTCTCTTGCTGCTCTCCCATTCCAGCTCTTTAAATTTTTGACTTCACAGCTGACTAACTCAGCTATTTTCTAGCTTAACTTACACAACATTTCCTCTCCCCTTATCAGCCTTTTAGCCAATCAGGAGGAGAGCAGAGTGTAAGCGGAGTTAATGTTTCCCCTTAATTGCCAGGTTCCTTGCAAGAACTTTAACCCTGCTAAGCAAAATTGCCCCTTGTACTTTTAACCTTCCTGTGAAGCTTTGACCCTTCTATGTGGGAGAGCATATAAAGCCAAAAAGCAACTACTTTACAAGCCAAACCCCAACACATAATAACTGTAAGTTCACACTTGCTTCTCCAACCCTTGGTAACTATCCTTACAAGGCTAGTAAGGATCTTTCAATACTTATTCTTATGCTTATTATATCCCCACCAATCCTGGCTCCTGCCCCCAAACATACAAGCAGACGCCCTTACTGGTAAATAAGAAAGAGACCTATATTCAGGCAAATAATGGTACACAGGCACTAGGTTCAGGAGTTATGGTTCAGGAGTTCAAAAGCCGATCAAGAAGTCTAGAACTAGACAGAAGCAATGAAGATGTCCCAACAAGTGTCCATGCCCCAGTCGCCAAGTTTTAAATATGAGGTGTAGAGCAGACTTGCTGGAATGTTGGGGTTGCAAACAAACACTCTTCCTGGGTAGGTGAGTCTGTCCCATCTGTGAAGGTGGCTACTGGTTCCAGTCAGGTCTTCTGTACAGTTGCTCCTGCCTCTGGTTTCACCTCCCTGCTCAGCTGCTTTAAGCCCTCTGCAGCCTCCACTAGGCTCTTCGCTCCACAAGAAAGTCAGGAGGGAGAGCTGGCATCCCTCCTCCTCTTCCTGAAGTATCTGGTGTTGGGGTGGACAGAGGAGATCCTCTTCCTCCAACCCAGGTTCCCACCGTTTAGGCCCCACTCTGTTTCTTCCACCTCTTTCAGCAGAGCCTCCTGATTCTAGCCCCAACCCAACAACCCTGCCAGACTCATGACCCCACCCATGACCCCAATTCCTACACTCTATCCACCTCAGCTGACCATAGATCTTCTGCCCTCTTAACCAACTCTCCTCCTTTCCTACATGGTCTTTTGGTAACATGCCATGCACACTGATTGCACAGTGGTGATGATGTTGATGATGACTGGGAGCTGAATGCAAAATTTACTGAACTGAAAAGGTACTGCATCTGATGATACTTGGTGCTGGCGGATTTCTGATAGCATCACTGTATGCTTGTAAGCCATCACTTGGTGGTCCTTGTGTGATGTGATATGTGAAATAGACTAGCTCTAAGAGTGGCTTCTCACAGTACCTTTCGTATTTGGGCAAGGTTCCAAATACTTGAGGACAGCATTTGTCACAATAGATACACATACTGATGCAGGTAGCAGCGGGGGAAAGTCAGGTATCGAATTCCACATATTTTAAAGGGGATCATAGGGATGTGCACATGCATGTCCTGATCAAAACAGACACAATGCTTATATATATTTTATACTTGGGCGCCTAAGGTCTGTGAAGCCAAAAGGTGGTGTAAGACACAACCTCGGGAAACGCTGGGATTTCTACTCCACTGTGCTACTCATTGACATGGAAAAAATGATTGAGATCTCTATGCCTTTCTCTCTTGCTTGGGAACGTGGGGGAAATGAGAGCTATCCATCTTCAAACATTGCTTTTGAGATTTATAGATGAAAAGCACTAAATATTAACATGCATATCTGTTGTTTACTCTTCTCCTTATGGCCTGCTGTCCCCCTAAGGCTGGTCTCCTTCCCCCGTGCTTTCATCAGAAATAAATTAATTGTTCTTGGTCTTGGTCTTCGGGCTTTTCCCCTCCCTCATGTGAACCACATGGTGGCTGCATATACACCATACATTTAAAGCACATGGCTTCCCTCAAAGAATCCTGGGAACTGTAGTTTGTCAATGGTGCAGGGAATTGTAGCTCTGTGATAGATAAGCTACAGTTTCCAGGATTCTTTGGGATGGAAGTCATGTGCTTTAAATGTGCTTTAAATGTATGCAGCGGCGTAGCTAGCCACTCGGGTGCTGGGTGTGGTGCGCACGTCCTGCAGCTGGGGGTGGAGAACACCGCCCATGGGGGTGGGGGGGTGGGCTGCATGGAGCCTCTCTGCTGCTTTCCCCTCAGCTTTAGGGCAGCTGAGGGAGAGGCAGAGGGAAGACGCAAGTCCCATGCTGCTGTTTCAGGCAGCGCAGAGCCTGCAGGTGCCCAAGCCACCACATCACTCTCAGGAGAGATGCTTGGCTCGAGAACACTGCAGGCCCCATGGTAAGTGCCAGCCCCCATGGTGTGTTGCCTGTCAGGAGTTCAGCCTACACTCAAGTAGGACCTTAGCAGAGACACATGCCCGACTGGCATGTTCCTTCCCTCCTGATTGATCGTTTGGGAGCTTCAAAAACTTTCTTCAGCCCAAACATCACAGCAACCGATGCCAACCGACACTGGCACACTTAGGGATCCACAGAGTTTGCGCACCCTGCGTGACAGACCTCAGCAACTCAGCATTTTGGCTAATCTACTTTATTTACATATAAACACACACGGAGCACTGCAACATGGCTCCCTCTCTCTCTAGCATCAGACAGCAAAGAGGAAAAAGAACAAAGGACAATAGTCCCACTTCATGGAACACAGTAACACAAACATCCTGTCTCCGTCACTTCCCACTCTGTGGAGTCAAAACATACACCGTCATGCGATAGACAAAAATCAAATGACTGCAATCATAGATCATGAATTCTAACAGTGCCCAGTGCCAGCCATGTTTTGTTACATTTGTTGACTGAACTAAAAAGTTTCATGAGCCCATTTTTATTATAAAAATAACTCATCTTTTTTTCATTTTGTCACCCCCCTCAGTGATGATACCCGGGGCGGCCAACACACCCCACACTCCACTTCCTCCGCCACTGCAATTATCATAATGAACATCCCTACATTATCAAAAATAAATAAATAAATTGATAAGCCTTGCTAGCATTAAACAAGTATCAGAAGCTTACATGGCAGTGCCAGCCCTCAGCCCAGATCTGATGACAGTATGAAGAAAAAGAGGATTATTCAAACATTAATGTGCATGAGGGAAGGGCAGAAGGAAGTGAAATCCAGTGAAAAACCTTGAGGTGCCTCTTTGGACCAGCACCATCAGTCAAATTGGTGACAATAAGAGCCACACAGAGCCCAGACTAATCCACATATACAAAAGATTAAATTAGAAGGGTCAGGGAGGAATCCATGCTTCCTATATCCTAGCAACTATTTGAGATCTCCTCAAGGAATGACTACTGTAATGAACTCTACAATAGGATTGGCGTTGGAGACCATTCAAAAGCTGTAATCAGTGTGTCCCCGCCCCCCTAGAAAAATAAGTGCCAGTACTCACCAAGAAATTGTTACAGTAAGTGTCACACTTTTTAACAACAACGACAAAAGAGGTGCCGGTACTGCGTACCCTTGAGTACCCCTGAAGAAAAAGTAGCACTGGCTGTAATCAAACTCATCTTTGAACACTCTGTCTCCTCTTGTATAGAAGCAGCGGAATATTTGTTGCACACTTTGGGAAGTTCCTACATAAACGACACATTCATCCTGGTTTCCATTGAGCAGAGACCACTTCTACAAGTCTGGTTTTTCAGAAATTTCTACGTATGTTGAACCCAAAACATTATGCTGTCTGGCTGTCTATTGCAGGGGTCAGCAAACTTTTTCAGCAGGGGGCCAGTCCACTGGCCGGATTATTTTTTTTTTTGGGGGGTGAACAAATTCCTATGCCCCAGATCATAGGCATTTTAAATAAAAGCACACATTCTACAGTCTGATTCCCGGACCATCTGCGGGCCGGATTTAGAAGGTGATTGGGCCAGATCCAACCCCTGGGCCTTAGTTTGCCTACCCATGGTCTATTGTGTATAAAAGAGGTATGATGGGTCAGTGTGTCTGGCTGTTAACCAGAATGTTGGCAGTTCGAGCCCACCCAGGGATAGCTGTGGGCAGGATTCCTGCACTGCAGGAAGTGGGATCCCTTCCAACTCTACAATTCTATGATTCTATGAAAATAAATAGTTAAAATAGCTGCATGTTGGGATAGTTTATCAGAACCACTCCTTTCCGGGAGAGCAGTAAATAATACATTGGGTGCATTTGTGCTGGTCTAATTTGAAGCCATGCCAGTTTTTTCTCATCCGAACATTATTTTTCTCTCTGAGGCAGGTGTAGCAAAATGTCAACTGGTTGTTAAAAATTGCTACACTTCATGGTCTCATAAGTGTACCATTTGTTCATCCCCCATCCCAAAGAACTAGATAAGGTATACTTTTGCCAGGAGGGCTGGTAGATGAAATTAGTTCCATATCAGTATCTTTTACCTGGAACGCTACCTCCCTCTGAAGACTACATTTAGCAAATATGTCCACAGCTTGCGAACAACAGATATGCCCCGCTATCTCCTAACTGAACCACTAACTCCTTCTCCATTTGTGCAAAACTAGATACCATGTGTAAATGTGCCGGTCAGAATGAATGCTTCATGTCATGATCAGCAGCCCTGGGTATTAGCTGTCGTTCTGGTCCAGGTATAGCAAACCATGTTGACTGGTCATCAAAAGTTGCTATGCTTCACCATCTCTTAACTCATGGGTAGGCAAACTAAGGCCCGGGTGCCGGATCTGGCCCAATCTCCTTCTAAATCTGGCCTGCGGACAGTCCTGGAATCAGCATGTTTTTACATGAGTAGAATGTGTGCTTTTATTTAAAATGCATCTCTGGGATATTTGTGGGACATAGGAATTCGTTCATCCCCCCCCCCAGAATATATAGTCCAGCCCCCCCCCCCACAAGGTCTGAGGGACAGTGGACTGGCCCCCTGCTGAAAACGTTTGCTGACCCCTGTCTTAACTCCTACCCTACTCTAGGGAGAACACCAAAACGTGGTATGCATTTACATCTGACTTAAAGGTAAAGGTAAAGGGACCCCTGACCATTTGGTCCAGTCGTGACCGACTCTGGGGTTGCGGCGCTCATCTCGCTTTATTGGCCAAGGGAGCCAGCGTACAGCTTCCGGGTCATGTGGCTAGCAGCGCACGGAAATGCCGTTTACCTTCCCACTGGAGCGGTACCTATTTATCTACTTGTACTTTGACGTGCTTTCAAACTGCTAGGTGGACAGGAGCTGGGACCGAGCAATGGGAGCTCACCCCGTCGCGGGGATTTGAACCGCTGACCTTCTGATCAGCAAGTCCTAGGCTCTGTGGTTTAACCCACAGCACCACTTGCCAAAAATCACTGAATGCCTGACTCTCCTGCCTAAAACATTATTTTATTTTTATTTCATGTACGTAGGACCCTTGGTGTTTTTATTGGTGTGCTAATGGTATTTCTGATCCAGGTACAGTTGAAACTCTATGTGTTGTCCTGTGATGACTCACTCTGTCACGAGGGGGTGGACTCCTCTCTCTCATCAGCTTACTGAAGGTTAAGAGACGACACTAAAAAACACACCAAAACCTTAGTCACTGATTGCTTTTTTTCTGCCATGGGAGATTACTCAGTGTGGGTGCCTTGAGTTATCGGAACCCAGCCAAGGAAAATTAAATGAGTCTGGCATTAATTCACCTGTGTAGAGTCAAGTGACAATAGGGCAGAAAGGAGATGTCCTTTTTGCCGTATGATTGAAATTCAAATTAGTTCTGAGAACATCCCATTTACAATGTGGCAAAACATCATCAGCAACCAGTGCCTGACATATCCCAGGCAGATAACCTTTAGTTTAGAGGCAAGACTAGGGAGTCAGGATAAGTGCTGAACAAAAGCAACTTGGTGAGCTAATATAAAGAGTTAATTACTGGTGTCAGGAAATAGATCACACAGCATGAAAAGTGTCTAATTTGACAAAATTGACAAATTTTGATTTTTCTAGAAAACTTGCACATTTATACAGCTGTGCAGAATCTGATCAGGCTGAGGGCAGAATTGTCCCTACAGTTTTCAGTGAAATGAATTTTGTTAGCCCCTGTACAATCCTGCAATTTTATTTTTATTTTTCAACTCCTTGTGTTTGAAATGTGCTCAGCAGACATAGTCAGGAGTATTCATAGACAGTGGTCCCCCCCCCAGTTATTGTTAGCAAGATTCAATATAAGATCCAGCCTCTGTGCCTCTAATAGCAATATAAAAGGGGGAAATGTTCCCATCACACTGCTGTTACACCAATCAGATTACTTTTTCCTGTATAACTATTGAAACAAAAAATTTACTGTGCTATATAGTCATGGTTGTAAGATAGTTTGTTTTTAACTCCTTATTTTCTACGTGTACCAAACAGTCCTAGATTTCTGCAGACTTGCAGACATGCATCTGTTGCCCAATTGAAATCTTAAGCGGGCCAGCAAGGATAGTCATGTGTGGAAAAGCCATACTGATGAATATCATGTGCAACACTGGAAGACCTTACAGAGGCTCTCCAACACACATTCAAAGCAAGCTCTACCATGAGACTTCGTGCATCATCAGCCAAAAACATTTGGTTGATGGGAATATGGGACAAACTTTCTTCTGGGACCACATCCTGTGTACTTCTCTCATGGATTTGAGGAGGGAAGTAAAATAATATCTATTGAATGCCCACAGCATTCATCTTAGTTTTAAGTCTTTGGATTTTTAACAGCAATCCACCACCACCCTCACACCGAGTTGGAATGAGGGAAGGTGTCCCACCACCCAGCTTTCTAGCTAAAACAGCCTCCTGCAGGCCATCAGATGTGCGGGGTGAAGGAAGGCCACTGGTGGAATCCCTGCCCATGGGAAGTCCCAAAATTGGATGTTCCAAAGGCAGAGAAGGGGCATGAGCCAGTCTCATTTCTGTCAAGTGACAGCATCAGGTCCAGATCAGGCACAAACATCCTGTCCCCCATCTTCCTGTATCAACACAATGATTAGCACATCTGCAGATGCTGCACTGGCCCTGCCGCTAAGGAAAGCCCACAGTGGGTGGCTGCAATGTATTGGACAACAGAGCCATGTGTGTCATGACACCTGCCATGTGTTCCCTAAGCTAGCCTCCTGCCCCACTTGCAATCCAGGATGCTGTCCTGTAGGTGCTCCTGAACATGATCAGAGGGGACCGGTTGGTTGAAGGAATCCAGGTCGGAGCCAAACAGTATAAACTTAAGGCTTTTGCAGATGACTTGGTTTTGACATTACAGGAGCCAGAATCTAGTACGAAAAGGGTGTTAGAACTGATTCAAGAAATTGGTCGGGTGGCAGGATTTAAATTAAACAAGCAGAAAACTAAGGTTTTGGGGGAAAAATTGACAACTTTGGAAAAAGAAAGGTTTCAGAAGGAGACAGAGTTAAATGTGGTTAAAAAGGTGAAATATCTAGGGGTTAACATGACGGCTAAAAATCTGAATTTATTTAAAGATAATTACGAAAAATGTTGGTCAGAAATCAAAAAGGATTTAGAAATTTGGTCAAAATTGAAGCTTTCCTTGTTGGGTTGAATTGCTGCTATAAAGATGAATGTATTGCCAAAAATGTTGTTTTTGTTTCAAACCTTGCAGATTGTGGATAAGATGGAATGTTTCAAGAGGTGGCAGAGAGATATCTCTAGGTTTGTCTGGCAGGGTAAAAAGCCCAGAATAAAATTTAAAATATTAACTGATGCTAAAGAAAGAGGGGGGTTTGCCCTGCCAGACATGAAACTGTATTATGAATCAGCAGCTTTCTGCTGGTTGAAAGATTGGCTACTTCTAGAGAATACTGATATTTTGGATTTAGAAGGGTTTAACAATGTATTTGGGTGGCATGCATATTTGTGGTACGACAAGGTTAAAGCTCACAAAGTTTTTAAGAACCATATTGTCAGGAAGGCAGTGTTTAATGTCTGGACAAGATACAAAGATTTACTAGAAAGTAAGACCCCAAGGTGGTTGTCACCAATGGAAGCTAAGGCTCAGAAAAAACTCAATATGGAGGCCAACTGGCCAAAATATTGGGAGATAGTAGAAAAGGATGGAGACACATGGAGATTGCAGAGTTTTGAGGAACTGAAGGATAAAGTGCGGGATTGGTTACACTATGGTCAGATTAGGGAGGTTTTTAATAAGGACAAAAAAACAGGCTTCCAGGTGGAAAAATCGAAATTAGAAACAGAACTGTTAGAACCAAAAACTAAGGTACTTTCAAGAATGTATAACTTGCTGTTAAAATGGAACACTCAGAATGAAACGGTTAAATCAGCTATGATAAAATGGGCGCAAGACATTGGTTATAACATCATGTTTGCTGACTGGGAACGGTTATGGACCACCGGTGTGAAATTTACGGCATGTAATGCCCTGAAAGAAAATATTATGAAAATGATATACAGGTGGTACATGACCCCAGTCAAGCTTGCAAAAATATACCATTTGCCTGACAATAAGTGTTGGAAATGTAAAGAAATTGAGGGAACATTCTTTCACCTTTGGTGGACATGCCCAAGGATTAAGGCTTTCTGGGAAATGATCTATAATGAACTCAAAAAGGTATTTAAATATACCTTCCCTAAGAAACCAGAGGCCTTTCTTTTGGGCATTGTTGGCCAAATGGTGTTAAAGAAGGACAGAACTTTTTTTATGTATGCAGTCACAGCAGCAAGGATACTTATTGCAAAACATTGGAAGACACAAGATTTGCCCACCCTGGAAGAATGGCAGATGCAACTGATAGACTACATGGAATTGGCAGAAATGACTGGCAGAATCCGAGACCTAGGAGAAGAGATAGTGGAAGAGGACTGGAAGAAATTTAAGGATTATTTGCAAAAATACTGTAAATTGTATGAATGTTAGAATGATGCAGGTTATAAAGATAATATGGCATTAGTGACATACCTGAAAAGACTTTGAAAATAATTGGTTTATAAGAACAAAGGTGAAACTTGAACAATATTATGTCAAGCTTAAATATTTGATAATAAAGGGAAGAATCGGAGACATAATAGCTGAAACGTATAATTTAAAACAAGTTTTGAGAGAAGGTGAAGTATTGCTGAATAAGATTTTGAAACGGGAACACAGAGAAGGGAGATGTGAGGAGGTCGATGAAACAAGTAAAAGAAAGATAAAGTTATGGAACATTGGATGTATGTTTTAATGTTATTGTGTGTTTTCATGTTGTATTGCTGTATTGTTTTTTATGCTTTTTCTTTATTGTATTGTAATTTGTTTTGTTGTTTTCCTGTTATTCTTTTTTCTTCTTTCTGTAATTTTTAAACCTTTAATAAATATTGTCAGGGTTACTTCCAGATCCTAGCTCACAGAGGATCACGCTAGCCAGCGGTTGTTGATTAAAAGTCTTTATTGAGTTACAGTCTCCATTCTTGAGCTGCTGCGTGCAACCCTACGCCTTATGCTTAGGTCGGCGAAGCTCCTTCTGAGTCTCCGCCCCTTGTGCACCAACTTAATATCCTAGCCCTGCTCCACCTTTTCCGCCTGACAGTTCTCCTCTGGGTCCCTCTGCCCCCCTGGGTCTCTCCCTTCCGGGATTCTTCTGACGCTGACCCCCCTGACTCCCCTGTCTCCTTGCGCCGGGCTTTAGGACCTGGCTCTCTTTCCGGGCTGCCTACTGCGCCACCTTCCTGTGCATTTGAACTTGGCGCGCGCGCCCAACCTTCCACTTTCCGTCTAACCGTCACTTCGCTCCCCGATGAAGGTGTGGCCACTCCTGACTCGTGCCCTCCCTCCTGTTGTGAGCTGCCAGCGCTAGTTCCCAGGCGCTCTTCCTCTTCCCTACTCTCTGGCGGTGACGTAGGTCCCGATCTCCAACTGCTCCCCTCTGAGTCCCCTCTGGCTCTTTCTTCCTGGGGTGTCCCCCTAGTCTCCCCCCTTGCCCTTGCCACTGGTGCTCCTCTTTGTGAATCTTCTGATTCACTGGACAGACTCGGAGATCTCGGGTCGTCGTCGTCACTCATCCTTTCTTCTGCCTCCTCCCCCTCGCTCTCTGTTTCCTCCCTTGCCCTCGCCTCTGCTCCTGAACCCCTGACATCCATCCCCCCCTCAAAGCCCCCCCTTCCCCCCTCCCCTCCCTCCGGTGCGGGAACTGGGTGCTGCAGTGTCAAAGGGACGAATGTCGGGTACAGTTCGCTTCCCGTGGCCGGCCTCCATCCACAGACTCCCGGTTCTTCCTCCCTGCTCTCGTCAACGACGGTCACCTCTGCTTCCATCTCCGTGCCGCCGTGCTCGAGACCCTGGTTGTCCCCGAAAAAGTCCATGTCGGTCTCTCCCTCGCTTCCTTCTGTAGGCGTAGCTCGTCCTGGACCCTCCAGCCACTTCCTGCGCCACTGCTCCTCTGGTCGATCATCCCACCAATATGAGGGTTCTGAGGCAGATCCCGAGGGTGACCCCTCCGGGGAACGGGCGTCTCATGTCGGTTCCTCATCCGAGTCGAACCCCCGGAACGTGCTGGCTGAAAGCGTGGGCGTGAAAAGCCAGTCGTCGAAAAAGTCCGCCGGCATTGGCCTATGGGGAAAGAGGGCATGAAACTCTTCCTTGAGCAGAGGTTCATCTAGAGCGTAGCCCGGCACCCAGCTGTTGGCATTGGCCGGGGTGCCCTCCTTAGCGAGAAGGTATTCTACCCCCTCTTCCCCCCATCTGGAGTCCAAAATCTCCGTGACTTCGTTGAGGCGCACCTCCTGTGCCACTCCCCGTTGCCTGGTTCCCTCTCGGAGCAGACTCGGCGCCGTGCCGGGTTCCTGAAACCTGTGCGGTGCCTTGTAGGGAGTGAGCACCGATCCGTGGAACACCGGATGCATTCTGGAACCCTCCGGAAGCGCCAGCCTGAAAGCCACCGGGTTGACCTGCTCTTCGACTTGGTAGGGCCCCAGTTGCTTATGCCCTAGTTTCTTCTTGGCCAACGACCTGGCCGGCACTGCGTGGGCTGCTAACCAGACCCAGTCTCCCACCTGGATCTCTTCGCCAACCCTTCTGTGTTTGTCTGCCTGCACCTTGTATGCGTGTTTGGCCAGCTCCAGGTGCCGCCGCAGCTGATCGTGAACCTCTTGCAACTCCGACGCGAACGCATCTGCTGTCTGCGGCTCCCCCTCCACCAGTCTTTCCAGTCCCGGGAAGGTTCTGGGGTGCCTCCCGTTGTTGGCGAAGAACGGCGTGACCCCCGTGGACACGTGCTTCGTGTTGTTGTAGGCGAACTCGGCGAGCGGCAGGTAATCCACCCACGTCGCAGGCTGTTGATTCGCATAGCATCTCAGGTACTGCTGCATGATGGCATTGACCCGCTCCGCTTGCCCGTTGGTCTGCGGGTGTCTCGCCGACGCCAGGTTGATCTTGACGTTTAGGAAGCCCATCAGCTTCTGCCAGAAGTTCGAGATGAACTGCCGCCCGCGGTCGGACAGAATAGACCGTGGCAGACCGTGAACCTTGAACACGTGGTCTATGAACAGTTTGGCGGTTTGTTCCGCCGTGGCCACCTTCGCACACGGGATGAAATGCGCCATCTTGGAGAACAAGTCCACCACCACCAGCACGGCCGTCTTGCCCCTCGAGCTGGGCAGATCCGTGACGAAGTCCAGGGCGACTCTCTCCCATGGCTCGACCGGAGTTTGCAGCGGTTCCAACAGTCCGGCCGGCGGTCTGTGCACTGGTTTGGCCCTCTGGCAGGTGTCGCACCTCGCCACGTAGTCCGCGACCTCCCCTCTCATTCCGGGCCACCAGAAATCCCTGGCGACTAATTCCACCGTCTTCTCCTTGCCAAAGTGCCCGGCAGTGGGCGCGTCGTGCAGCTGATGCAGTACCTTGGCGCGAAGTTCGTCTCCCGGCACGTAGATGGCCCCTTTGCGGATGAGCAATCCATCTCTCAGCTGGAACCCGTTGGTCGCTGCCGTGCCCCTTCGCATCTCAGCCATCTTTGCTTGCGCGAAAGAGTCATTCTGCAACGCTTGTCGCACCGCCTCCAGGTCCACTGTCGCCGCAGCGCACGCCCACACTGTTGGCGCGAAGATGTGCATGGCGGCCGCTGGCGTGGCGTCCTCCAGATACTGTGGCTTACGGGATAGCGCGTCCGCCATGATGTTGGTGTCCCCCGGGACATACTCTATTCGGAAGTCGAAATTCGCAAAGAACTCAGCCCAACGTATCTGCCTCTGGTTCAGGAACTGTGCCGTGCGCCAGTGCTCCAGATTCTTGTGGTCCGTGCAGACCTGCACCGTGTGCTTGGCTCCAATCAGGAAGTGCCTCCATGCTTTGAACGCTGCATGAATAGCCAGCAACTCCCTGTCCCAGATGGTGTAATTCTGTTCGGACTTGCTGAGCTTCCTGGAGTAAAACGCTCCGGGCCTCCAAACCCCCTGCGGGTCCTTCTGCAGCAGGACTGCTCCGACGGCCCTGTCCGAGGCGTCTGTTTCAACTCTCATCGGCCTGCTAGGATCGACATGAAGCAGCTGTTCCTCCGAGGCGAAAAGACGCTTGAGTGCCTGAAAGGACTGCTCCGCCTGCGCTGTCCAGATGAACTTCTTTTTCTTGGAACTGAGCGTGTCTGTAATGGCTGCAGTCTGCATAGCGAAGCCTTTGATGAACTTGCGATAGAAGTTCGCGAAGCCGACAAATCGTTGGACCTCCTTCCGGTTGCGTGGGCTTTTCCAATCCAACACCGCTCGAACCTTGGCGCTGTCCATGGCGAGCCCCTTGTCAGACAACCTGTATCCCAGGAAATCCACCTCCGTCACGTCAAATTGGCACTTCTCCAGCTTGGCGTAAAGCCTATGTTGCTGGAGCCTGCTCAGCACTTCCCTGACGTGTCTGTCATGCTCCTGCTGCGATTCCGAAAAGATCAGGATGTCATCCAAGAAACAGACGCACGTCTTGTAGAGGAGCCCCGCCAACACGTGATGCATGAAAGCTTGAAAAACGTGGGAGCCATTTTGCAATCCAAAAGGCATAACTCTATATTCGTAGGTGCCCAGGGGTGTGAACATGGCTGTCTTCCACTCATCTCCTTCCCGCATGCGAATCAGGTTGTACGCCCCTCGCAGGTCCAACTTGGTGAACACGCTGCCCTTGCGTACTTTCGCGAGGAGGTCGTCGATTCGGGGCATGGGGAAGTCTGACGGCTTGGTGACACTGTTCAAAATGCGGTAGTCCACCACGAGCCTTTTCTGGGGCGTGTCTCGCTTCTTCACAAAGAATACAGGACTGCCCCCCGCTGCCTGGGACTCTCGGATGAAACCGCGTTTCAAATTATGATCAATGAACTCCTTGAGTTCCTGCAGTTCGTCTTCAGACATGGAATACAGCTTCCCTTTGGGCAGCGCCGCCCCCGGCAGCAGGTCAATCTTGCAGTCATATGGTCTGTGGGGGGGTAGCTTGTCTGCCTCCTTCTCGCAGAAAACCTCCAAAAATTCTGCGTACTTGTGGGGAATCGCTTGCAGCGTGCCGAGCAGCAGCTGTGACTCCTCTTGCTCCCCTTCTTGCTGGGGCATGATGCAGTGTTCAGCACAAAAGGAAGAACCGAAGGTCAGCTGCCTCTGGTACCAAGCCAGCGTCGGGCTGTGCCTGTCCAGCCAACTCATACCCAATACGATAGGCGTGTCTGAGAGTTGAGTGACGTTGAAGCTGATAATCTCCTTGTGATTTCCAAGCCGCAGCACCATAGGTGGCGTCTGCTTCACCACTTGCCCCCCTAACAGCTCCCTGCCATCCACCGTGACAACCTGCAGTGGCAGCGCGGCAGGCAGCAACTGTATAGCGTGCCGGTCGACAAAGTCCTGCCCTATGAAGTCTGCATTGCTTCCCGAGTCGACGGTGATTGGCACGTCCATGGTGATTCCATTGGGTAGCTGGAGCGATGCGGTGAGCCTCACTACTGGCTTGGGCGGGAGGGGGTCCATGGGCGGTAAAATCTCTGGGGACTGCTTCACTGACACGTCTGGCTGGGCCCCAGTGCCTCCTCTTCCAGCCAGACATCGTCGTTTCCCTGCTGTGGTTCTCCTTGCTGCGTTGCTGCAGTCACCATTGCTGAGGCTGCAGTGTGCTTGTGGAGCCTCCGGGGACACTCTTTCGCCAAATGGCCTGGATCCTCGCAGATGTAACACTTCCTGTTCCCTCTAGGAGGCTTCGCTTTCACTGCTGCCGGTGCTAGGGCTCTGGCTGCTGACTGAGCCCTTGCACTCCCAACCTCCATCGGTTCCACCCCTCCCCCTGTTGGGGGCGTGGATTGCGCACGCGCTGCTTCTCTGGGAAGGAAGGAGGAGCCCCTGGCTGGTTCGCGCCCGCTGCGCCCTTCGTCCCTGCTCCACGGACGTTCTTCCAGCCGCACTCCCACCGCCAGCGCCCTCTGAACGATCTCCTGCGTGGTCCGGGGTCTCTCCCCCCTCGCAATCTCATCTTTCACCGAGCTGTTCAAGCCCTCCCAAAAAAGGTCTCTGACGGGAGCCGAATCTCTGTCCCATTCCAGGGCACTGACCAAAGCGAAAAAGCGGGCATGATATTGCCGTACGCTGGCCCTCCCTTGTCTTAGTCCGTGCACCTCCCTTCGGGCAAGATCCACGTCAATGCTTGATAAAAAAACAGCCATCCATCGCTTTAATAAAGGCGTCCGCATTTTGGAGCGCAGGATCCTTATCCCTCCACAAATTGCGCAGCCATGCTTTAGCGTCTCCATGCAAATGGGACATGATGAACCCCACTTTCTCTTGTTCATCTCTAAAGTCTTTGTGCAGTAGTTGTAGTGCACACATTACGTCTGCTCTAAAATTGGGGTACTGTTGCAAATTCCCATCGAAGTGCGAGACCAGACTGCCTGTGCGTCTCCCCAACCCAATCCCCTCTGATTTGGGTGTCTGTTGCCCCTGCTTCGTAAGCACGTCCAACCTGACCTGGAGATCCCTGTAGGCGGCCGCTGCGTCCTCCTCTCTCTTCCTGGACGCCACCGCCTCGGCAGTCAGTCGTGAAACCGCGTCTCTGAGTTCCGTTATTTGCTGTTCGGCCGTCATATTGTCTACCGTTCGTGAGCTTTCTTGTAGGCACCCGCTTTCCCTCCTCTCCGCGAGGTCGTGGATGTCCACAATTTGAAGAGAAGGAGCTTACTGTCAGGGTTACTTCCAGATCCTAGCTCACAGAGGATCACGCTAGCCAGCGGTTGTTGATTAAAAGTCTTTATTGAGTTACAGTCTCCATTCTTGAGCTGCTGCGTGCAACCCTACGCCTTATGCTTAGGTCGGCGAAGCTCCTTCTGAGTCTCCGCCCCTTGTGCACCAACTTAATATCCTAGCCCTGCTCCACCTTTTCCGCCTGACAGTTCTCCTCTGGGTCCCTCTGCCCCCCTGGGTCTCTCCCTTCCGGGATTCTTCTGACGCTGACCCCCCTGACTCCCCTGTCTCCTTGCGCCGGGCTTTAGGACCTGGCTCTCTTTCCGGGCTGCCTACTGCGCCACCTTCCTGTGCATTTGAACTTGGCGCGCGCGCCCAACCTTCCACTTTCCGTCTAACCGTCACTTCGCTCCCCGATGAAGGTGTGGCCACTCCTGACTCGTGCCCTCCCTCCTGTTGTGAGCTGCCAGCGCTAGTTCCCAGGCGCTCTTCCTCTTCCCTACTCTCTGGCGGTGACGTAGGTCCCGATCTCCAACTGCTCCCCTCTGAGTCCCCTCTGGCTCTTTCTTCCTGGGGTGTCCCCCTAGTCTCCCCCCTTGCCCTTGCCACTGGTGCTCCTCTTTGTGAATCTTCTGATTCACTGGACAGACTCGGAGATCTCGGGTCGTCGTCGTCACTCATCCTTTCTTCTGCCTCCTCCCCCTCGCTCTCTGTTTCCTCCCTTGCCCTCGCCTCTGCTCCTGAACCCCTGACAAATATCATTAAAAAAAAACAAAAAAACAGGATGCTGTCCTGTCACCACTGCTAGCGTGAGTTTCACCTTGGAAACCCCATTCACTTGGAATGGGAGGAGAGGACCACCCCTCATTTCAAGCAGCAAAATATCTTGGGCCAACTGTAGTGATCTGCATTTTTTATCTGAGTGAGAAGAATTGAAAGTCATGAGAATCATAGATCTGAGCAGTTGGGTGTCCACAAGAAGACCCATTGCCACACTTGACATCACTTATGAGATGGAGTTTGCCACCTGCATACCAACCATACAAACACACCATGCAAATACTCTAGAGAGGGACAAAACCCACCAGTTTCATTTTCTCTTGCTTTCTCATTTTTCTAGTGTTAAGATCAGTTTGGGGGGAAAATAAAATAAAATAAAAATCTGCATGAGAATTCATATGCATTTTGAGACTTCCGGGTTAGCGCCTCCGGCAATGGCGGATTTCCTCTGACCGGGAGGAATCCACTTCGTGGAAATTAGGGTCTGGACCGCCACGGCGAGGCGGAGACCCACCAAAAACCACAGGCGGGAGAAGCCTGTGGACGTGGGATTCAGCTGGCACCTTTTGCGCCTCCCCTACTCGCGGGGAAACCCGGTTTCGGGGATCCGGAGCGATATGGGGTGAGCGGTGCGGTGCTTCGAATCGACTGCTCTTTTCATGGCGTGAAGCCGCATTGCTGTTGCTGGAGAGCGCTGACTTTTTCCTGTGGACAATTGGACTTTAAACAACTACCTGTGAGTAGAACAAAAAATTGGACTATGAAACATATTAATTTGGCACCAAAGCGGGAAGGTTCTAGACAGGAAGTCCGCCTTCCGCTTTTGTAAATAGATTGAAGCAAAGACATTGCAAGCTAAAGTCTGGAAAGTCATTTGTAAAGGACTAAATCTCCATCAGTTAAAACTACCAAACCCCCCTTGGAAGCAGGAGAAGAGGGGGGAAATCTTAGACTGTTTAAACCTGCAGGAGAGAGAGTAAAGAAAGATAAATTTCCACCGTCTTGAACCTGGGAACGGGGTGTCAGAGACAGACATTTTGGGGAAGTTCATTGACTGTGAATAAAACATTTCTTGACAGATAGTTAAAAAAGAGAAACATATTGATTCCAATGTTTCCTTTTGCATTTAAAAGGAACAAAATATTTGAAAAACAAAAGTAATTTTGTTGCTGGATTTGCTTTCAAAAAGACGGATACAAACAGAAATTGTTTCCTCTAGAGGGAGCTTGTGAAACTGTTGCTGGAGTCGATCTGGGGAATTCTACAGCTGTAGAGATTAAAGATCGTGAGAACCAGACATTGACCTTGAACAAGAATGTGCCCAGAAGAAGCCTTAGTGCTTGCTTTTTGCAAGACAAGCGCTTTACTGGAACAGCTACATGAGAAGATGGATTTGATGACTGTTGCAGTTAGTAATTTTGGACAGTGAATACCTATATAGAAACCACTCAGGAACCAACCCAGGAATCTGATTTGACAGGGCAAGTTGTGCAGAAGACAAAGGAGGAGGTTGTTGCTGAATCTCAAGTAATACAAATGGAGAGAGCCGCGGCCTTGCAGGAACATAAGCTGTTGTTTTTGATGACTGAACCTGAAGAAAGTCAGATTTGGAGAGATGGAGTACTGTTTGGTTTGGAGATGGGAAGTTGGATAGATCCCCCTATGCAGGGATGTTTTGACTTCTGGGATCTGGTTTTGGGGCAGGGGGAGTTGTGGGGGCCCTTAACTTTGGAGGGACTTTGAAACATGCCTTTAGATACCTTTTGGATTTCAGTGCTGACTATGGAGAATGGGCTGACCTGTCGAGAAGGGATAAAGACATTGTTAGGTTGGAATCTCCCCGAGATCTACTCCTCAGTGAGAAAGGAAGGAAATTAAGAATAAGATCAGCAGAAGACAAAGTAAAGTGCATGTATAAACATGAAGAAGATCTGCAGAAGGGACATGGAAAAGACTTAAGAGCCTCGGATAGAAGATCACCAGGTTGATGGACTAGATGGAATGGATAGAAAGGACTGACAGAACCCGAGACCAGGAAGAAGAGACGATGGAGGAAGACTGGAAGAAAGTTTAAAAATTCATTTAGAGAATTATTGTAAAATTAATGAGTGTTAGAAAAAATGTTGGAATGAAACTATTTGGCTTTAGTAGAAATGCTATACGGAATTATGTATAAATAAGTTTTAAGTTTTAAGCTTTAGGGCTTTTTATGGTAAGATAAGGTTAAAATAAATTAAGGCAATTTAATGACAGAATATAGTGGAAGATGGAAAGGATTTGCTGAGATAATTAATAACTAGAATACAAAAAAGGGAGGTGTGAGGAAGTCGATGAAACAAGATAACGAAAGATAAAGATTTGGGAATATTGGATTTGTTTTTAAATTTTTTGTTTGCTTTTGTTTTTGGTTTTGATGTATTGTGTGTTTTGTTTTTTTGTTTTTTGTCCCCCCCCCTCTTTTTATTGACTTGTATTGTTTAATTCCTTTTTTTGTATTGGTCTGAGGAGAAGTGCTCTGTGAGCTGAATTAATTTCTCCCCCATTTATTGGCCCATCCAATAAATGCCTTAAGCAAATCCGAGTCTTTCTGAAATCCACTGCCATCCTGTTGCTATTTCTTTTCCCCTCATGGCACTCAAGAAAAAAAATTAACAAATCCAGAGTATATATGACAGCAGCATTAATGGGGAGGGGGGAATGTTGAGGATAATTTTTGAGATGATTTCATGTGCCCTGTGATCCTACCACTAGGCAGGCTTGATATATGGTAAGCTGAAATACAAATAAGCCCTCAGAGGCTGTTGGCAAGTCCAGTCACTTCTAGAGGCACCCCTGCTCTGAAGATTATTTTTAAATGTCAATATATACATTTCCCTGCATTAGTCCAGAACATTTGACTCTGTATATCTTTGAAGTTAGCCCAGTCGTGAGCAAGAATATCCAGATATCCCAAAACAGAGAGAAATATATATACTTTGGCGTCATAGGCTCTGGGGCTTAGAGTCTTTCTGCTTCAGCTGATATATTGTTTAAATCTAAAACTTATTTAAAAACCTGTCTGAATGCGACGGCTTTTAATTAATCTTCTCTTAGTTTTTATACCATATAGTACCTTGAAGACGCAAGATCAATCACAGCTGTATTGTAACATGGAGTTGGGAGACAGAAAGATAAATGAGCTATCAGGTTTAGCATTTTGATAGCTAAGTTTAATTTTAACTAGCTCATGAACATACTGTAGATCTGAGGATAAAGTCATGAAGTGGAACATTCATCTCTGCAGTCCATTCATAAAAATAGGGAAACGGCTTAGCCAGCCCCTACATTAGGGACTCCAGTGAACTGGGGGGAGAAATGTGGGGGTCTAGAAGCAAGGCTATGCCCTCCATCCATAGAAATGAATTTGGGGGAGGGCAAAAAGGTACGAGAGCCACATGCCTACAGGGAGTAATGCAGCTCGGGTAAGGCAAATTTGAACCGGCAAAAGGCATCAGGAAGAACAGTCAACCAACTGCTCTCTCCTTGGGATAGATATATCAGTCTATTTTTGGTCTCTGTTTGTTCTGACTACGCTTCCCTTGAAGTATTACCTCATAAAGCATGCGTTCCTAAACACATACATTACAAAATGAAGTACATCAGAGAATAGACATGGAAAATTGGAATGATAAAGATGCATATTCTAATCACACTTACATTCAGAATATGCAGATCTGGACAGTTCATTCTAGATTTGCAAAGAACTAATTCCTCAAGCATTGTGAGCCTTTGCTGATATTCCTCAACAGAATCTGGAAGTCATTGATTCCTTTTTTTTTTTAAGTGTTGGAGGACTATCTATACATCTCTTGCATTGCTGCCTAATGTAATCCTCAGCCTCATCTCTCCCCATATAAGATGAGGATAATAATATTATGCTACCTTGCAAGTATAATTGAACTGATGTAAACCAAATGCTTTGGGAGAGAGGGGAACACACTATGAACTAAGTATTGTTGCTATTAGGATTACATTACTGATTAGATTAGGGAATCAAATGTCCATGATAATTCTTCCTGATGCTCTATTACTGCAAATGAGTGCAGGCTTTGGAGTTATGCTGAACTCTTCATCACAGCATGAAAAGCTACTGAATTACAGCTAAGCAAAGAACAAGGTTATATGCCGGTGTAAATAGTTTAGTCACTTCCAATATATAGTGGCCTAAATAGAAAAAAAAAGTTTTAGCACTTCAAACACTTGCAATACAAACAAAGTTAATGGAAAGTAAATTTCAGGCCAACAGCTGAGAACCATTTATTATGAAACTAAATTAGTGCCTGGCAGAAGTAATTAACAAAGGCTTACTCATTCAGGCAGCAGTTTGAACACGGAGCCACTTTGGTGACCAATTTTACAGCAGGAACTTTGAATAGCCAATAATCATGATTCAAAGGAGCATTTAGCATCCAGGCATTTTCAAATTTGGCATAGTAGGCCCAAGTCAAGAAAGAGAAAGCAGATTTTTAAATAATGAGCTGGAGAGAGAGAGAGAGAGAGAGAGAGAGAGAGAGAGAGAGAACCAAGTATACATCCGACATTTGTCAGAGCTGATTCGCACATGCATATATCACTCAATGTCTCATCAACTTAAAACTGTCACTTGATGATTTACAACTGGATGTGTGAATTACCTCCACTGGAAAGGCCTGTGTTTGAACTGATGAGAAGCCATATGATACCTCTGTTTGTAGTGTCTCTCCAGTAATGGCTTCTTGACTCTGGCAAGTCATCATTGGATATTGCAGCTCTGATCCGATGAACAAGCATCTGTGAATCGCCATGAGACACCTAATGAATCAATCTTAGGCAACTGAGCAGGGGTGAGAGGCCAGAGGATTGCCTTGTATTGAGTCATCATATTGCTCCTTCTAGCTCAGGATTGTCAATGCCGGAGGTGTAATATATGCATCATCAACTAAGGATCTGGCATACAGCCCCTATAAGAGAAACAGCTATGACCCAGGAGGCCAGCTCCTGGAGACCTGATTCAGATGGGTGGCTTGGTTGGAGAGGTTTGTGAATATGCTGTGCCTAATCCAGGCCTAATCCTTACCCTCCAACATTCCTCCAGTGAAAATAGGGGCATTTCTCACTCCCCCCCACCCAACTGGCCCTCCTTGAGCCCCCCACAGATCCCCCACCACTGCACCAATGAGACACAGTACACATGCCCTCCACTGTCTTGAGAAAACCCCTTAATCCTTATTTTATTTTATTTCATTCTTTGGTTAAATATACAGAAAAGAAAAACACACAACAATAAATAAATTTCAGAAAGGGGCAAGATTACACATGGGTGAACAAAGCATTATTATTATTATTATTATTATTATTATTATTATTATTATTAAAAAACAAGACTCCTTGCGCTCCACTCCCCCTTTCTTCCCACCCATGGCAGCCCTGCCTTCTCTCAGAGCCAGCACATCAAGTGGATTTGGGCCTCAGTGGCAGCAGCCTCTCTTCCTCCTCACCAAAAGAAGAAGAGTTTGGATTTGATTTCCCGCTTTATCACTACCCAAAGGAGTCTCAAAGCGGCTGACATTCTCCTTTCCCTTCCTCCCCCACAACAAACACTCTGCGAGGTGAGTGGGGCTGAGAGACTTCAGAGAAGTGTGACTAGCCCAAGGTCACCCAGCAGCTGCATGTGGAGAAGTGGGGAAGCAAACCCGGTTCAGCAGATTACGAGTCTACTGCTCTTAACCACTACACCACAAGCTGTCCAAGGGTGAGGAGGCCAGCAGCAGCCGCCGCCATGGAAAGGTCATGGGATTCTCCCTCGCTTCCACCTCTCGGGACAAGCACTGGCTTATCCTCCTCCCCGGCCTTGGTGGCGGAAATAGGGATCAAATCACAGAAGCTGGGGCAGCTTTTGTCATTCCAGGACCATCGCTGGAAAATCAGGACACTTGGAGGATATGCTAATCAAGAATAAAAGCTTTGTTTACCACTGTCTCATCCAAGTGCTGAGGAATCTCAGGCCCAGGGCTTCTCGGGGATGAACCCAGCCAATATCCCTGCTCCAAGGAACACCACTTATTTCCAGGCATCTCCCCACAGCGTCCCTGCTCCACTTCCTCCTTCTCTGCTTTTGTCTGCCTTGAAGCTGCCTTGAACAGGCTGTTGGGCATCGGTTCAGTCTTTCCTAGGTCTAGTGATTGAACCAGGGACTTTTTTGCATGCAGCGCATGTGCTCTACCACCGTAACAGTTAAATAGCGGCATTGTAAATGAATAACTTGCAAACAGCAGTTAAGTGCTATATTTACCATTCATTGCATGCCTCACCTCAAGTGTAGCACAATGAACGGAACCTGAAGGGTGGAAAGAAACAGCAGGCATAAGATTGAATAAAAGCTGCGAGGAAGATAAGAATGTTAAAAATATGCAGCCCAATAGCCCAATACTTTAAGTACGTCAAAGAGAAGGGATTTCTCGCCTTATAATTCAGGAGTAAGCAGCAGAATGCAGCAGCCCTACTGCTTGCTAGAGCAGGATGCTGGCAACATGTTATCCCTCTGCTGACACAGGTGCTCTAGCTGCCAGATTGCTAAAGGTTAGTTCACAAAACTCTAAGCAAATGGGGTCCTAAGTATCTTAAGGACCACATACCGGTAGTTCCTTAGGCTTCACCTTGATCATGCAGATCGTCTGATGGGTCCCCCGTGCCCTTGAGGTTTGGTTGGTCATTACCAGGGACTGTGCCTCCAGGACAGCAGACCCTGCCCTATGGAACTCCTAGCTGGGAGAGATCCAGCAGGAATCACCCCTGCCTCCTCTTAGACCTATTTTCAAAACTGTAGTGTTCAAAAGAGGCTTTGAAATGTGGATTCTTTTTACCAACCAGTGTTTATTGCTGTTTATATTGGTCCTTTTATTGATCTTGGTCAGCATGGCCAAAGGTCAGGGATGATGGAAGTTGTACTCCAGCAACAACTGGGGGCAACAGCTTCTGCATCCTGGGACTAGGCCAGGTTGTGGCATCTGAATGATCTGAGGTTAAGGACCAGATGCCTCCAGGAAGCCAAGTTGCGGAGCTGGTGATTGACTTCCTCCTCCCTCCTTCATCTAATGCACTGGTTCCCAACTGTTTTCCCTCATGGGCCACTTGACAATGACAACTGTAGTCTTGGTGGACCACTTACTGTTGTTGTTTTCCTGATTGTAGCATAGATGCTATATGACTTTTAACTGTCTTTATATTGCTTCTTTTATTTCTTATATTTGTATTACAATTTGAAACCCAAATTCTATTACATTAAAAATCAATCTAAGAAATAAAAAGCAATAATAATAATAATGATGATTTTATTTATACCCTGTCCATCTAGCTGGGTTTCCAGCAGAGTGAATGCTAGATAGTGAATGTGATTGATATGCCGTCTCTCATCTTCAGCCAGAAATCCACAAATAAGTTGTATTCTTCCAGGAACCACAGAATGGGGGCCCTTGTCCTAGTGTGTTTTCAACTATTTCCATTGCAACTTGTGGCCAGACATAGGTACTTGGGTTATTTGAATGAGCCTCCCAAAGTATAGCAGAAATAATACACTGAGCTTCTTTCAGTTCAGAACAGAAGGAGGGCAAAATCACTACTGACTGTTTCTGAGCAATTCCTGATAGATTAGATTAAGCATTAAGGGCAAAAATGAAGTGGGAAATAGCCATGTTGTCATCCTACTGTTATGCATCACGACAGGAAGGTCAGCAGCAGAGGCAGAAATAGGAGGAAGAGCATGAGATTGCCATAGAATATAGTAATTTACATACTGGATCAAAGCAATAATCTATCTAGAGCAATAACCCATCTCTGACAGTAGCGTCTAGCAGATGCATCAGTGGAAGACATAAAACACCCATAACAGACAATTATGTGCTAATAAGCTTGCAGTGGAAGTTTCTATCCAACTTCAGTCAGTCAGCGCTTAGATTTATGCTCTCAGACACACGGGCTGCTATAGTTTATACATTTTTAAACCCGCTTAATGAATGTTCAGAAGTGCCACACAACTGTCCAGAATTTCTTAAAGTTGTGATAAGTATTTGGCCTCCACATTTGGCTTTACCTTGCATTGAAGAGTTCCATAAGTTTAACTAATGACCCTGCAGCCTGGAAGACTCCCAGCTCCAACTTTGAAACTCTGCTCCCTAGTTTGTATGCAATACATTGTGGTTATTGAGTAGTCTGAGACAGGCACTCTGTACACGCTCATTGACTTTCAGACAGGAGCCACTTGAGACACAGCCATAATATTAAGTCCTCAGCAGCAGCATCAATGCCGTTTACCAGAAGGGAGAGGGTGAGGACCATGGTAGCAGGGAGCTCAGAACTGTGCAGGTATCAGGGACTGGGCACAGGAGGAATGGTGGAGACCGCCTCCCCTTCCTGACCCTTCCAGGAAGGAGAAAGAGGAAGACCATATAGATTTACAACAGTGGTTTGAGCGAAGTCACAGCTCAGAGGCAGATGAGGGGGAAAGTTGGGAAATCATGGGAGAGCCAAAGCAACACCTGGCTGACACGTTGTCATTAGAAAGTATTCCAGACCCTCCATCTCCCAGAACCCAGTGAGCCTTAAAAGTAGGAGAGCAAAGAGCTCAAAACAGAGAACGCTTAGCAGTACCTGTGGGAAAGATGATGAGAATGACAAATGAGGAAGTGGGAGAGACGGGTGGGGGGTGGAAATTCAATTGGGACACTGCCATTATCCAAGAGGCTGGGTTCTATAGCCTCTCTCTGTAAAGACTGATATAGAAAAGGACTGTAAGAAACTTTTCCTCGTCTTATACTTTCCTGGGCAACCAGCTGGGAGCCGCCAACAGCATCCTAACAGCAGGTGCACCAGTGGATCCAATCCAGTGCTCCCAACATTTAGACTAGGCAGCCACTACCTCCCCATCACCTGACCCTTTCCCCTCTCCCTCCCAGTAAGCAACAGTGACACCACTGCCAAGGATTTGCATTTAGAACAGCACAGACGGTTCTGGTCAAAGAGCATATTGTAGAGTTGGAAAAGATCCAGAAGAGGGCAACCGAAATGGCCAAGGGGATAGATCAACATCCCTATGTGGAAAAGGGACTTTTTAGGTTAGAGAAAAAGCAAGTCAGAGGTGACATGATGGAAGTTAATGCATGGTATGAAGAAAGCAGATAGAGAAAGGTTTTTCTCCATCCCTCATAACACTTCATCAATATCCAATGAAGGGGAATGTTGAAAGATTCAGGACAAATAAAAAAAAAGCTACTTCTTCAGGCAGCACATGGTTAAACTTGGGAACTACCTCCCACAGGAGGCAGCAATGGCCACCAACTTGGATGGCTTTAAAAGAGGCTTAAAGGCTTTAAAAGATGGTGCCTCAGCTCTCAATGGACAAATCCATGGAGAGCTGAGGCACCATCTTCTCAAGTTGATAGAGGGGGCCCAACACAGTATCGTGAGGTGCCAGGGGCAGAGCCGAATGCCTTCTGAGCATTGAGGGGGCCTGGCACCCTCAAAAATACCACTGGGGTGGCTAAAACTGCCTCACCCCCTAGGAGCTGGCACATATGCTGGAGAGCAAGGCAATCAATGTCTACTAGCCATAATGACAATGGTCAGGGGTCATATGCCTCGGAATACCAGCTGCTGGGAATCATGGGTAGGCAGAGTGCTCTTGCCCTCTTGTCCTGCTTGCCAGTTCCCCACAGGCATCTCCTTGGTCACTGTGAGAAAGGATGCTGAGCTAGAGGGACCATTGGCCTGATCAAGCAGACTTATATTACATTATGTCCTCAGACTTCCAACACCCTAATGAAGACTTTGTTATTAGCCACTTAATTCTGACCCACCTGGTTTCTGGTAGCAGTTTGCTTCCCTGTGAACATGAGCAAATGGCAGGCAAAACTTCTAGACTCCTGCTTCTCCTCTGTTTCCATTGGCTGCTACAGCACAAAGATTGTGTGTGTGTGTCTGTGTGTGTGTTATACAATTTTTTTAAAAAAAAATATGCACAGGTCTAGTACTTCTGGTGTCCCTTCTGTCTCCCGTGAAAGCTCTGATCTTCTTGTCTTCATGCATGTTAGCTGGCCAGCTGCCCTATTGGGATTGTAATTCAAATAGCAACACACACACCTTTGTGTGGCACAGCGCCTACCTCATAGTGAGGGGATGTTTTAAAACCTTTCAAGCTATTTCATAAACGCTGCCTTGTAATCTCCTCATTAACTTTAATGTCCTGATTGAGTTAATTTCTATAGCTGTTATAAAATGACAACCACGAAAAAAAAAAGAATGACTAGCTCTTTGGGGTGAATTATCTGGACGGCACACCTGTGTTTGGTCCATGGATATCACCAACGTGGAAGATATATGGGTTATGTCGGGTGACAAATGCTAAACTATTCCAGTTGCTATAACATCCTATCTGGACAAGAGATTAGCTCAGTTTACAAAAAAGAAAAATAAATACAGAACAGAATTGCAGAATAATGCAGAGAAAGGCTTCATTTTATTGCTGCAGGTGTGTCATCTTCAGGTATTTCTGAATTAGCAGGGGGAAACCATGAGCTGTTTTGTTGAAGCCGTCATGTGCTGCACAACATCTTAATTCATCTGCTGTTGGTGGGGGCGGGGAGCGTTGGTTGTTGTTCTGTTTTTTTATGGCATGTGCGGGTTGTTGTTTTTTAATCCAGTCAGCCATTTGCTGGATCTTCAATTCCCCGGCGTACACGTTTCTTCTTTGCAACGCTATCTCCTGCTTTCCACAGATAAACACCTCACACCTAGGAGACAGGAGCTTCTAATTAGTATTAAAACCTGAAGTTTTCCTGTCTTGCTTTGAAGCTTTCCAGGGTGCTTTTTTGTGAATAATAATGTCCTCAACTCTACATTATACAGTGTTCAATCAAACGTTGGTTTAAATTTAGGGAAGGGGGAGTGCTGTGGTCTTCCAAGTACTGTTTGACCTATCACCCCCAGCCAGCATGGCCCATAGCCAGGGACGGTGGTAGATGCAGCCCAACAACATCTGGATGCCTTGGGGTTCTCCAGTCTCGGTCTAGAACATGAATTCCTGCAAGAGAATCCGTTACTCTTCTGCTCTGTGTTGGGTTGAGGGAAGGAGAGGAGAATCTCCTACACATGTTCTGTTTAAGTGAACAGAAGGTTTACAAAAGCACAGGTGTCTATTCTTAGGGTTGCAAGAGTTACTAAGCCCTATGCAATATTGACCCCCATACTGTGTTCCCCCACCCGAAAAGTCATATGTGGCATGATGCTAAAACCTCTCTATCTATCATTTAAGAATGTAGGGGAAGGGATGCAGCTCAGTTACAGAGCATCTGCTTTCCATGCAAATGGCCCAGCACATCTTCAACCCCCTGGAGAAGATTTGGAGGATGCAGGGAGGAACGAGGAGAGGAGAGGATGGGGGAGTAGCATTACACAGCTAATGCTAATTGTACAAATTGCTCCAGGGCAAAAAAAAGAGCACTTGGGCACGAATGGCTGGGGCTGTGCAGCCACACTGGCAGAAATGATATGGCATTCCTCCAGTGCATCAGTGCCTCCCACCCTCGTTGTCACCTTGTCTGCTGCAGCCACATTCAGGTGGGCCGTGCCAGGAAGATGTCTCTGCCACACCACTACTGCTGTTCACCCAACCCCCACTTTCCTGCCCATCTTTATCCTTACTTATTATGTACAATATGTACTATACTGCCCTTCTTGGGGAGTTCTAGGATTTCCTCTGTGTTGAATTTTACATGATAAACATTTCAGGGACCTGTTGGAAAGAATGATGGCGATGATGCAAAGGAAACACAGCCCAGAATAACTAAGGAGATAGTACAAGAATACTTGGCTAGTTTAGATGTATTCAAGTCTCCAGGGCCAGATGAACTGCATCCAAGAGTATTAAAAGAACTGGCAGATGTGATCTCAGAACCACTGGCAGTCATCTTTGAGAATTCCTGGAGAACAGGCGAAGTCCCGGCAGACTGGAGGAGGGCAAATGTTGTCCCTATTTTCAAAAAGGGGAAAAGAGAGGACCCAAATAATTACCGCCCAGTCAGTCTGACATCAATACCAGGGAAGATTCTGGAGCAGATCATTAAGCAAACAGTCTGTGAGCACCTAGAAAGGAATGCTGTGATTACCAACAGTCAGCATGGATTTCTGAAAAATAAGTCATGTCAGACTAACCTGATCTCGTTTTTTGACAGAATTACAAGCCTGGTAGATGAAGGGAACGCAGTGGATGTAGCCTACCTTGATTTCAGCAAGGCATTTGACAAGGTGCCCCATGATATTCTTGTAAGGAAACTGGTAAAATGCGGTCTTGACTATGCTACCACTCAGTGGATTTGTAACTGGCTGACTGACCGAACCCAAAGGGTGCTCATCAATGGTTCCTCTTCATCCTGGAGAAGAGTGACTAGTGGGGTGCCACAGGGCTCTGTCTTGGGCCCGGTCTTATTCAACATCTTTATCAACGACTTGGATGATGGACTCAAGGGCATCCTGATCAAATTTGCGGATGACACCAAACTGGGAGGGGTGGCTAACACCCCAGAGGACAGGGTCACACTTCAAAACGACCTTGACAGATTAGAGAACTGGGCAAAAACAAACAAGATGAATTTTAACAGGGAGAAATGTAAAGTATTGCACTTGGGCAAAAAAAATGAGAGGCACAAATACAAGATGGGGGACACCTGGCTTGAGAGCAGTACATGTGAAAAGGATCTAGGAGTCTTGGTTGACCACAAACTTGACATGAGCCAACAGTGTGACGCGGCAGCTAAAAAAGCCAATGCAATTCTGGGATGCATCAATAGCAGTATAGCATCTAGATCAAGGGAAGTAATAGTGCCACTGTATTCTGCTCTGGTCAGACCTCACCTGGAGTACTGTGTCCAGTTCTGGGCACCACAATTCAAGAAGGACACTGACAAACTGGAACGTGTCCAGAGGAGGGCAACCAAAATGGTCAAAGGCCTGGAAACGATGCCTTATGAGGAACGGTTAAGGGAGCTGGGCATGTTTAGCCTGGAGAAGAGGAGGTTAAGGGGTGATATGATAGCCATGTTCAAATATATAAAAGGATGTCACATAGAGGAGGGAGAAAGGTTGTTTTCTGCTGCTCCAGAGAAGCGGACACAGAGCAATGGATCCAAACTACAAGAAAGAAGATTCCACCTAAACATTAGGAAGAACTTCCTGACAGTAAGAGCTGTTCGACAGTGGAATTTGCTGCCAAGGAGTGTGGTGGAGTCTCCTACTTTGGAGGTCTTTAAGCAGAGGCTTGACAACCATATGTCAGGAGTGCTCTGATGGTGTTTCCTGCTTGGCAGGGGGTTGGACTCGATGGCCCTTGTGGTCTCTTCCAGCTCTATGATTCTATCATTCTATCATTCTATCATTCTATGTGGGTGCTCAATTCCAACATTTCCTTCTAGCACATGAATCAGATCACTGGCTCAGTGAATGTGTGAGCTAGGAATAAGGGTGTGTGCATTTTCATTCCACATAGTGGGCCATAGTCACAAATACTGGTGTGTGTGCGTCCATGTTAAGATGGTCATGCTTTTTCTAAGTGGTGGGATTGTGGCAGAGGGTGGAATGGAGCATTTTTTTAAGAAGCCCTTTCATCAGTTTAGCGTAGGTGTATATGAAAGCACTGCTGTCTCAAGTTGGGTTGAACAGGGTTCTGATATGCCACAGAGCCACCATTTATCCAAGCACAATACTGGTGCCTCCTCCAGAGGCCTCTCATTCCTACAACTGCAATATGTCTCTGGGCATACTTTGATGATATACATATTGCTGTTGATTTTGTCAAGGCAAATTAATGGCTGTATTTGCATTATACATTGAGTATTCTGCTCAAATGTTTAACTCCAGAGTAACGATTGTATTGCAATTAAGAATGATAAACATTTCCTTCAGCTCCACATAATCAATATTCATACACTTGTTTAAATAGCCATTCTCCAAACGGGACTGACCAGCGGCCTCTTTCAGCAATTAAATTAACATTTATTTTATAGGATGCATATGCTGTGTTGGATCCTACATACTTCTCTCTCTCTTTCCACTCAGTAAGTACTATCCTCAGAGGTAGAAATACCCCAAGGAGATAGAAGTCTTCATTCTAATTTTCCCTGTAATATATCAGCATACTTGAGGATATTTTTCAAATGTGTCACTGAACATGCCAACTACTAATGAATTTAAAGCAATCAATAATATGGATTATCACATCCAGACTCTTTCTCTGAACAATAAAAAAAAAATAGAAATCTCAAGGGACTGCTCTATACATTATGGATGCCAAATGAAGGTCATGTTAAATCATTCCCTGGTTGCTGTTGCCATGCAGCCAAGAGTACCTGAGCACACTATCTGGATAACACTGCCTCTATCCCTTTTGGGTGGAGGGGAAATGGATGGAATGATGAAAATTGCAGAAGATTGCGCACCATTACTCCAAAGTGTAGCACTGGTTGTTTTGTGTAAATCCATACATAAGGCTACAATACATTTCTCACCAACAAAACTTTCCCCTATGGTCTGAAAACCCATGAGGGTCATGCTCTAGCTGAAGCTAAGCAATTCGATGTCTGGGTCTAGTCAGTTCCTTGGGAACAGCCACTTGTTTGCTGCCTTGGTTCCGTGATGGAAGAAAGTTGGGATATAAATGTAATAACATCAGTATCATGGTTTATTAACTGATTCACCCCAGTCTTCTGTTGCAGCTGGTCACATGGTTGGGATGAGGTGGTGGGTGCTGTTTTCCTTTGGCTTATTTGTGAATCTCCACTAGCTCAGAGCCCAGGAACTCTGTTCTTTTGTTCTTTGCAGTTTATGCATCCAATGACATGTCTAGGAAAAAAGGTAAAGGACCCCTGGACGGTTAAGTCCAGTCAAAGGCAACTATGGGGTTGCGGAGCTTTCAGGCCGAGGGAGCCAACATTTGTCCACAGGCATCCTTCCGGGTCATGTGGCCAGCATGACTAAACCGCTTCTGGTGCAATGGAACACTGTGACGGAAACCAGAGTGTACAGAAATGCAGTTTACCTTCCTGCAGCAGTGGTACCTATTTATCTACTTGCACTGGTGTGCTTTCGAACTGCTAGGTTGGCAGGAGCTGGGACAGAGCAATGGGAGCTCACCCTGTCATAGGGATTCAAACCACTGACCTTCCAATTGGCAAGCCACCGACCTTCTGATCGGCAAGCCCAAGAGGATCAGTGGTTTAGACCATAGTGCCACCAGCAGCCATATGTCTAGGAAGAACTGGACAAGTCACAACTTCCCATACCTAGTAGCACTGAACAGAAGGAAGGCAAATAATCCCCCTATTTGGGTGTCTGTGCCTGTGGTTTTATGTTTGTAAGGTGGGATTCTGATGTAGAAGGAACTGTTCAAGTGGGTCTCTTTGATAAGTTGATGACCCTAGTCTGTTATGTTTCTCTTTACTTGACTAAGGAGTCCAGGTGACCTGTGTCACAGAAAAGGAGTCCAGGTGACCTGTGTCACAGAAAATACTAGTGAGTGATGCTTCTAGAAGAGGGCAGGCATTGCAGGTGATTTTTCCAGACTTCCGGGTTGGTGCCTCCGGCAATGGCGGAGTTCCTCTGATCGGGAGGAACTTGCCCCGTGGGAATTTGGGTCTGTACCGCCGTGGCGAAGGTGGAGACCCGTAAAAATCACAGGCGGGAGAAGCCTGTGAACGTGGGATTCGGCTAGCACCTTTTGCGCCTCCCCTACTCGTGGGGGAACCCGATTTCGGGGACCCGGAGTGACGTGGGGTGAGTGGCGCGGTGCTTCGAATCGTCTGCTTCTTCCACGGAGCAAAGCCGCATAGCTGTTGCCGGAGAGCACTGACTTTTTCCTGTGGACAATTTGACTCCAAAGTAATTACCCGTGAGTAGAGCTGATACGGGAGAATCGGATTTTAAACGTTTAATTGGGCATCGAAATTGGAAGGTTCAAAACAGGAAGTCCGCCTTCCCTATTTGTAAATAGACTGAGGCAAGGAGTCTGTAAACTGAAGTCTTGGAAAGCCTTTTGTAAAAGATTAAATTTCCATTGGCAAAGAGTATAAAATCCCCCTTGGATGCAGGAGAAGGGGGGGGGGAGTTGTGGACTGAGTATGCTTGCAGGAGAGAGTAAAGAGAATTAAAATACTGCCGCTCTGACCCTGGAAGCGGGCTGCTAGTAGGACTGACATTTTGGAATGTCCATTGACAGCACTTAGAAAGTTCCTTGACAGCTAGCAAAATAAGAGAGAGAGATTGTTTCTACTGTTTCCGGCTGCTTCTAAAAAGGAGTAATAAAGTAACTGAAAACTGAAACTAACTTTGGATTGTACGAGTTGCGCTTAAAGGTGACATTCTTGATTATTATAAATAGAAACTGTTTCCCCCTAGTGGAAGTTTCTGAAATTGGTTACTTTATAAGAGCTGGGCTAGGGGAGTTTCCAGCTGCAAGATAAAAACTGTGTGACTCTGGGATTGACCTTGAATCTCTTAAGTGTTATGGCAAATGGAAAGGAAAGAACAGATGAAATGTCAACAGAAGAGGCCTTAGTGGTCGCATTATTGAAAATAAATGACTCGCTAGAACAGCTTCACAAGAAAACAGAAGTGATGAATGTGAAAGCGGACGCTGCAAATAATAAAATTGATTTAATTGTAGAAAGTTTAAATAATCTGGGACAAAAGGTGAACACCAACACAGAAACCACCCAGAAATTGACACAGGAATCTACTTTAATACGGCAAACTGCGGATCAAGTCAGGGAGAAAACCTTTGCTGCTGAATGTAAAACAACACAATTGGAGTGTGAGAGAGCCCCCAAAAGCAACTTGACGAACATAAGCTGACATTTGTTATGATGGAGCTTAAAGAAAAACAGATGAATTTGAGGATCAGAACCCCACCAGAACTGGGAAAGGAAAGTTTGACAGAGCTTCAGGAGGAGACAGGATCAACATCGGCTGAGAAAGAGAGATTTTGGGGGGTCAGTAGGACCGCCAAAAATGTGAATTTACTTAAGGGTAATTGTGAAGGATGTTGGATTGAAGAGAAGGGGGATTGGGAAATATGGACAAATCTGAAGTTGTTATGGTTGAGCCGAGCTGTTGTGGTGGGGATGAGGGTTGCTGTGTTGCCGGGGATGTTGCTTTTGTGTCAAAAAGTGCAAGTTTTGGATGGGAGGGATTGTTTCAGGAGGTGGCAGAGGGATGTTCCTGGATTGGTTTGGCAGGGCAGGAAGCCTCGAGTAAAACTTAAGATATTGACGGATGCTAAATAAGGAGGTGGACCTGCCTTCCGCACCGCTGCCAGGTAACCCAGAGAGGTGAGGAAACAGCGGTGTCGAGCAACAGGTCCTAGGCAGCCATTACTCCACCCCCCGAACAGCGGACAGCCCAGTCCTCGCCGGAGATTAGCGCTCCGCTCCAAGAGCAAGAAACCCGGGGATGGAATCAAAGTGTCGGTTTAGCAATTTTAAAAAGCAGGGAGAAACTGAAAGTCGGAAAATAAAACCCGGGGAGAAAAAAAGTGAAACTTTTGGGGTTCAGCCGCTACCAGGGGTCGGCAGAACCGCAAAGAAACTGCAGAGCAGAGACAATTATACGGAGCTACCACCAGTGGTTATTTTGTTTCCCTGAAAGACTTCTTAAATGAAAACAACGACCCTCCCTAAAAGGAGATGTTTAAACAGGGAACAGAGGTCACAGTCACTATTTTAAAACCCATTTATTGAAACGGAGGGACGCCGAAACGCCATCTTTGCCTCAGGACGCTTAGCGGAAAGCGGAAAAGCGGAAGGGAAGCGCCAGCGGCGCCATTTGCAAGAGCAGAATACACAGAATTTATATATTTACAATCTACAATACAGCAAACGGAGGTACCTGTTCTACGGATATATCTGATCTGGAAACTTTGTGGATGTACTCCTCTCCGTCTATCTAACAACTGGAAACGATTAGGCAATAATCTCCTGCTTAGGACTGCTGGAGCACCCGATTTGCTTGTGTGACGTGTTTTGCCTTCAGAGCCAGGCAGCAGCAGAGAGAGAGCCATCTAGCGGCCAGAGCGTTTATTGCAATTAGAACTTTTTATCTTGAAGCCTCCTTCTCTTTCGGTCTTTTTTTGACTCTTGCGGCCCTTCGCCCGCCCCCCTCCCGATCCCCCCCTTTTTTCTTCTTTCTCCGCCTCCTTCGTCCTCCCTTTTCCCCTCCCTCCCACCCCTATATATATTTTTTCTTTCTTTTTTTTTCTTCTCTTTTTTATATGGTTTCTTACAGGTAAAAAACACAAAGACTTTTGACGAGGAACTGCTGTATTTGGAAACTGCCACTTGTGAACTACAAAATTGACCCTCCTGATAAAATCTCCAAGAATTCACTGTGTAGATTGGAGAACACACATCGTATCTTAACATAAACATAAGATCTCCAACTTCTTGAACTTTCTGAAGCTCAACCTATTATTGATAACCCTAGGGCTACAGAACAGCGGAACGAAATAAGACGACCTTCTTGAATTTAAAGACTGCTAAGTGACTGTAAACTGAGCCGAATTCTGTTAATTTAAAGACTGTCAAAATTGAGGGCTGGGACTGACTAAGCATACAGGTAATTGTTTTAGGAGTGCTATAAGTATATTGTCTTTTTAAGGTTGGGCTACCCTTCAAATTTAAGAATGTCAAACACTGAGAAAAGACCTGAAGGGGGAACGCCAGGGGACAGGAAGGGATCAAAGCAAGAAGGGGATTTTAGAGCAGAGATATTGAGAATGTTTGCGGAGATAAAAGAGAGCGAAAAAAGTGTTGAGCGCAAACTAGAACAAGTAGAACATAGAATTGGGGAAGTGGATAAGAAGTTAGAGGAAACAGTCAGTGAATTGAAAAGTCAAATGAAAGAGGTATTCAGGAGGACACAGACAGTGGAGGAAGGTCTGAAAAAGACAAAAGTAGAATTGAAGGAAGTAAGACGTGAGGAAGAAAGAATCAAAGCCGAGATACTGGGTCTAAACAAAAATCAAGAGGATTTAAAAGATTGGATTGCTATGAATGAATTAAGACAGAGGGAGGCTAATCTCAGGATGAGAGGGATACCTGAAGCCCAAGGGGAAAATATAAAAGAGAAAATAACAGTAGAATTAGCCCTCTGGTTGGAATTACCGACAGAAGACGTAGAAAAGGCAATACAAACAGCTTTCAGGTTAAAAGCAAAACTTCCAAAGAATAAAAAATTTATAGGAGACTGTTTAATTATATTCAAAGATAAGGAAATAAAAGATAAGATTCTACACAAGAGCAGAGAGAAAAGGTTAAATATTGGAGGAAACAATATAATAATTTTCAAAGACATTCCAGTTAGGCTTTTAAAACGTAGAGACGCCTACAAAGAATTAGTACAGATACTAAAAAGGAATAATATCGAGTTTAAGTGGGAGTTTCCGGAAGGCGTCTCCTTCACATACAGGAGTAAAAGGCAAAAACTGACAAACCCAGGAGAAACAGACAAATTCCTAAGGAAATACAAAGAGTTGAAACCGCAAAGAGAGGTGGGGGAGGGGGGGTGGGATCGGGGGGAGACTTGGGGGGGAGACGGGGGAGGAGGGGGGGAGGGAGGAGGGTCTGAGGAGGAAGTCTAAAAAGAACCAACAGTTGTTTCCTTTTTCTTTTCTCTTTTCTGTTTTTTTTCCTTTGCTCTCCCTTAATTAAATCGCAATGGTGTTAAAGATATTTAGTTGGAATGTTAATGGGATGAATGATAAGGGGAAAAGGAATCGAATTGAACATATTTTGAAGAAGGAAGGATTAGATATTATATGTCTCCAAGAGACACATATAGCGAGGAAACATAAAAGAACTCTAATTAACCCAAGATTGGGGAATGAGTTTATATCCTCAGATCAGAGTAAAAAGAGAGGAGTGGTTATCTATATAAAGAAACAAATCGAAGCGAAACACCTCTTCAAAGATGAAGAAGGAAGGATAGTAGCAGTACAAATAAATTGGCAGGGAGAAAAGATCATTATAGCCGGAATATATGCGCCCAATACAAATAAGGCAGAATTCTACGGAAGGTTGGAAGAAAAGCTATCTGACTACGCCGATCAAAAAATCATATTATTAGGTGATATGAACGGCGTGGTATCGCTAGAATTGGACAGATTGAGGGACATAAAAGGTAAAGAAGGGAAGCTACCCAGAACTTTTTTCTCTTTGGTTCAGAATTGTAACTTAGTAGATATCTGGAGGTTTAAATACCCACTAGAAAAGCAATATACCTTCCATTCAGAACCCAATAACTCATCCTCAAGATTAGACCAGATATGGGTCTCGAAGGAGTTAGTCTTAAGATCTTTACGGGTGGAGATTCAGGCCAGAACTATTACAGACCACAACCCAACAAAAATGGAATTGAAAGAGCAGGAAAGTAGACTATTTAGATGGAAATTGAAGGACTATCTGTTGGATGACCAAGAGGTAGCAGAAAAGGCTCAAAACAGATTAAAAGAATACTTTGAAGATAATTTGGGAAATAACATAAAGCCTAAGGTGGTATGGGACGCAGGAAAGGCGGTGATGCGGGGATTTTTCATCCAACAGAGTGCAATTAAGAACAAAAGAAGGGGAAAAGGGAAAAAAGAAATAATACAACAATTAGCAGAGAACGAGCAGAAATTAATCGAAAATCCAAAAAATAAGAAAATAAAAGAGAATATCAAAGTTTTACAATCCCAATATACAATGCTAATAAACAGAGAGATAGAATGGAAAATTAAAAGACTGAGACAGAGGAACTTTGAATATGCTAATAAAACGGGGAAGATATTAGCTTGGCAATTGAAAAAAAGAAAGGAACAGAATACGATAAATAGGATAGTGGTGGAAGGAGAAGAGATAAACAAACCCAAAGAAATAAGGAAAGCCTTTTTGGACTTCTATGGAGAACTTTTTAGAAATACAGAAAAGAATAAGACGAGGGAAATAGAGAAGTATTTAACATCCAAGAATATAAATAAGATCCCCGCGACAGATAAAGAGAAATTAAATGCTCCGATCGAGGTGGAGGAAATAAAAGCAATAATAAAAAACTTTAAAAATGGGAAAGCCCCGGGCCCAGACGGGTTCACCAGTAGATATTATAAAGAGATGGAATCGGTTCTGTTATACCCTCTACAAGAAGTAATGAATAATATTTTGAAGGAAAGAGAAATACCGGAGACGTGGAAGGAGGCACTGATTACATTAATACCAAAGCAAGACTCAGAATTAGAACAAATTAAAAACTACAGGCCGATCTCCTTACTAAATGTAGACTACAAGATTTTTGCGGGAGTTATGGCAAGAAGACTTAAAGCCACTCTGTTAAACAGCATCCATAGAGACCAAGCCGGCTTCCTGCCGGGAAGGCAAATGAAGGATAATTTAAGAAATATTATAAACATTATAGAATATTTAACAGAAAGGTGCGATAAACAAGGCCTACTGCTATTCGTGGACGCTGAAAAAGCGTTTGACAACGTGAGTTGGGAATTTCTATTGAAACAACTGGAATATATGGAAGTGGGTACTGAATTTTCCAACGGCATAAAAGCAATATACACGGAACAAAAAGCAAGATTAATAATAAACAATGTAGAGACGGAAGAAATAACAGTAACTAAGGGAACAAGACAGGGATGCCCACTGTCCCCACTATTATTCATAACGATATTAGAGGTACTACTAAAAACTATCAGAGATAACAAAGAAATCAAAGGCATCAGGGTTGGCAAGCAAGAGCATAAAACCAAAGCTTTTGCAGACGATCTGGTCGTAACATTGGAAGAACCATTAGACTCAATAAAAAAGGTACTTAGAGAATTTGACCAATTCGGGGAGGTAGCAGGCTTCAAACTAAACAAAAGAAAAACAAAAATAATAGCTAAAAACATGCAGGCAGCCGAAATTGAGGAATTACAAAGAGAAACAGGAATAGAAGTAACAAAGAAGGTGAAATACCTAGGGATATGGGTAACGCCAAAAAATATAGATCTTTTTAAAAACAATTACGAAACAGTATGGAAAGGAGTCAAGAAAGACATAGAAACGTGGGGTAGGTTAAGACTGTCATTTTGGGGCAGAATAGCTACAATCAAAATGTCGGTATTCCCAAGAGTTCTGTTCCTCTTCCAAAACATTCCGATTATTAAAGGTACTAAGATATTCAAAGCCTGGCACAGAGACATCTCCAGATTCATCTGGCAGGGGAAGAAGCCGAGAGTAAAGTTTAAAATCTTGACGGATACGAAAGAAAGGGGAGGCTTCGCCCTTCCTGATTTCAAGATATATTACGAGGCATCTTGTCTATGCTGGATAAAGACATGGATAAAACTAGAAGATGGGGAAGTGCTAGACTTAGAAGGTCACGACAACAGATATGGGTGGCACGCTTACCTGTGGCACGAGCGGAAGAAGAGCCATAAAGGATTTGGGAATCATATATTCAGGGGCCCCCTGTTGGAGGTCTGGGAAAGATATAAGGAGATGTTAGAACCCAGAACACCCCAATGGCTATCTCCATTAGAGGTAATGGCCATTAAAAAGGTTAATATGGGTACTAATTGGGTAACGTATGAACAACTGCTCATGAAGGAGGAAGGAAAATGGAAAATGAGGCCCTACGACCAGGTTAAATCCCAAGTATACGATTGGCTACACTATCACCAAATAAATGATATGTTTAGGAAAGACGTAAAAGAGAAAGGCTACGCCGACAAAAACTCTAGGTTTCAAATTGAGATTCTGGGGAGCAATACAAAAATATTATCAAAAATGTACAAGTATTTACTGGATTGGAACTTAGCTGACGAAGAGGTTAAGGTGGTAATGACCCACTGGGCCAAAGACCTTGGCCGCAACATCTATTTTGAAGAGTGGGAAAAACTCTGGAAACAACACCTAAAATTTACGGCCTGTGTGTTACTCAAGGAGAACCTAATGAAAATGTTCTATCGCTGGTACCTGACCCCGGTTAAGTTAGCCAAAATGTATGGATCCTGCAATAAATGCTGGAAATGTAAGGTAAGGGAGGGTACCTTCTACCACCTGTGGTGGGAATGCCCAAAGGTTACAGAATTCTGGGAAAGTATATATGATGAGATGAAAAAAATGCTAAGATATACCTTTAATAAAAGACCAGAGGCGTTCTTGCTAGGTATGGTAGGAAAGGAAATTAAGAAGAAAGATTATAAATTGTTCCAATACGCAACAACAGCAGCAAGGGTCCTAATAGCAAAAAATTGGAAGCAGGAGAGTATTCCAACAATGGAGGAATGGAGAAGTAAATTATTAGAATATGTGGAGATGGACAGGATGACATGTAAAATTAGATATACAAAAGATCAGAGGTTTGTTGAAAATTGGGAAAGTCTTACAAAATATCTGGAAAGCTTAATCGACGAACAGACAACACTAGTAGGTTTCCAAGGAGCTCTGTAAGAGGTAAAGGGTAAGGCTAAAAGAAAATGGATGGATGAGAATGACTTATGGCTTTACAAACATGGAAATGCGGATTTATTGTTTTAATGTTATTTTGGACGATTCGTGGAACGACTGAAGGAAGTCAACTTATTTTCTTTAAGTGAATAGATATGAGTTTGGATAAAGTTTGTTATGTACTGTGACTTTTGTAAAACCAATAAAAATTATGCATAAAAAAAAAGGAGGTGGACCTGCCCTGCCAGACACCTAAACTTTGTTGTGAATCGTCTGCTTTTTGCTGGCTGAGAGAATGGCTGTCTCTTAAAAGCACTGAAGTGTTGGATAATGGCAGATGAAGTTGATGGACTAGACGGAATTGGCGGAAAAGACTGGCAAGATCCGAGACCAGGGAGAAGAGTCGGTGGAAGAAGACTGGGAAAAGTTTAAAGACTATTTATAGAAATATTGTAAAACTAATGAATGTTAGAAGAATGTTGGAATGAAATTATATGGCTTCAGTAGAAATGTTATAAGGAATTAAGCATTAATAGATTAATAGAGTATTAAAGGAAAATAAGGTTAAAAGGTGTTAAGATAATTATAGGATAGAAAACAGGGGAAGATGGTAAGGAATTGCTGAAATAATTAATAGAAGTGGAATACAAAAAGAGAGGTGTGAGGAGGCCGTGTAAATATGGGAAAGAAAGATAAGATATTGGAAGTTTTTTCTTTTTTCTTTTTCTTTCTTTTTTTTCTTCTTTCTTTTGATGTGTTTCTAAATTGTTTTTGTTTTGTTTTGTTAATTTTTATGTAGTGTTTTTATATTACAATGTATTCTTTTTTTCTTTGTTTTTTCTTTTGTAAGTGTTTAAATTGTTGTAAAAGCAATAAATATTATTATTAAAAAAAAGATTTGGATCATTTCCAGTTCTACAGTTCTATTATTCCCTCTTCCCCTGGCTGGAGGTGATGTCAATGGAGTATAAGAAGAAAAAATGGACAAGAGCCAGAATTCTCTGGTGCTGAGTCCATGGCTATGGCTTTTGAAGAAGACTCCTAGAAACCCAATGCAGGAGCAAGATCTGCTGGAGTGTTGTTCTATCTTTTGCTGCCATGCTGCTCTCCTGTAGCCATTTTGTTATCTTAATATAATTTTCCTTTCTGCTGGCTCTCAGCCAGCAGCACATGAGTTCAGTCTCCCTATGAGATGAACTCACAGTTTATTATGTAGCCACTAAGTAAAGCCTGCCTTTCAGGGATCAAATTGTGAAATGAAATGTGAGTAAACTTTTTGTTACTTTACTCAGAAAGACTCTTGTGTCTTTATTCTTTTAAGAGGGATCTAAAGGGGATACCAGGAATAAACTTAACTAAGAGAGTCAAACGAATCTGCAAACTAGCTTCCAGCTATATTGAGGGAAATCTGCTCTGCTACATCACTTACTAGCCTGGGTGAAGGAAGTATAATACTTATTCAATATATCCTTTCTTACTATCCTTAACATTCCCAAATATACATGTGTACATAAAATCATGAAGAAGCCAATGTATGCAATGACCTTCTTTCCAAGGGAACCAAACCTGAGGTATGTGCTGGCATCCCTGAAATCACTTACTGCTAGGAAACTGCAGTGTGTATAAACATATTTCTTACTTTGGTCACCTGCATATGATTACCTGTATATTATTAATTGCTTAGCACATTGTGGCATTCTACTAAGTTTGGTCAGGGGCCTGTGATATCTGTGCTGGTGGAACTCAAGTTGGACAATTTTAAGTTAGCCAAATTGCTACTATCAGTGTTGCTGTATTTCTGACTGCATTCCATTCTGTGTCTTAGACTTGCAGCTGAAAAAACAACAACAAAAAAACCCGTGTGATTTTCTTCCTTCTTATTTTTCGTCTTATTATAAATGTGTAAATCCATACTTAAGGCTACAATGAGTTTTCACCTACAGTAGGATTAAAATCCCTCTGTTTTGTAATTTAATGACTGACTGACATTTCTAAATTTAGTCTGATAATTCTTCCAAGGACAATTGGATTTCCTATGCAATTGTTTCCCTGTGATATGCAGCCCTCTGCTATTACTGTTTCTGAATAGCAACAAAAATTGCAATATGATCTGCTTTGGAATGCAAACATGTTTACTTTTTAACATTTGCTAGGAAAAGTTCAGTTTAAATTTGAGGATTGCGGAAGCAGGCTTCAAATGTCAGTAAGTAGCTTGGGTTTACATTATTACAAATTGAGGACATGACTTGGGAGTGAAAGAGCTCAGAGCAAAGGTTGCATGTGGGGCACAGTTCAGGACTGGGGAGTTCATCAAGAATACCAGGTATGTCTTAAACCTATCAAAGTGCAGAAAATAAGGTGTGTGGCAGCAATGCAAAGTAGCAGGGTATGGCTTAGGGGGAACAGGATTCAGAAATGGACCTGCATCTCCTAGCATGACCAGTGTTCTGAATAGATTGTGATGCATCAACAGCATTTTTCAAGGGATGAACCTGGAAGCATCTAGTACAATCCACATTACTGCCTTGTTACTGCCACCTCTACCATGTGGCTCAAAATCCTTCAGTACTAAGAGCTCTGGAGAACCAACAAGTCAGAGATCCGGTTGATCAGGATCACAAGGAAGCCCACCTCCCGCAAGGAACACCTCAGTAGCAAAGCCTTGACTCTGTATCAAGGCTGTTTTCTAGCCATTTCTTGACTGTCACCAGGGCCTTGATCCAGAGCATGCTGGACACATGTCAGACTCTGAGATGACTGACCTCCTGCTAGCAGTGGACATGCCACTGCCTCTGCTCCTGGAGTGATCTTGGTGGGTCTGGAGCAGAGGAGATGCATTGATTTGTCCAAACCTATGGCATCTTTGACTAGGCCAGGCTTCCTCAACCTCGGCCCTCCAGATGTTTTGAGACTACAGTTCCCATCATCCCTGACCACTGGTCCTGTTAGCTAGGGATCGTGGGAGCTGAAGGCCAAAAACATCTGGAGGGCTGAGGTTGAGGAAGCCTGGACTAGGCTATCTTCAAGGGTTGTGGTCCTTGTCACCTAGATTATCATGGTAGTCACAGACAAGTGAAAGGTTCATGTGCAAAGAGAAAGATTTTGGTCATGGCTAGCCAATATATGACATATGATGCAATATGATGTAGAGTCCATGTCCTAAGTGTGTTTTGGGAGAGTCTGAGGCTCTATGGGAGTAGCAAAGAAAAGAAAAAGCACAAAATTTGAAATGTAATTGATAAACATAAAGGCAGCTGAGAGGATGTTCACGGAAGAATAAGCACCAGTCAGCCGATTGCAGAATGAGTGAAACCCCAATCAAGAAGTGCTGTTGGGAAGATAAAATGCTGATCAGGGCATGTTCTTAGGGACTATAGTTAGACAGCTTGAACACATGGCTGTACAGCTGAAATAGTAATAATTAATAATAAGGAAATGATACTTACCCCTTGCTGGTCACCTTATTAAAAGAAGGATATTGGGGAAATGGAAAAATCACAGCTGGACTCTACCTGGAATGATAGATGGATGAGATGCAATTAAAAAGAGCTCACTGCATTTCAGAAGACAGATTTTTTGAAAGGAGGAGCTGTCAAAATATCCCCAAGATCCATGAGACATAAACTATATGTGTAATTTTTTCTGTCTCCCCAGCGTTTTCATTCTTTTTCTTCTAACTTAAAATATAGAGGCAGTATCCAGGGGAGAGGGGAGAGGATTCTTAACCCTTTGGCATCGAGTGTTTTCTGCCTCTCAAACTCTGCCACCAATACTGCCTTTTGCTCCTCTCCCCTACCCTTGTCTTCTGCTCCAGATGGCAAGTGTATGTTTTAGGTTTTTAACAACGAAATATAGTACAAATATATACCGTACTTTCCCGTGTATAAGACTAGGGGTTTTTTTTTACTTTAAAAGAAGGTTAAAAATCTGGGGGTGTCTTATACACGGATAGTGCATATGCCCATTTTCTAAATTTGGCGTCCCCAAAAGTAGGGGACATCTTATACATGGGGGCGACTTATACACGGAAAAATATGATATATAACTGAGTGACATATGGAATATGGGCCTCAGCCACTACAAATTATTCCACATGTTATTCAGCATTGTCTCAGCTGCTTATTAACTCCAGGCTAGCCAAAGGTAATTCTACCTCACCAGGTGCCACATGCAGTTCCCAAAATCTCCTCAAATGAGGATAGTTACCCCATCAATTGGATTCTGAGGAAAGATTTACAGGTCCAACCAACAAGCTTTGGAAATTTCCAATGAAAGGACCGCCCCCACCCCAAAGTTCCATTGATGTCACGTGGCCCCAGGCTCCCCTCAATCATGGTGTGATATTTGCTGACAGGTTCTCACTCCTGCAGCATGGTGTGCAGCTTCCAGGTCAAGCAGAAGCCCCACATAGTGTGCATTGTAGTAAGCCAGTCCTGAACCAACCAGTGAAATGACAAATATAAATATGATAAGAGAGGCCTGGGGGCTGTGCAACTTTCCTAACTCAGCACAGGCAAGTTAGCAGAGGAGCTGCAGCTGCCATTTCCACCAGCATCACCACCACCACTACTAATAAGCTGTGGTAGTGGAGAGGCATTTCAAATTCAGGGGAGCGGGAGGCTGATCAGCTCTGGCAGAAGGAGGGAGGTCAGTCGTAATGAGCAACTGTGAAGAAGAATGCAAATTGCACAAGGATTTATGAAGCCGTTTCTGCTCTGTGAGCATATTCCAGATAAGTCGAGTGTTAATAAGGCAGGCAAGTTTTTCAGCTGTGCCAGCTGTTATGAAGATGCTGGCACACTTTCCGAGTGGTACTTAGCGAAGGTTAGGCTTACCATGTCATAGCGCATAAATGAACATAGGCATGTCCTGCCTCGATACACACGCATGCAGCCGGTTACAGAGCATGCTCAAATCACCATGCCATGTGAAGACAGACAGACAGATAAATAGATCTTACACTTAAACATTTCAAAGCAAATTGGAGGGAAACAAGAGTACTAGGGGAAATGATGGGTGGCAAGATGGAGAGAAGGGGTGGGAACAGAAAACATAAATAAATCATCTCCAGGACATTTTGCTACCTACAGCAGAATCCAGATGCTGCCTGAGACAGAGCTAATGCTTTTTTTAAAGTATTGCTAGACGAGTCAGACACACAACTTCTTTAATCTCTCCTCGTGGTCATGGTGCCCCCTGAGGCAGGTTCCTTCAGGACATTGCAGGTCCAGATCCTGAAAAATGCATTCCATAGCAACCATTAGCCAATGTGGTGCCCGCTATACATGTAACCACTGTGCTTTGCACAATTCTGGTGGTCAATAAGAGGGATGGTTTCCATTACGGTTTGGGGTGAGACATCAAACTGCTTTCAGCTACTACAAGAGAAATTGGAGTCTGCAAGGGAGTTGCTGAAAATACATTCATACATGGTTCTTATCCCCCCAAAATCAGTTGCATAATATAAATCACTTTAATATATATTTTTGTGTTGTATTTTAATGTTGGAACCCTCCCAGGGATGTTAGGGTGGAGGGCAGGTGGTTAATGTTAACAGCAATAAAAACAACAACAACATTAATCAATTTCCATTCCAGCTTGAATAACAGATCTCCAACTTCTCCCTAGTTTCAAGCACAGAAACTATTTCAAGTGCAGTAACTTGCAGGTATCTTCCTCTACCAGTAAGAAGTGGTGATTTCATTTGCCCTTTCAATGAGAAAAAGCTTTCTTGTTAGTTACACTGAATGGGTTGTATGGGCAGATCAGGAATTGCATGAAGAGTTTGTGTCAATAGCTATTAAGCCAGTTACCAGCACCAAATACAATGATCTCTTCACACTAGCTGCTTGAATTTAGTTCTGAAGATAATTGGCAGCCAATGTGGTTTCCACATTGACAATTGCTGGGTAATGTTCCGTCTCTCTGCTTCTTTCAGAGATTGGGCTGCAGACATGCAGCTGCAACACTTACAGTCTCTGGGCGCTGTCTAAAAATCACCACCACTGCCATTTTTGAACCATTAACACTGCAGCTGTAACAATAGTGCTAAAGCTGAAAGGGCTGGTTGCAGGATGGTTTTGCGCATTGTATATCCCAAAGCACAACCAGATCAACATTGTGTCCCAGTTACCTAGATATGCATGATTGGATCTGGATCAGAGATTATGGTAACATGTTCCCTCTTCACCTCATTTGAACAATTCTGCACTCATTTACAAAGGAGTGTTCAGTAATCACAGGGTGGGGTGGTTGTTTATGGAAGAATCGGACACAACTAAAAGTTTTTTTTCACATAAATTTCAGACAGATTCATCAATGGGTTTCTGTGCACTTTTTTTGTTTTCTGTGATGAAAAAAATTAGAGATGTATGATTTTTTTAAAAAAAACCTCTTCTCGCCAGCCCTCTGGGCATTTCCCCAGTCAGCTTGGTTTGTCTCAGAAAAGAAGAAGAGGGAAATTCTTCCTTTCAGCAGATGAGAACATACTGAGTTCTCAGCATGTGCCAATTTGATGGGCCCATCTTCATGTTCATTGGAATATTACAATGAAATGATGTGCTTGGGGGTGGTGTGGGGTGAGTCTCCAGGTTCATTCAATCCTTCTTTGGAGTAACTCAGCAAATGCCTGTGGAATAATAGCAGGTTCTGGAACTGATCCAATAAATTGTCCTAACAAACCAACCAATTAATTAGAAACTATCTATCCAGGAGATCTCGGCAGCCAAGTGTGTGAGAAACATGCAGATTCAAAGGATGGGGTTTCTGAGACTGTCACCGTCATTATATGCTAAAAGATAGTGTCTAATTATAATGAAGGCAAACATTAGATCCAAATTCCTCTACATGCTGTGTACATAGCACAAAACTGACAAAATGAATCAGAGCTCTGTATCATCCTAATCCATGAACTTCAGAGATTTAAGCAGGTGCATTCTAATCACAGGCTCAACGTAGTCATATTTATAATGCACCCTGAGTTGTGCCATCCTCAAAGGAAGAGTATGCCCTCATATGCACACACATGAGGTAGGAGGGGCTGTTGCTCAGTGGTAGAGCTTTGAATGCAAAAGACCACTGGCAACTCTGGTTGAAAGGACTGAATGATGGGGAGGGGGCTGCCTGAGTCTCTGAAAAACACAGGCACTCAGAATGGATAATACTGGGCTAGATAGACAGTTCTCACCAAATAGGAGGCCCCTTCCTTTGTTCGTATGAATAAAGCAGTATAATGGGTTGAAATCACTTCAGGTGAGGGAATCGATTTTTAAATCCACTACTGTATATGTATGCATAACAAGTTGAAAACTAGTACAGTGGGGAACAGGCTGGATTAAAGCCTTTCTCTAAGACTTGTTCAGGTTTCTTGCCATTGCTGTGATATAAACGGTCATCTGTCCTACTTCAAGGGGGCTGTCAGAAGACAATCCTCAATTTGAAGGAGCCCTCTGTTTGAAAGCCTGTCAGGTTCTAGCGTTCTATCTGCAGCATACATTTAAAACAGTTTCATACCACTTTAACTGCCATGGCTTCCCCCAGAGAATCATGGGAAGTGCTGAGTTGTTAGCAGGCCCCTATTTCTCTCACAGAATGGTGTAACCGTCAATCCCTCTTCCCAGAGGACTCTGGGAATTGTAGCTTTGTGAGGGGAGCTGGTGTGTTCTCACAACTCTCAGCAGCCTTAAATTACATTTCCCAGGATTCTTTGGGGGGAGCCATGACTGTTTAAAGTGGTATCATACTGCTTTCAATGTAGAACACAGATGGGGATACAGAATAGAAGCTTTGGAATTGCCTATCAGTCACACGTGTCAGCTTATCATTCTTCATGGTGAGATGCATCCAATTTTTATTTAAATGGTGATATGTAAAATATTTTTCAGCTGTATATATGAGTTACCAAATGGAAATATGTGACTTTTTTGCAATACATTGTCTTTGTGGGGGGTGAGACTATGTGACCACCCTATTTTTACTTGATGGGGGAGCAGTCAAAGTAGCACTTCCAAGCTTCAGCCTTCCTGAAAAAATTGAGTCTATCTTGTCCGTTCAGAAATCTGTTGCCAAACCCTTGTTTATGCTGTGGGGCAGAGCTGCCCCAACCCCAGCATTGGTGTTGCTGGAGTGCAGGATTAGGGCATGACAAGGTGACAGTGAGGTTAAGGTTGCATGGGTGCCCCAGAAGGAATGCTGGATTGGCTCTGCTGCTATACCTGCACAACCGGATCTCACCAATATCCCATCCCTTCCCAGACCTGTCCATGTAAATGGCAGTGATGCTGATCAGGAGGATAGCCCTGCAGTTCCACTCCACCACATGGCCTTCTACTGCCCTTTTCTTCTGCATGGACCAGGCCTCTCCTGTGGGATGTAGAGTCAAGCCAGAATAGGACATCCCATTTCTGAAGAGTTATGGGGAAGCATTCAACATAGTGCTAAGGAGATCAGTCCATCAGCATTTCAGCTTGCCAGATGGAATGATCTCCCCTCTTCTGCTCCTGCATGCTGTTCTGGGGTCCTCCCAACACCCCCATAATCAATTTGGGGGTTGTGGGGAGCACATGGGGGAAGAGGGGGGCAAAAAGCCCCACTGCCCTAGCAGAAGACATTTCACTGGCTAGTGGGACTCCTTAGTTAAATCTTGGACTCTACCATCAAGCAATCCTCCAGTTTGGAACCTCTTTGCCTTTGTGTTTATTTATTGATTAGAAACAATTACTGGAAGCCCTTCGTAGCCCAGCGAATCCATTCAACTTAATTTAGGATTCAAAAGACTGGATTTTGTTCCATCAATGTACTTTTCTCTACATACATTCTTATTGGTTTAAGGACTTGCTCAACACTTGACGCTTCCTCCAGAGCTGCAGCCCTGCCACTCACCTTACTTGAAGGATGAATATGGCCCTTGGGGAACAGCTAAAGCTCCTGCTATTTAAATATAGCTGAACACAGGCTTCATGACAGGGGAAGAGGAGAAAGGCAGGGGCCCTCCAAATGCAGAAATAGGAAGAATATGGCTGGGAGTTTGCACTCATCACAGACATAATAAGTCTGAGTGCGACATGCAGCCTTTGAAATGCACAGGGCCTGCTTTTGCACAATGTGCTTTTTCACAAAGTGGATTGCAATTGTACACACATTCAGGTAAGAGCATCATCTGAAGTGGCAGCTACTATCTGTGCTGTCTGTACACATGGGCGGGCATGTTTTCAAACTAGTGCGCAATGGTGTTTTCTCTTCCTCTCCCTTCAATTAGTGTTTTCATTGTCTATATTTATCACAGACTTTCAAAGAAGAGGGGCTGGAAACTGGTGTGTCAACGTACTGATGTATAGTAGGATACAGAGGCAGCTAAGTTACCAATTTTGCCTATTTCATTCATAGACCAGTTAAACATGGTGAGGGGTGTGTGGCACAGCTCTGCCGATAGGTCTGCCCCAAAAGGAGGTGACCCGATAAAGCTCTCTCTGTGTGTGAATGCAGCAAGTGTTGAAGAAGTGCATTATTGGCACAAAGCAGATTACCACTGTTGCGTGTTGAGTCACAGTAGCCCCCCAATAATTCACACTTCACACATCAATTTTTGTTTAAGGTTTTTGGCATAATTTTGGCCACAACTTTATTCAAATACAAAAATGTGAGTGGTTGCTTAGGCACTGGTTCCGACTATCTGTCCTTGCCCTCAGGGACAGTGCTGGTCTTCCGGATACCAGCGGAAGCCAGCGTGGGAAACAAGTATTGGGTGAGAAATAAAGCTGGGCACCAGACCATTACTTCTCACCCTCATGTTCCTGTGGGGCTTGCACGGCCCAAGTCCGACTCCGGGGACAAGGACGAAAGAATGGCAAGCCCCTGGATTTCCTTTAACGGAATTCCCATTCGCATCATTTGGAGGGGTAGGCACTTACCCCTCCAAGCACCAATTTAACCAGTGCCTAACCGCCAACCTTACAAGTTGTGACGATTTGCTACGCAGTAGGCAAAAACCAAATGGCACCAGCCAATCAGCCAGATGGCAAAATTCCTACCAGGCCCTCGCACCAAGGCGAACGACCCCATGACAGGCATAGCAAGGTCAAGCAATCCTTCAATACCCCCCTTAAACAAGGGAGGGAGGGCGGGTGATCCGATGCAAAACGGCCAAGAGGCCGTGCCAACGTCTGGCCCCTGTATATATAGACTCTGACCCCTCCTCTGAATTGGCAACAATCAAAACACCCCAGCAACCCAGTTTAACCATTTAAATGGTCGGGATTCAACTAAATTTGCCTAGTCACTGGAGGGTGGCCTGTTCCCAACCGCAACACGTGCTCTCTGCTAGGGAGAACACGCTTTCCAGCAGAAGGCACTTTAGGTGGACAAATAGCATACCCCACAAGTGTCCCAGGAAAAAAGGGTCATCCCGCTTTTTCACACAAGAACACAGAAGCCACTGGATCACGTGATTTTGCTCTGAGATCTCGCAACAAAGCAAGCCCTTTTTTGGCAGGGTGTGATCTCACGCAGCACCCCAAACACATGTTTTTGGGCACCGTGAGAGCATGGCCCCGAAAAAAGCAGATCTTTTGGGTTATGTGATCTCACGCGTGTCACATGACTTGTGCAAGAGCACAGGCAGGAAGACATACATTCTGGATTGGGGACTCAACATGCTGGAGGTATGAAATAGTGTGGCACAGGGACGACATAGGGATGGCGTTGTGCATGCAGCACTCCAAAATGGTGGTTGTACACAGCATGTGCACACTCTAAAGCTACAGTCATACCTTGGAAGTCGAACGGAATCCGTTCTGGAAGTCCAAAACGGATCGGAAACCAAGGAAGCTCCTGCAGCCAATCGGAAGCCGCAGAAGCCCTGTCGGACATTCGGCTTCCAAAAATAGTCGCACACTGGAACAGTCACTTCCGGATTTGTGGCGTTCTGGAGCCAAAACATCCGAGAACTAAGCTGTTTGAAAACCAAGGTACGACTGTACAGTGGTACCTTAATTCGTTCTGGAGGTCCATTCTTAACCCGAAACCGTTCTTAACATGAGGTGCGCTTTCGCTAATGGGGCTGCCGCGCCACCAGCACGCGACTTCCGCTTGCATCCCGGGGCAAAGTTCGCAACCAGGAGCATCTATTCCCGGGTTGGCAGAGCTCATTACCTGAAACGTTTGTAAGGAGGAGGTTCCACTGTACTTAGAAAAGTGCTTCTAAGGCAAAGCCCATGCTTACATGGAACCTTTAAGCAATACCAGTTCCTCAAGAGTAACCGTAGGTGCAGGGGGGCTGGCGGGGAGGGGTGCCACCATGGACCTGGCTTTCAGCAGCAGCAGCACTTTCAAATACCAGGACGGTGGGGCAGTGAGGTTGCAAGGCCAAGGAAGCTATATCTGCAGTGCTGCTCCTTCTTGCCACCACTCCTTTGTGGTGTTGGGAGGTGAGTATTGGCTTTCTTTCCTCTTGATGAGTTCCCCAGAGGCACCTGGTTGGCCCCTGTGAGAAAGAGGATAACTGGACTCATTACACCTTAGATCCAGCCCATTAAGGCTCTTCTTCTGCTTTCACATAGTTTCTCTTCTTCATTCTATTTTTTGTAGAAAAAAAATACATTATTGAATTTATTTGGGGAGGTTAAATACGGAGGTCACCATTTGCCTTGCAGAAATAGCTACCTTGGCAAGATGACAAAGCAACCAGAATGACAATTCAATCTGAGGTTTTATTTTTAGCTGTAATGTGCCGTCAGCTTGGATCCACAGTTTTAAATCTATAGTATATTTTCATTTTGAAAAGCACTTTTAAGTGATAGATTGTTGTTAGGAATGAATAACATTTCCTGTTAATCAAACTGCTTTGAAACTTAAGTCATTTTAAAACACATATTTATTTATTATCCTTAAATTATGATCTGCCTATGAGAAGGCTCAAGGTGCTTTGCAAAGAGTTCCCAGTGGTCTGCTACATGTGTGGCTCCCATTATCCAAATGCTCGTTATATGAAAATATCCAAATGTGAGTAGAGATTGTACAAACAAGCGACCATTTCCTCTTTTGCAAGGTTTCAGGGGTTTCTCCTGGGTTTTCTTATCATTTTGGTGTCAAGATTCCATGGTTGGGAATGCATTAGAACTTTCCCCATAGGAATCAATGAAAAACGGCATGCAAATGCTTGCCTAACAAATGATTTCCTGAAAACTCATTGTGTTCGGATAGCAAGACACTTGTGTAGTTCAACAGAGCAGGCATCCTTAACATTTGAAGGCAAACATGTTTAGGGAACTTTTTAATGTTCGACGTTTTATCGTTGTCAGGGTTACTTCCAGATCCTAGCTCACAGAGGATCACGCTAGCCAGCGATGGTTAAATAAAAGTCTTTATTGAGTTACAGTCTCCATTCTCGAGCTGCTGCGTGCAACCCTACGTCTTATGCTTAGATCGGCAAAGCTCCGTCTGAGTCTCCGCCCCTTGCGCACCAACTTAATATCCTAGCCCTGCTCCACCTTTTCCGCCTGACAGTTCTCCTCTGGGTCCCTCTGCCCCCCTGGGTCTCTTCCTTCCGGGATTCTTCTGACGCTGACCCCCCTGACTCTCCTGTCTCCTTGCGCCGGGCTTTAGGACCTGGCTCCCTTTCCGGGCTGCCAACTGCGCCACCTTCCTGTGCATTTGAACTTGGCGCGTGCACCCAACCTTCCACTTTCCGTCTAACCGTCACTTCGCTCCCCGATGAAGGTGTGGCCACTCCTGACTCGTGCCCTCCCTCCTGCTGCGAGCTGCCAGCGCTTGATCCCTGGCGCTCTTCCTCTTTCCTACTCTCTGGCGGTGACGCTGGTCCCAATTTCCAACTGCTCTCCTCTGAGTCCCCTCTGGCTCTATCTTCCTGGGGTGTCCCCCTAGTCTCCCCCCTTGCCCTGGCCACCGGTGCTCCTTTTTGTGAATCTTCTGATTCACTGGAAAGACTCGGAGATCTCGGGTCGTCGTCATCACTCATCCTTTCTTCTGCCTCCTCCCCCTCGCTCTCTGTTTCCTCCCTTGCCCTCGCCTCTGCTCCTGAACCCCTGACAATCGTGCTTTTAATATTCTGTTGAGAGCCTCCCAGAGTGGCTGGGGAAACCCAGCCAGATGGGTGGGGTAATAATAATAATAATAATAATAATAATAATAATAATACTAATACAGAGAATTCTATAACCTCATTCAAGTACATTTAACTTCCCAAAATTATGGGTATTAACAGAGTCTGGGTCTGAGGATGAGGATGCAACTGGAAGACATGATGGAAGTGTGGTACCAACCAAATCTTGCTGATCCATCTACTAAACATTTTGGAAATCTGCCTGATATGCATTTGGATACTATTAACAACATTGTAACCAAATATTGCATGATGTTTCCTGAGATCAAGGAGCAGGTTTTCGTCTATGTCAGGGTACAATCGGATGCCATTTTGAGTCAAGATGGTGGACTGAACTCTTCAAAAATGCGCTGTTTTTTGACCACTAATTTCAAAACTGCACTGAGGACAAATCTTCTAGTTCCCTATAAAGCAGGATGAAGATAATGTCTTAAAACATACTATGGGTGGTTTTGAGCATGGAGCTGATGCCTCTCCCTGCCTCACACTTCCCCATAATATATATGATTGAATCCAGCCAAAGTTAGTTGAATCTGAGTCCCAATGAAATCAATGGCAAAAGCAAACTAGATGACTCTTGGTTCCTTTCCAACTCTAAGATTATATGAGGAAGTGAGGAAGGAGTGCTTAACCAGAGAGAACTCCCAGAGACTGGGCCTGGCCAAGCGTGGGGCAGAATCTGCTCTTTCCAATTATCCGCCAGCCTAATCATAAAAACATCAAGCTGCATGCTCCGTATGTCATTTTTTAAATATTGAATTCATTCAGGAGTTTCTTGATTAATCCTTTATTATTCCTCTCCAAATCCCAAGATTCCCCTAACCCTGTGCGTGTGCTTGATTATCTGAAGCAATTCTAATACAGAAGCAACTGCTGGAATCATTTTAGAACTGACTCCCTCATTTTCCCCCCTCACACATACTAATACTCAACAGAACACAAGTACAGCATAGCCTACAATGCCTCTGGCAGGGACAAGATGGAACCCAAAACTCCCAAAACCACATATCTTTGCATTCCTCCCTCACACCCAACCTGAGACTCATGCTGATAAGGACTTAAAGGACTACTTATATATTCAAAAGTTCAAAAAAGGCAGATAATACAATTCACCCTGTGCGATGAACCAGGAGGAGCTCTTGAGGCAAATGTGTCCTTTAATAATTGGCCATTGCCACTGCCTTGTATTTTTTTCCTGGCTGTGAAGCTGGAGGCACTTCAGACTTATGGGGTTCCCAGTGAGAAAGGGAATAATGCTGCACAACTCTATTGGTTACTGCAGCTGATTTAACCATACTAATCCCACACACCCTTCCTTGCAAGTTTATTGCATGGTATATGCTGAGTAAGGCCACAATCACACCATACATATAAAGCACCGTGATGCCATTTGGGCAGTCATGGCTTAACCCAAAGAATTCTGGGAGCTGTAGTTTGTTAAGGTGCTGGGAGTTGTTAGGAAGCCCCTGTTCCCTCTCAGAAAGCTACAATTCCCAGTGTTCCCTGTGAGGAGGGTTTGATTGTTAAACCACTATGACAATTAGACCCTCTCTGCAGACTCTCTTATTGGTGGCTGATCTCACAGGTAGAAGACATCTAGAACCTTCTGTCCACATATTATGTCATGGAGAGCAACCCCAGGAGAGATGTCCAGCTGATTAAGGTGTGGCACTTTCATGGCTGCCAAGCACACATGGAGCAGCAACCGAAGCGGGTGGAAGAATTTAGATGATCTCTTTGCATGTTGCAGTCAGCTGTCAATGTGGAAAGCAGGCTCCAGATGTTTTCTTCCTGGGAACATTCTTAGAAGAGGAAGCAGCCAAGCTAGCAAAAGACCACCAGAGGGTGTTAAGCCCTTTTCAGGCATTTGCCTAAATGCCTGTGGGCTAAAAGTAGGAAGTGAGTGGGGGCATGCATGCAAGCCCAAGAATCACCATATGCGCTGGCATCTGAATAGGGCTTTATTCAAACATCAGAGTGAGTGTAGGACTGTGTTGCATTGTGAGAGACTTCAGGTCACTAGCTGGTCCTGCAGTCACCTCTCCACATGGCAACCAGTGTGGTGTAGTGGTTAGAGTGTTGGACTAGGACCTGGAAGACCAGGGTTCAAATCCCCACTCAGCCATGAAACTTACTGGGTGGCTTTGGGCCAGCCATTCACTCTCAGCCTAACCTATCACAGGGTGTTGTGAGGATAAAATTGGAAGGAGTGGAACTATGTATGTTGCCTTGAGCTCCTTGGAGGAAAGGTGGATATAAATGTAGTGAACAAACAAACAAATAATAAAGAGCTGCCACAGGGTTGCCTGATTCCACCTTGAGTGGCAGTGATTGTGCCATTCTCTTAAAACGCCACAGTAATTTTTGGAGTGATTCTTTATATAGATAGACAACAAATCTGCTACTCCAGCCCTGTTTCCTTCAATCAACGTACCTTGAGCAGGTGGCGAGGCTGTAACATATATTCAGATATAGGGAAAGTATCATGAGTCCATTTCCCAAGGCACTGATTTTTGTGGTACAAAAAAATAGAAAATACAAGAGAAACACAATATATCTAAGAGGAAGACAATATATTATCTCCCAGAGAGGCTTGTCCTGCCCCAGTAACCCCTTTGGCATTTTCCTCTGTGTAATGTCTTCACCTCATTAAAGCTTTAGTTGATGAATTAAATATTTAATGCATTAAATGGGCTTCCTTTGTACAGGAGAGCTCCGTTCTTGTTCCTGGTGTGTGTGATGCTGTGTATCCTCGTGGGAAGCTCCAATTTGCCACACTAATTGTGCACAGATTCTTCACAACCTGCCTAATTTCCTTAGCAGCCAAAGGAAAGCAAGCAGAAAGGCAACCTGGCTGATTCAAGGCAATTGGCTCCACTGAATGTCATCCAGTCAGCTAAAGAGCCATCCGTTCCTGTTAAGGTTGCAACCCAGCACCATACATCTCAGGGCAGTGATTTGAAGCTACTCTGGCTCACCCGCTCAGCACAGGGGCCGATTTAACAGGGCATCATCAGGTACGCAGCGGATAGCATAGCACAGCAAGCTTGGAGTTAAACCAAAAATAAAACAAAACAAAGTAATGGAAACTTAATGATGCTAATTCATACTCGAACAGCTTCCCCCTATTTGTAAAGTAGGTGTTTTGTGCATGAGTGTCCCAGGCATCAATATGGAGAAAGAGGTAAAAGGGGTCTTGCAATGATAGATGAACTTCCTTTGGGAGATAATTCCAGAAGATGGTATTCAATGAGACAATTTCCACTTGTGCAGTCAAATTTATCCTACCTCTCTTCTCACATGCGCCTATTCAAACCCCCCCCCCAAAAAAAGTAGGCTCTGGAGAGTTGGGAGAACCCCCTCAGAACAGATATAGGGGGTGGGGGCACAGAGAGAGGAGAGGAAGGATAAGTTCTGTTGTGCAGCCGGAACAAAATTATTTCACCAGATCATAGGAGCCAACTCCTAGGGACTGAAGTTCCTTCGGCCTCCAGTAACATATTTAAGGGGTCCACATCCCCTAAAGTTGATGGACATTGCAATTCAAATGATGATGAATTATGTGGGATGGGCCTTCATTACTCCCTCCCCCCATATTTTATTTCAGTTGGCACCCCTGCACCAGATACTGACAAAAGTTAGGATGTCACCAACAAACAGATCATCTCTCTCTAGTCCCCACCTGTCTTACTGCTGAGGCATATTCCTAATGCAAGTCGATGTGGTTGAAGGGGTATCTGTGTTCCAAGGAGTTCAGGGCTTCAAGATTGCCACCAGCTCTTTGAGTTGTGTTCAGAATTGATCCCAAAGCCAATATAGATGGCTTCAAAGTTAGTGAGGTACACAGGTGATGTATACCTGGTCCCAGTCAGCAATCGAGCTTCTGTGTTTCATAGCAACTATAGTAAGGATGGGGCACTAGTTTGAAGGTGCTTTAACAAACAAACCCTCCATTCTAATTATGCTGATCCCTATTTGAGGTGGACACAGTCACCTTTCATTATGCCCACCTCAAATGATATTCACTCCTTGGCGAAGGCAGATATGATGGCAAGAGAACTCCACTGAACCCAGAAAGAGATCTGTCAGCTCCAGGGCTGAAGGTCCCAACAGGAATGTGACCGGTAGGCCTCTGGTGGCTGGAGTTGTGGCTGCCATTTTAGTTTCCCTAAAATTCAATGCCCCCCCAAAAAAAGTTCTGCACTTTATTAGTATTGTTGGCTTGTTGTATGGTATAGAAAAGCAGCTGCTGGATTCAGCTGTTTTCTGTATGTTGCATATTCTGTAGAGATTTAGTTTTATCTGTTATGCTGAATTCTTTTTGTATTTTAAAGTTTTATTATGTCAACCACTCTGGAATTCTTGTATAAAAAAGCAATATATAAGTTGAAAGAATGATGGGTGCATAAATGAATGAATAACATGCTCTTAGTGTTTTTCCCCACTGTGTAATCATGAGGATCAACTCCAATACTCAGGAATCATGTCAAGTATCTGTGGGTTACTTAGGGAGGGGCTGTAGCAAAATCTCCCTCAAATTTGCCACTCCATGTTTGTGGAGGTGGAGGAGAGATGGAGGAGTGAATCCAAAAAACTGATTTAAACCATCTCGGTGCAGCAATGTTCCCGGGGAAGACTAATGGCCACCAGCCACTGCAATCCTCTAATGTCCATGCTGCCAGCTTTCCAAAGGAAGAAAGGAAGGAAGGAAGGAACCATAAAGGAAGCAGCGAAGCATGATACTCAAATGGTTTGCACACCTTTTCAAAAATCTTCATCCCAGTTTAAGGCTGCATGGAAGAATCCTGGGAGCTGATATTTACGCCTCAGAAAGCTACATTTCCCAGCACCCTTCACAAACTTACAGCTTCCAGGATTTGGCAGAATCATGGAATTTAGATTTGGAAGGGACCATGAGGGTCATCTATTCCAACCCCCTGTAATGCAGGAATCTTTTGCCCAACATGGGACTCGAACCCACAACCCTGAGATTAAGAGCCTCATGCTATCTTGCTGAGTTTGCGCTTTAAATATATAGTATGTACGCAGACTCGTTCGTGCTTTAAATGTATAGTATGTATGCAGACTCAAGCACCCAATTTGGCACCCTTAAATTCGCAAACCGAGGTCAAAAGTGCAGCCATGACCCTTTTTTAAAGCTCCATGCTATTCCATAAATTAATAAAGAAAGAAACAAAATATATAACCACACTAAAGTGTCCTGTGAAAGGTCAAGTAGGATTTGGTCTGTAATTTTCAGACCAACCCCTTGCGTTCCCACCACCACCACCCCATTCCAATCTGGAAACAGTGGCTCATGTTCTCCTGTCTTGCCCCCTTTATAAAGACCTGAGGAATGAGATCATCACCCCACTCCTACTTACCATCCCAGGCTGCCCATCTGAGGCCACATTGTTCTTCCTGTTGTCAGATCAGAATGATCAGACAACAGCAAAGGTTGCTAGGTTTATTGGGGGGGATGAGATTAAGGGCCACTATTTGAACGATGGTCTTGGTCATTTGGTGGTCCTTTTTATCCATTGTTGTTGTTTTTTAATTGTATATATTGCTTGTTTTATGTTGCTACGGCTGTTGGCTAATGCAAATAAAGTTTATCTATCTCACACCACCCCATTCCATCCGAAGCCAGGAATGCAGAGCTAGAAGCTGAATTCCAAATCAAGCCCGGTCAGCAGGAATGGCTGAAAGTCAGTGCTAGAGCATCTGCTTGACATACAGCAGTTCCCAGGTTCTCTCCCCAGCATCTCCAGGTAAAGCTGGGAGGGACAACAGTCTGAAACCCTGGAGAACTACAGTCGGTGTAGTGACAGCTCTGAGCTAGCTGGGCCAATGGGCTGAATCAGTGTAAAGTATCTTCCTATGTTCCTGCTTCAGCAAAAGTGTTAATCTGGACCAACTCAGGGGTGGTTTGACTGTGAAGGGAAATCAACTGCTTTGGATTTGGAGAGGGATGGGGACTCGCATGCTCTTCCTTCACCATTTCATTCCATCACACTTTATTTTATTTCCTGACTGAATGAATGAATGAAAGAAGTATATATAAAATAAAATGGCAAGAGATAGGTAAAATATTAGAAGCTGCTCAAGCGGCAAAGGAAGAGCTCATTCTCTGCTGGGACCAGGAAGCCACCGAGCGGAACTCTATTTTACTTTAACCAGGAGGAAAGGACAGAGGACTATCCAGGACTGAAAGCTGAACTTCCTTCTTGTCACCGTTTAAGTAATGAGCGCATTCCAGGAGCAGGTCTTGTATCTTTGGTGCCTAGAAATTAGGAGGAAAATCTGCCCTGAAACAAGATTTCATTGCTGGTAGTGCAAGAGACACGAGAGGTTGTTACAGAGCCATTGCTATAGAGGTTTCAGACTGAGGTTCACATTCTGTTCTGGGCCACTTTCTGGGGGTTGCATAACCAGTGGTGGGAGGGGCCAGAAGCAAAAAGTGGGTGGAGCAACACATGCAAATGTTGCCTATGTACAGCAGGCTAGTGTCTACACACACACCTCTTTATCTTTCCTCCAGGGAAGCAAGCAAAATAAATTATGAGAGTTCAAACCAGGCAAAAACATCCAAAGAGGCTGCAAAAGAGGTCTACTGAGGTATGTGCCTGAGGAGAGGGGAGGTTCACATGAGATCTCACCACTGCCACCTCTTTTCCTCACTTTTCCCCTGATGGGGACCACCTCCCAACACACTGCTGCTGGACAAGCACAAAGAAGTGTCTGTGGCTTCCATGCTCTAGTGAGATCTCATAGACCTCTTGAGAGATCTTGCCAGAACCCAGAGCCTGCAGCTGTGCATCCCTGTACATAATCAAGGCATAACCAAGGCTTTTTTGTAGGGTAGTGGCAGGGGCAGCAGCTTCCCATTTTGCCTGAGGTGACAAAAGGGGACATCCTCCCCCTCCCCCCCCCCGGTAAGGTTGTTTCTTCTCAGAAGTATCTGGTTGCTGTATTGTGTGATCCTGAAGGGTTTTTCTTATGCTCTAATAATGAGAAGATGTCTTTTGCTGTCTCTGCCTAGGAACTACTTGAGGCTTATCTAGTGGGTTAACTGTTGGCACTGATGCCCTTGGCAACTGTAAAAGCGTGCAAAATCACCCTGGCGCAGACCCAGCGACAGACACACAAGCCAGACTGGAATCTGGCAACATTCTCTGATGCTGCTATTGACATTGAAGCAGTTACTAACATTTACTTTAGTAACTTCGGTTTAAAAAACAAACAAAACACCTGTCCTATGTTTAATCAAATACCTTTGATTTGATCCTATTTATGGGGGGGAAACATGCTGCTAAAGAAATTTGCCAACTGTCTCCGTCCCTCCTAGGAAGCATCAAAAGCCCCATGATCTGATCACCTTTAAATTGCACGCAACCCTATTCATTAATTGCATGGAACCCTATCAGGAAAATGAAAGATGCAACATATGTCTCAGGATGACCACTTATACGTTGGCAATAATAACCAGAATATGGCAAGAAATAGCAGAATTTGAATACAATGCAACACCTAAAGAGTACATACAGCCTTGGATGGGCAGATACACGGAGAGCGAGAGGAGGGAGAAATGAGTCAGTAAGTGAGGTGTTTGGATAGTACGCTTGCAATGTTGAAGACTCCATTTGCAGCAAAATCAGTAAAGTCGATTTCTGGAAGCTGGTTCTCTGCTGGCAATGAAAATGAAGCATCTGCAGCCTCCCCATGCCCAGTGGTGAGATCTCCCTTCATGGATTTCAATCAGAGTGAAATTGAGTGACTTCAGTAATTTCATGCCGGGTTACAGGAGTGGGGTAAGGAGGAAGGGTGACTTCCCTAATACCTAATCGGTCTCTAACAGCTTCATAATTGGCCTATCCCATGGGCGATTAAGGATGAAAATAACTAATTTCCGCTCATCCTACAGATTAATCAGATCACCTTTCTCTGTCCCGTCTCCCGATTGCTTGGCTGCTGAAAGAAACACCCTCTTTCTCATTCTGGTTAAGAGAACAGTGAGATGTGATCAATTAGGCAGCAATTTGATTTACAAAGAATCAGGCTAGGACAGAATGATGTGGTCTAAGGTTGTGCCTGTGTGGTGCAATCATCCCCCCCCCCAAGTAGGTTTAGGAGGAGGAGGAGAGGGGGAGAATGTTCTGTTGCACAAGGAGAAAGCCTTATAATGATGGAAAGTTGGCATTAGCACCACATTGAATACTACCCATGGCATCTGGTTTGAATCCTTAAAGCTGCTGAAATGAGCTTTGCTGCTATCAGTAAGGGTTAGGGTTGGTATCAGGACTTGGTATGGTGGGACACCCAAATGGCCCTCTGCCACCCTTTCCACCCACCCTGGTGCTCCTCCATACCATTGTTGCTGCACCCTTTTGCCCCCACTAGTCATGTCTCCTCCTTTCTTGACTATATTCTCAGGGGGTGGTTATCGTGCTTTGGGACAGGAGCAGATCCTGTGCTCAGCTTCGATCTACGTTGGCCAGCTACCATCTAAGATGGTCTAAAATGCAGTGTTCAACATTGATGTCTGGCATTGCATTTGGGGCAATCTAAAGTGGCAGATAATGGCCATAGACTAGCCCAGTGTTAACGCAGCTCCCATTCCAACATCACCACCACCACCAGGTGGACTTGTCCAGGGTGAGAAGGGGAGCAGCACACCACAACAGCAGAAGCAACAGAAGAGTCGGCTGCCCAATAGGGACAGAGAGATTGCCAGCAGTGCTGGACAGGGGCCAGACTGACTGAAGTCTGATGCTGACTCTGCTACATGGAAGGCAGTGCCAGGAGGGAGGGCCAAAGTGAGACAGTTGCAAACACACAAAAGAATACAGATGTGAGTAATGAATGTTCATAATAATAATGGATGGATAGATAACAAATCAACTGTCTGTAGGGTTTTTAAATGCACAATGAAAGAAATGATACCAGAAGCAACTAGAGTGAGAAAAGGTGGTGAAATCACTCTTGCTCACTCCATATGGATTCAATCGCTGTCCACATCATTTTGGATCTCAAGTAGAGAACATGCCCAGTTGTAGGAAAGAACACCAAGACAGATGAGCCAGGGACTCAGAACACCTCACCATAATATTTTCATGTGATTAGGGTTGACATTCTGGAATATTTCAGTTTCATTCTATAAATCAGGGGATATCTGGAGGTGGCAGAAGGAAGTTACAGTCACTTCAGTGACTCACACCAAAGCAAACAGGGTGAGCTCCTCTGGTGGCAGATCGTTTTTACACTTTAATGTTTCAAATATAAGCCTTTTTCAGTTGCCAAGAGGGGTGTGCGCCTTCAATTTCCATTCAGAATGCACACCGGCGGCTCTCAAAATTTAAGGAGCCTTGTATTGTTCCCTGTGCGTTCTGAAAATCCTGTGGCATGTGAACACGTGGGAGTAATTTATGTTTCAGATAATTCATTCTCTTTTCATTTTATTTTCCTAAGATCTGCAACAGGCCTCCACCAGAGATCCGGGATTGCCTCGGTTTCCTGGGGCATGTAATCTGCTGTAGCAGCAGCAGAAAAAAACAGCATGTTTGCCTAGCTTAACAGAACATGCCCCACTGGAATTGCTACCAGGGAACGAACAAGTCAATAAGCATTCTTTTGCATTCAGCTGCACCAGAATGGCATTCACCAGAAATACAGAGGTGCAGCATCCGGGATGTGTGTCAGCAAGGACTGTCATTGCCATATGGCTTTGGCATTTGATTTAGCACAGGAAAGCTTGATGGGCTGACTGTGCATTAATGTCTTTTTGATGTACACCTTGCCAGCACCATCTGCATGAGACACAGCCATGCTCCAGCACAAGAACCACCAATGCTTCTATGTCACACACATCTATTCCTGGAACAAGCCATTCAGACTCAATAGGTTAAGGTTACCTTGATTCTTTCCTTGCTGTCTCTTAGTTGGCAGAGAGGGGCATCCTAGAGTAACATGCCCTAAACTCCAGTGGGCTCAGATATAGAGATGGTCCAGTATCCCAATGGTAGCAAGCATGGTGCTCTCTCTGTGTGTTTTGGATGACAGCTCCCATCAACACCAGTCATTAGGGGTGGTGGATACCAGTGGCGTAGCGTGGGGGGTGCAGGGGGGGCCGGCCGCACCGGGCACAACATCTGGGGGTTAGGGTTAGGGGGCGCAAATCCACGGGTTAGGGGACGCAAATCCACAGGTTAGGGGGCGCAAATCCACGGGTTAGGGGGCGCAAATTACTTGCCTTGCCCCGGGTGCTGACAACCCACGCTACGCCACTGGTGGACACTGTAGTCCACAACATCTGGAGGGCACCATGTTGGCTTCTCCTGCAAATAGGGAACTCATTTACTGAGTGTGGATATTTACATAGTGAAACATCCATTGATACACAAGAAGCAGGTTTCAAAATGCTTGCAGAAATCCTAAGGTTTGTAGAAGTTTATATTTAAAAACCAACTAATGGGAATACTCCCCAAATAAACTCAGGGACAACTGAAAAGGCTAGGTGGGCAAAGAATGCTAACAAACTTTTGAGGGAGAAATGGGGGGAAAGTGTGGAACAGGACATGGAATGGGATATCCTGGAAGGGAATGTGGCTGGCTGGCTGGAACCATGAACTCCATGCTGAAATGTTTTGTTGTAGGCCCAATTTTCCTAGAAATGCAGCGTTCATTTCCATAGTATGATTTCCAAAAAGGTCGACCTCCTCATGAATCAAGTTAAGTGAATGCTACCTGGCCACTGAAAAGAGACAAGACATTGGCTTTGCCTGGGGCAGGGAAATAAAAGCAAAAGCCATTTTTTTTCTCACATTTGCTCTCAAAGGAACACAGGTCAGCAAACAATAAGATAATAAAACAATATAATAAAAAATAAAAAAACACCTGTACAACATTTAAAAACATTTAAGAACACCTAAAAACGCTAAAAAAAACTTCTAAATCATTTAAGAACATCTAAGACTTTAAGAAGATCTGAAAGATCCTTGCTCATTCTTGTAATCCAAATCCACCTACTGGAGAAAAGAAAAAGACACCCAGCAGGAGGGAAGGAGAGAAAATAAGGTAAATAAGGTGAGGCAAGTCTCAAAAGATTCCCAGTGGAAGATTACATCAAGTGATCAGCCATGAAAACTAAACATCTCACCCTCGAAACTGAATGACATTGGTACCACTGCACACTGAAATTTCAACAGACAACTTGGCCCTGACAGCTAAATATTATTTAATAGGCTTGATGCCAACCCTAAATTCTACAGGGTGGTATTTTTCTAACAAGTCCCATTAGGTCAAGGATTTCCACTTGCATGAGGGGGCTTACCCCTTACTCCCCACTGTGCATAACCCATGCAGTGACTTTGGGGAAACCCCCTAGAATAGATTTAGGGAAAGGAAGGAGGGTGAAGGATAAATCATCGCACTGATGGAACATTTACCTTAGTACTATGTTCAATTCTACTTATGGTACATGGGTTGAATTCTTAAAGCTGCTCCTTTCTTATTGGTATGTGACTCCATATTAAGGCAAAATGGACACTCCATTTTCATTGTCCCATTCCTGGGTGGGGGGGAAATGAGGGAGGTGATTTCAGCAATTTTTGAAGGTAAAGGAGGTGAAAGAAGGAATTTACAGGTGGCAGCATCAGCAGGGATCGTTTCTACTACTGCTAACAACCAATTGTTTCCCAGAATGCCCCAGCGAGTGACACTACATCATCACACGCCATCCTTGCCAAGGGAATTCTGGGGTTCTAAATGGTGTCCATCAGTTAGCGTCCACTGGGCGGACAGCTTCTGCTGCCACCACAAAACTGATGATGGTGGTAAAAGGAGGAAACCTGGCAAGCAAGGCAAGTCAGTTCTGCTTCCCCTACTGCTCCCCCGAACGACAACAACAATTCTAGCGGTAAGCTCTCCATTAGTCCTGCTCGGAATCTGTATTCATTTTCTCCTTCCACTGTGCTATTTACATTTTTTGAAGTGGAGCGAGCAAAACGAAACAAAACACTTAGGATATGAACATACTTGTGCTATAGAATGACATTGTGCCAGTCTAATATCTCCTGTGCTATTTTCTATCCTTTTCTTAATGGTCCCTAGCATTCTGTTTACTTTCTTCGAGTTTGACAGCTGCAATGCATTAAGCTGCTTTCAGTGTTTTCGGCAACGATGACTTAAGGTTCTCTTTCCTGAGCAGTACCAGCTAATTTAGAAACCCACCCATTGTGTGCAAGCAAAATTATTTTTCCTGTGCACATTAATTTGTACTTATCCACTCTGAACTTTGACTGCCATTTTATTGCCCAACCATCTTATTATGTGAAATCTTTCCGTGCTTTCTTATACTGTCGTTAGCACGGCTGTCTTGAATGCATTGGGGGGGAGGGTCTCCAGATTTTTCGATCTCATCCATACTCCCAGATCAATGGGAGACAATGGCCAGCAAGCCTGAGAGCAGATGCTGGGCATGTGAGAGGCACCAGTTGAGGGCTTGTTTATTTAGATGTGCGGACAGAAGTAAGCGGAGTCACAACTTGCCCACATGGTGTACTCCAGAGGCCACACTGCCTGTCAATTCACCCTGCTTTCCCACCCCAACATGGAGCACTCAAGATGATTTAATATATGGATGTAACAGGCAGAGACAACACACTGCCACTTATTTCACAGCAGGGATGGTGATGACATAATCTCCCAGGTCACTGGCTGCCAGTCCTTTTCATGACAAATAAATAATGGTTTCTCAGACAGGAAACACTCCAAATAAACAAAGCAGAGTAGGATTTGGGTTGGGTGCATTAGCTGCCACTTAAATTCCAAAGCCCCCTTGTTAAAACCATTCAAAATACCACCCAACAGTGAGCAAGCTTCTGAGTCCACCAGAACTCTTCATCAGTCTGGGTGCTAAGCACAGCTGAAGGGGGTGAAGGGGGTGAAGGGGGTGAAGGGGGAAAATGCTCTCGGACCCATGGGAATTGATTGGTACACGATAAGATCAAAACACTGGTCAAGTGGAAAATGTGGATGAACCTTCAGTCTGAAAAACAGCTCAAAACCCAGATTTAAGTGGATTTATTAATTTTATTTTAAATGGCAACTGCCAGGACGCCACCTTAAATATCTGGCGGCTCACATTGTCCCTGGGCAACTCCAAACCCAAGAAGTTAGTAAACCGAGAATGCTGTGCATATTTATGGTGAACATGTTCATGATGCAAGGCAATCTGCCAGTGTTTTGTCTCCAGACTGGGCTCATGTATTCCCTTAAAAGCATTAGACAGCCCATCAACAATGATGATGGAACACTAGTTATTTTCAAGCCATTGAATGTTGGATCGAGCTGTTTCAAGAATGTAGCACATATTACAATACATAACAATAATGTTTTGTGGCGACCCTCTGGGGCAATTGTTTTGAGGACTCAAATATAAGCACAGAGCTGAATCTCAGTGACACACTGAATGGGGCGGAAAAATACAAGGAAAGGTTTTAAAATTCTCATTTGAAATGCAGAGCAATTTATCTTAAAAAAACAGAACTGAGATATGTGAAAATGGTCCCTGGTGTTTTCTGAGGGGTTGTTAGTGGCAGTAATAAAAGAGACAGCAGCCTCAACTATTTCATTCTCAAGCAAACATATGGAATTATGAAGTTGCTTTTGGCTCTCCAGTACGATTGGGGTTGTCATCTTATGCCCTGGTCCTCTGTGATTCTATGTCTAAGGAGCAGGGGAAGAGCTTGGCAATCTCTATCTCATCCCTTACTGCCTAGCTGTTTCTATACCACCACTCTTGTCCATCGTTGTCCTGGAAATAATCTTTGTGCATTTTCATATACATGTGCTGCCTCCTTCTGGAACTGTGTGTGCTTGAGTTTGTCATTTTTCTGTTCCATAGATGCTGAATTTGCACAAACGCACCCACTTCCCCAACTAAATGCATTTGATACAGAATGCTGAAAATCAGGCTGGATCTAGACACATCAAATAAGTGTTTCAGTTAAACACGTTCTATACTTTGTATGAGAAATTGGGTTGGTAAAAACAGAACTCCACAGTGTCATCTGGTGTCACAGTGTTAGAATGCATAAACAAAACATATAAAGTGCTTTTTCTTTGCCAATGTAGCTGCATTCTCAGACTCTTGATATAAGCTTGTGAAACAGTTTTGGAGGACAGGAAGCAGCTAGTTATTGTTCTTTAGCTTCTATTAATCATGGGGAGCCTGTATCTCTTCAGATGTTGCTGGACTCCAACACCCATCAGCCTCAGCCACTCAGCCAGTTTAGACAGTAGTCAGGGATGATGGGAATTGTAGTTCCTCAACATCTGGCAGGTCATAGCTACCCCACCCCTATATAAGCAGACAAAATTGGCTAGATGTCTAGATGTCACCGGGGCAAAATGTGACATATCAGTAAATTAAACACTGAGGGAGGAGCAGCAGGGAAGGGAAAATGTGAACATAGAATTTGGTCAACTGTAGCAAAATCTTGTGCTTTGTTAAGAACATTAAAGGATCCACTCATAACTAATAGCTATGTGGTTGCCTTTACTTCCTGACAGTAAGAGCTGTTCGACAGTGGAATTTGCTGCCAAGGAGTGTGGTGGAGTCTCCTTCTTTGGAGGTCTTTAAGCAGAGGCTTGACAACCATATGTCAGGAGTGCTCTGATGGTGTTTCCTGCTTGGCAGGGGGTTGGACTCGATGGCCCTTGTGGTCTCTTCCAACTCTATGATTCTATGATTCTATGATTGAATGTGGGGACATTTGCCCACCTCCAATCTGAAGGGACCTCACTTGTTCTCCAAGAATTATCAAAGATTCTAGACAGAGGCTATGAGATTACATCTGCAAGCTCCTTTAGTACCCTTGGAAGCAGCTCATCAGGCCCTGTAGATTTGAATTCATTTAAATAACTAGGTGTTTCCTTACCACCTCTTTTCCTTTCTTGGGCTGCAGCTCCCTCCTTACATCATTTATTCTGGTATCACCAGGTCAGGCACTGCTTTCCTTTGGGTGAAGACAGAGACCAAGTAGGAGCTGAGCAACTCTGCCTTCTCTCTATCACCCAATAGCATTTCTCAGTCTTCTCCATACAGATGACCTACTACTTGCTTGTTCTTCCTCTTGCTTTGAACACAACCAAAGAAACCTTTTTAAAAATCTTTTTTTAAAAAAGCCATTTTTGGACGTCAAACTCAGCCAAGAGCATAAGGTCAAACAGATTCCTCACTGGCCTTGCAGACAACTTCATTGTCCAGAAAGTGGGAGATGCAACAAGAGGAACAGCCGTTTTAGATCTGGTCCTAACCAATGTTGATGACTTGGTTAGTGGGGTAGATGTGGAAGGATCATTAGGCGCGAGTGATCATGCTCTTCTGAAGTTTACTATACAGCGGAAAGGAGCAGCCAAGCATACTAGGACTCAATTTCTTGACTTTAAGAAAGCTGACTTCATAAAACTTAGGGAAGTGCTGGGTGAGATCCCATGGACAGCAATACTAAAAGGAAAGGGAGTTCATGATGGCTGGGAGTTTGTTAAGAGGGAGATAGTAAAAGCACAACGTCAGGCAATACCAATGAGACGGAAACATGGAAGGTGCCTAAAGAAGCCAGGGTGGCTATCTAAAGAACTTTTAACTGAATTAAGATTAAAAAAGGATGTGTACAAAAAATGGAAAAGGGGGGAAACCACCAAAGAGGAATTCAAACAAATAGCCAGCACGTGTAGACACAAAGTCAGAAAAGCTAAAGCACAGAATGAACTCAGGCTTGCTAGAGAGGTTAAAAGCAACAAAAAAGGCTTTTATGGGTATGTTCGTAGCAAAAGGAAGAACAAAGAAACAGTGGGGTCACTCAGAGAAGAAGATGGTGAAATGCAAACAGGGGACACAGAAAGGGCTGAACTCCTCAATGCCTTCTTTGCCTCAGTCTTCTCTGATAAAGAAAACAATGCCCGACCTGAAGAATTTGGAGCAAATGATTCAGCAAAGGAAACACAGCCCAGAATAACTAAGGAGATAGTACAAGAATATTTGGCTAGTTTAGATGTATTCAAGTCTCCAGGGCCAGATGAACTGCATCCAAGAGTATTAAAAGAACTGGCAGATGTGATCTCAGAACCACTGGCAGTCATCTTTGAGAATTCCTGGAGAACAGGCGAAGTCCCGGCAGACTGGAGGAGGGCAAATGTTGTCCCTATTTTCAAAAAGGGGGAAAGAGAGGACCCAAATAATTACCGCCCAGTCAGTCTGACATCAATACCAGGGAAGATTCTGGAGCAGATCATTAAGAAAACAGTCTGTGAGCACCTAGAAAGGAATGCTGTGATCACCAATAGTCAGCATGGATTTCTGAGAAATAAGTCATGTCAGACTAACCTCATCTCGTTTTTTGACAGAATTGCAAGCCTGGTAGATGAAGGGAACGCAGTGGATGTAGCCTACCTTGATTTCAGCAAGGCATTTGACAAGGTGCCCCATGATATTCTTGTAAAGAAGCTGGTAAAATGCAGTCTTGACTATGCTACCACTCAGTGGATTTGTAACTGGCTGACTGACCGAACCCAAAGGGTGCTCATCAATGGTTCCTCTTCATCCTGGAGAAGAGTGACTAGTGGGGTGCCACAGGGTTCTGTCTTGGGCCCGGTCTTATTCAACATCTTTATCAACGACTTGGATGATGGACTCAAGGGCATCCTGATCAAATTTGCAGATGACACCAAACTGGGAGGGGTGGCTAACACCCCAGAGGACAGGATCACACTTCAAAACGACCTTGACAGATTAGAGAACTGGGCAAAAACAAACAAGATGAATTTTAACAGGGAGAAATGTAAAGTATTACACTTGGGCAAAAAAAATGAGAGGCACAAATACAAGATGGGTGACACCTGGCTTGAGAGCAGTACATGTGAAAAGGATCTAGGAGTCTTGGTTGACCACAAACTTGACATGAGCCAACAGTGTGACGCGGCAGCTAAAAAAGCCAATGCAATTCTGGGCTGCATCAATAGGAGTATAGCATCTAGATCAAGTGAAGTAATAGTGCCACTGTATTCTGCTCTGGTCAGACCACACCTGGAGTACTGTGTCCAGTTCTGGGCACCACAATTCAAGAAGGACACTGACAAACTGGAACGTGTACAGAGGAGGGCAACCAAAATGGTCAAAGGCCTGGAAACGATGCCTTATGAGGAACGGCTAAGGGAGCTGGGCATGTTTAGCCTGGAGAAGAGGAGGTTAAGGGGTGATATGATAGCCATGTTCAAATATATAAAAGGATGTCACATAGAGGAGGGAGAAAGGTTGTTTTCTGCTGCTCCAGAGAAGCGGACACGGAGCAATGGATCCAAACTACAAGAAAGAAGATTCCACCTAAACATTAGGAAGAACTTCCTGACAGTAAGAGCTGTTCGACAGTGGAATTTGCTGCCAAGGAGTGTGGTGGAGTCTCCTATTTTGGAGGTCTTTAAGCAGAGGCTTGACAACCATATGTCAGGAGTGCTCTGATGGTGTTTCCTGCTTGGCAGGGGGTTGGACTCGATGGCCCTTGTGGTCTCTTCCAACTCTATGATTCTATGATTCTATAAGCTCTCTTGCAAGCCTAAGCTCATTCTGAGCTTTGGTCCACCAGTCTGTGCAGCCAGTAGTTTACTTCCAGTATTTTCCCCTCATTTCATGGGCCATGATATTCAATGATGAAAAAAACACCTGTGCTGCAAGGCCCTTCAGCTTCCTGCCCAGGGTCTCATGGTCATTTGCTATGAAGTTGAAGGCAGTGTCCACCAGTATCATTTGTACCTACATGAATCAGAAGGAAGGGGTTGTGGTCAGTGGGCTATATAAGACTTGAAAACCTATCTGTCGCATTGTAAAACTGTGAACCTGGAAGTCAGCACACCTTCCAGGACACCCTGTTACCTTGGCACACTGCTGCTGTCCTCTTCAGTAGGGAGTCTATTACCACTACATGTCTCTTCCTCCTCTGGAGAGTGGCAGGAATCTTTTTGTGCACAGTACCTTCCACAACCGCTTCAGGGTATCCTGAGGTCTGCAACTGCTGTCCTTGTCCCTCTGGCCCAAAAACAGTGTCTGAGGTGAGGGCATGGAATTGATTTTGCAGTTCCAGTGACACAGCATGGCTCCTGGCAGTCCTGCTTCTGTGTGCCATGTTCCTTCCAGTACTGGTCTCTTGCAATCTTCCTCCTCCCTAGGGGTGCCCTGCCTGTGCCATTGTTCCAGGACAGTCCACTCTGCTCTATCGAGAAATTCCTCATATTGGCAGTAACTGAGGTGTGATTTAGGACTCATCCTATGAAAAGATGAAATATCAAAAGGCAGGCTTTTGCTCTGCTAAAACATGTAGATATTTGGGGCAGGAATTTGAATCATTCCACTTTAGTTTCTTTCTGTAAGTTTAAGCCCCTCATCCGCATAAAACAACAGTACTTGTAGGAATTTGATGAATTGGTCAAACGGTTGCTTGAAAGTTTCATCAATCTTTTCCCACATTTGGCCCAAATCCCAAGTAAAGAAGCTCAGCACATAATTCATAAAAGATGCTACTCAGTGAGTTTTGGCTCTAATAATTTTGAGTACATGGCAGGGGTTATGCGCCTGTGTGTGTATGTGTTTCTTTTTTCAAACAGGCAGGTCTTTGAACATATTGTGCAGATCTTTTTTCTACATTGATTCTGAGCTGTGAAGTTGAACATTCAAAATCCAAAGAGAGCTCTTCACAGGGCTTCATTTCTGTCTGGTCTCAGCTGTGGAACCTGTTTTCAGCATGTGAGAAATAACACAGAAGAGAGTGCCTTTGAGTAGGCGCAGAGTGCCTTTTACCCATTGCTATGTAACTGGTACTTTCTGGTTTTTCCAGAATCTTGATTAGAAGATTCCATGACAGATGATGACAGATTCCAGAACCTTCTTCAGTCTTGTTTGGGTATTCTCTTGGTTATGACTAATCACGTGCAGGAGGAAAATGCCCGACTGTTGCTTCTTGCCAGATCTGCCCCACCACAGATTTTGGGTGGTGAGCAGTAAAGGGAAGCTTGCAATATATACACATAGGTTCCCCCTATGATTGGAAGTCTGCACAATCAAGGTTCCCAATCCTGTGGCATACCTGTACAAGCACAGCAAGTTCCCATTTACAGATTTTCCCTTCCTGCAAAAAAATAAAGTTTTTTAAAGAATTAATGTGTGTGTTTTGCAATGTTCTAATTACAAGTGCATGGAGAAAAATGCCTGAGGGGGCTATTTCTGCGGGGCATACATCAAAAGGCCATTTGGCACATCATGAAGAAACAGCAATAGATGATGTCTTGAGTGACTAGCACATTTTCTTTCCTCACTTCTAAGCATCATATGAAAGAAAAATGCACCCATCAACCCTCTGGGGAAATGTGTGCGGTCCTGAGATAGGTACAGATCATACCTCCCTGTGTGAGTGATGTACCACATTCTCCTTTGTGTATAACTAGGAAATGTGGGACAAGGATGCCCAAGTCAATCAGACATCTTCTATTGCTGCTTCCTAGTAAAGCGTAATATGTCTCTGAATGAGAGTGGGTGGAAGTCTATACACCCAGTAAAATCAAGTACTGTAGCAGAGCTTTTCCTGGACTGTACTAGTTCAAAACTTCAGGGGAGGGTTTGCATGTTCAAATATTTCTTTAATGACAAACAAACAACAGCAATGAGATAATAATCGCTGCACATAGAAGTGTAGCATGCCAGGAGACAAATTCCAAGTAGCCTTCTCCTTGCCTTCCCATTTTATGTTCAGAGATATTTTATGAGGAAGAAATCAACCATGCAGCCTCATATTTGCAACCTGAAATGGTACAGCCCAGTAAATTTTGCTGAGAAAAAGCTCGATTCTGCTGAATGTAGTAACTGGCCCTTAGTTCTCAGCGCAGAGATTCCAACGGGAGCTGTCCAGATGAAGGGGCAACTTGAAGGAGGTATTTCATATTTTAAAATGATGACATTGGAAGCAGCACTCAGATTCATCAGCAGAATCAAGTTTATACTCCTATTTCAAACATTCCCTCAGCCACTTGCAGGATTGATTTTCCTTGAAATCCACTTTTGTCATATTTCTAAAAGCTCTGGCATAAAAATGGATATTCTCTTGACTTTGGCTACATAATATATGTCATATTTCTTTCCCGAGATTGACTTCAGAATGACATTACTTCAAATGCAGTTATAAGCTGTGACTCTTTACCAGCTGAAACTCTTCCATCACTCACTCTGTACTCAAGAAATGAATGCTTCCTGCTTTGCATACCTCTGTGCTTGCTATCCATAAGCAAAGCCCTCATTCTATCACAAAACTCAGTTTGGGGCCTGTAGCAAATGGAGTACTGAGCAGCATGGATTCTGCATTAAACTCTGATGAGGCCCTGGAGTTAGCAAGGGACTTTTTTGTTTTAGGCAAGACCTAAACCCAGGGTCAAATTAGCAGGATGACTTATTTTGGGGGTAGTGAATCATCTCTAAAGGAGGCACCTCTACAGGGTATGTAGCCTTTGGGCTGTTCCTTAGGAAAGTAAGTGAGGGCAAGGTCTGCTTGTCTTTCCTTGGGTATGTAGCGAGAGAGGAGATATTGGGGGGGTCATATCATCTCTCATGCCAATGGCCAGTTGTTCTTCAGGCTCCCACCAGATATGTGCTGAGATGGTGCAATCTCCCTAACATTGTAGCATACCCATCAACTGAAAACCGGTACATCTCTTCTTCTTTTTTTCATGCGAGAACACAGCGGCCATTTTGGGCCTTGTGATCTTGCCCTGCAAAAGCACTTTTAGGAGGTCACATGGGTAAAGTGACTTGCCCTGGAGCACAGCCTAGAAGACATCCCGGTTTTCAGGTTTTGGCCTGGACACGTGTTATAGCAATATTTCCTAACTATAGCATATTCCAAATATGCATGCAAGAAGCTTACAACATTACAGTGTTACCTTGGTTCTCAAACTTAATCCATTCCAGGAGCCCGTTCCAAAACCAAAGCGTTCCAAAACAAAGGCACGCTTTCCCATAGAAAGTAATGTAAAACGGATTAATCTGTTCCAGACTTTTAAAAACAACCCCTAAAACAGCAATTTAACATGAATTTTACTATCTAACAAGACTGTTGATCCATAAAATGAAAGCAATAATCAATGTTCTGTACTATAAAATAAACATGACAGTATTGTAGATGATAAAAAAAATTAAAAAATTCTTTCCTGCACTGATGATAGTCATTGTTTGGATGGGGGGCTTTTATCCATTTCTGCAGTCACAATCAATCAGTCAGGCAGTAGCTGAACTGGGTTCCACATAGCCACAAAAACAAATTAACCGAAAAAGCCTCAAAAACAAAAACGCAAAATAAATAGCAAAAACAAAAAGTGCCAAACTTAATCCATTCTGGAAGCCCAATTGACTTCCGAAATGTTCGAAAACCAAGGCACAGCTTCTGATTGGTGCACGTGCCCCCAGAAATAATAGTCAAGAGTTGTATCTGACATTCGGCTTCCAAAAAAGTTTGAAAACCGGAACACTTACTTCCGGGTTTTCGGCATTTGAGTACCAAGGTACCACTGTATGGACCTTTTTCAACCCTACTAAAATAATAACTTTTTTCATTCACTTAGCCATTTACTTCATCTGATTAACAGCTGAAGGAGGATGGCTGCTAATCAATCACCAAACACTTCCTATAACTCCTTCCCCAATGCCTTCTCCCCCCTATTTCCTCTCAGCATTTTTAGAGTTAATGAGGAGGGTCAAGAAGGGGAAATAGGCCTCCAAACAGACACTTGTGGCATCAGTTATGTTTTTTCTGGGCTGTAAGAGTAGCTCAACCAGTGAGCCATTTGTCATGCAGCTCAATCCTGCCATAAAATACGAATCAGCCTGTGCAGTCACGTCCCCTTTGCACTGCTTCCTTTTTACAAGCACATTAATATCATCAGTGAGGAGGAGGGGACTCATATGGTCACAAACACACTTAGGATTTTTCCTCCCTTTGAGTCCATCCCTGGAGACTCTGTTCCTGGGAAGTAGTTCTTGTCTTCTTGGTTAGGCTGGGTTATGGTGGGCTGGTATTAAAAGAAAGGAAAAGGGGCTGCCACCAGTGTCATAAAGCCATGGCCTATTTTTGAGCACATCATGTTGACATCTCACCATAACATAGACAAAACATATGCAATTGGGAGTCAGAGGGGGTAAATATTTGTCTGAGATGGGCTGTCATTGCATGGATGTGCAAACTAATCTCGATGACATCTAGAGTAACTACATTCACAGAGAGCAGTAAAGTCATAGCACACAGACAACACATTTCATTGTGATATCATGGATATCACAGAGAGTTCGAGGATGCAAGGGAGAAACGTGCTAGGAAGAAGGCACGCTTGGCAAATCCACACTGTGATCAGCTCTTGCCTGGAAACCAATGTCCCCACTGTGGAAAGACGTGTGGATCCAGAATTGGCCTCCACAGTCACTTATGGACTCATTGTTAAAACTCTGCTTATGGAAAACAATCTTACTCCTTCTATCTGGGATGGTCGTCCTCTTCCACCGAGCGCGCAGCTTCGGGAGGGACGCACATGGAGCGGTGAGGGAGGAAGGGGACACCCGCCTAGCCAGCCAGATCAGCCGAATCAACCCTGGCGATCAATGGGGTGACAGATGTCGCAGCCAGATCGCCCTCACATCCGGTGTCCTTCAATCTTATGTTCAAGACCTCTATCGGGCCTGGAGGAAACATGCCAGGTTACCTGAGACCGGAAACTGCGCAGGGGATCTTCCTGAACTTTAAACGCCTCTTGGAATTTAACCAAGGCAAACTTCCTTTTGCTGCTGCTCAGATTGGGAATTCCTTCAGGAATGAGATCTCTCCTCGCTCAGGCCTCATTAGAGTCAGAGATTTCACAATGGCAGAAATTGAGCATTTTGTGGATCCCAGTGAGAAGCATCACCCTAAGTTCCAGAATGTAGCAGACCTTCACATCCTCTTGTACTCTTCCAAAGCCCAGACCAGTGGGCAGTCGGCTCATTCCATGCGTCTGGGGGATGCTGTTGAGCAGGGTGTAATCAATAACTCGGTGCTCGGTTACTTCATTGGCCGCATCTACCTCTACCTTGTCAAAGTCGGCATCTCTCCAAACAAGCTGCGCTTCCGACAACACATGGAGAATGAAATGGCCCACTATGCCTGTGACTGCTGGGATGCAGAGTCCAAAACATCCTACGGGTGGATTGAAATTGTTGGCTGTGCTGACCGCTCTTGCTACGACCTCTCTTGCCACGCCAGAGCCACCAAAGTTCCTCTTGTAGCTGAAAAGCCTCTGAAGGAACCCAAAACAGCCAACGTCGTTCAGTTTGAAGTAAATAAGGAAGCCATTGGCAAGGCTTACAAAAAGGACGCCAAACTGGTGCTGGAATACCTTTCCATCTGTGATGAGTGCTACATCAATGAGATGGAGAAATTGTTGAACGAAAAAGGGGGATTTACCTTTGAAACGGAAGGGAAAACTTTTCAACTAACAAAGGACATGGTCGGCGTGAAGAGGTTTCAGAAAACCTTGGAAGAGATTGTCCCCAATGTGATTGAGCCTTCGTTTGGTATCGGAAGAATCATGTACACAATATTTGAGCACACGTTCCGCATCCGGGAGGGAGATGAGCAACGGACGTACTTCAGTTTCCCTGCTGTGGTGGCGCCGTTCAAGTGCTCTGTCCTTCCTCTGAGCCAAAACCAGGAATTCATTCCGTTTGTGAAGGAACTATCCGAAGCCCTCACAAGAAACGGGGTCTCCCACAAGGTGGACGACTCCTCCGGATCCATCGGCCGGCGCTACGCCAGGACGGATGAGATCGGCGTGGCTTTTGGGATCACGATTGACTTTGACACGGTTAACCGGTCGCCGCACACGGCCACCTTGCGAGACCGCGACTCCATGCGCCAGATACGAGCTGAGATCTCTGAGCTTCCCACCATAGTTCGCGACCTTGCAAACGGGCACATAACCTGGGCTGACGTGGACGCCAAGTATCCACTCTTCGAGGGACAAGAGACTGGCAAAAAGGAGACAATAGAGGAATGAAACAAACTCCCCGGAAACTTAACAAGAAGTTGACTTTTTACTGTTCATGTTAATATGAAATTTATCATGTGTATTATTCAAAACAGGGACTGTCTGGTTATCTCCCCCTTCACTTCCAATTGCTGCCTAATTTTAACTCCCAGCTCCAATAAACACAGTTAAAAAAAGACAATCTTACTCGGCTACGAGTGATCGCCAAAGAAGAAGAAGATCACAGAGAGGCATTTGTGGGTCATGCAAAAAACTCATTGCATGTGCCATGGCTTCTTTTGTATGTATGATAGCATGAGGTTGCCCTTCTCAATCCTCAGCAGTGTTGTGTGCATCCCTCCACGAAGGCCATTATGAGAGAGGGACCTTGTGTTTCTACTCCACATTATGGAGTTAGTCTCTACCCAAGAGCCTGCCCTCTTGGGAGCAACATATCTGTAAGATCCAGACATACAAGCAACTATCTCATTGTCAGACAAGCTAACAGCAGTAGCCATTAAAGTGTTTTTCATGTCGAAAATGGCAATTGGATCCCCAGCAATGGTGACAGTGCTCCTTATAATAACTCTTATAATAGAAAGCGGCAAGTAATTACTCCCTGGGGAGTTGTCATTCTGCACAACACTGTTAGCAACAGCCATATGGGTGGAACAGGAATAACACAGCACCATATAGATGATCTTTTCTAATTCTTTATTTTCCCCCATCCGTGAATTGTGCCCTTCCCTATTTCCTATCAGTGCTCCATCTCATTGTATGCAAACCACAACCCCCTCTTTTTTCTCCATCCAGCTTTATTTTCCTGAACATTCATTAACTGCTCACAAAGGACCATGCATGGCAGAATGGAGTAGCAATTATCTGCTGGTTCTGACCCGTGTTTAACAGTCAGAGATTAGCATCAGCAGTAATAATGGAGTGTGGGGTACAGGTTGTTCAGTGCTGAGGATCTGACAAGTATCCAACCAACAGTTCTAAGATGAGAGAAAGGGAGGTCTTTGCCGTGAAATGTAAAATGACATTTTCATAAGATGTGGGGAAGAAGCACACATTGTTGTCCAGTAGATTAAATTAAATTATTTATTAAATTTCTATAAATGCCTTTCATCCAAGGATCACTAGGTGGATTACAATATCAAAACACAAAAATGCATAACATAGTAACAAACAAGAACACCCCCAGCTTTGAATCACTGACATACCCCTGTTTAAATTCTGCATATGTTCCACAGGTGGCAATTTAACCTTAGAACAAAAAAATGTGTAAATCAGGGATGGGGAATATGTGGCACTCGGGGGAGCCCCCCCCCCAGCCCAAGCCAGCATGGCCAATGGTCATGGGTTGGTGTTCACCATCAAAGAAAGTGTAGGTGCGTATCTCAAAGGCACATATTGCAGGAGAAAGGATCATTAGTCTGTCTAGGGAAAATATCATTTCTTGAGCTCAACTGTGTTTCCTGTGAACATGAACAAAAACAATCTACCAAATTTTCCCAGGGGAAATATACTGCTCTCTGAGAAAACTTGGCCAAACAACAGAGTGCCCTTATCTCCACTATGGTGTTTAGAATTCCCATTCGGTCTATAGACACAAAGGACATCACTCTGTGGCTATGGGAAACTGAAGACCAAATTATTTTTCAATGAAAGCAGAGAATAGAAATGGAAGTTCCAGGGCACCCTAATGATAGAGCAAATATGGGCCAATGGACCCTAGGGAACCCACAAGGCTGATGTCATCAACCCTCTTTTAATGAAATAAAAAAAATGCATAACCCTCCTTTGCTGAGCATCACCACCAATCCCAGCCACTGCTGGTCACCTGGCCTTGAGGGTGTGCGGCAGGCATTTAGCAAAATAGAAAAGCACTGAGTGAACTAGCTGGAGCAGCAGCTACTCTTTTAATTTCCCAGAGAGTTGATGCGGGCAGTGCAGAGGGCATTTTACACAGGGACTCCTCACCCCTGTTAAGTATAGACAAACTATCAAGGGAGAAGGCAAAGTAGCCTAATATGTTTGTTACTGGTTAAAAGTAAAGGTAAAGGGACCCCCGACCATTAGGTCCAGTCATGGCCGACTCTGGGGTTGCGGCGCTCATCTCGCTTTACTGGCCGAGGAGGCCGGCGTACAGCTTCCAGGTCATGTGGCCAGCATGACTAAGCCGCTTCTGGCGAACTAGAGCAGCGCATGGAAACACCGTTTACCTTTCCGCCGGAGCAGAAGCACTTTGACGTGCTTTCACACTGCTAGGTTGGCAGGAGCAGGGACCGAGCAACGGGAGCTCGCCCCGTTGCGGGGATTCGAACTGCCGACCTTCTGATCAGCAAGTCCTAGGCTCTGTGGTCTAACCCACAGCGCCACCCGCGTCTCTTGTTACTGGTTAGGCTGCTATTATTCTTGCTTGCTTGTGCTTTACCAGCTGTTTCATGCCCAAACTGGAAGGCTGCCGAGACCAGGAACTCCGTGAAATGTGTTCTGTGATCTGAGTAATCACAGGGCCTTGAGTAGCATGAAGTCCAGAGGTGGCAAAACGAGATGCAATGGGGCATCTGAGTGGCCTTTAAAAAATAACTCTGATCTTTGTGGTTTCGAATCACACTAGACCCATGGCAGTGGTTATAAGTTCCCATGCATCTATTGTAACAGTGCTATCAAATATAGAACATAGGTGAAAAAATGTATTTTCAGGTGGTGTGAGACACTAATGAAGGAGAGCCCCGCTGACTTCCGTGATTCTGTCATGATAGACATCTTGATGAACTCTCCTCCTTGTTCATTCCCTGTATTGATCTGCACTCCTTGCCCCTTGTAATATAGTCATCTCTTGCTTCACATGCAGGTGAAGAGGTAGGAGGGTGAAAGTAAATGGCATTGGTCATATTAATCAGCATGGAAGCTGGAGAGCCAGAGATAACTACCAAATATGTCTTGTGTCCAATGGCCTCAATAATAAAAAGTGTTGCCACTTGATGGCCTTTCAGAGATCAAATTGGAATTAGTTTTGGAGCTGTGATCTGAAAGGCTGCCCAAAGGATTTATGGGACAATGAGGAGCCAGCCAGCAAGGTCTAAAGTATGAACTATGGATTATGCTCGTGCGACTGCAGTGCTTTTTATTACGCCTTCAGACTCTCTAGCCTAGGTCAAGAGGGCAGCATTTGTGCGGCAAGAATCAGAGGGGAGAAGCTTCTTCTTCACATCACCTCCTTGGTGCAGCATTGATCAGGAAGGCTGGCCTATTGCTAAGAATTTCCAAAGATGGGTCAATTAATTAAGCTCAGTCATAGCAGCAGGAGGAAAGTTTGAGATGCCCAGGAGACACAAGTGTAAGATACATGAGCAGGCTAATCAGGCCTAACTTGGATGAAAGACTTGAGTACCTTTTACAAAGCAATAACTAATTGCCACCTGAGGAAGAGGGGCATCACTTGTACTCTGTGGGGTGTAATCCACTGGGAGCAGTCAAGTACAACATTCCTTGTTTTGCTAGAGTGGACATGCAAGGGAATGTTTGGTCTAGCCAGTTGAACTTCCTGTTACACCTGGCCTGGAGTATCCTTCCTTGCATGTGACTGGGAGGTGGGTGTGACCTTTCCAGACCTGGTAAAGGGCCAAGTCATGCAGCCACCTCCTTCTCTTCGATCTTCTTTTTCGTTCTGCGAACTTCCTGATTCACCTGGACTGGACTGCTGGCTGCTAGCCAGCAGTCCCCCAGGTTATCTCCCATATGGGGTAAACCTGTTTGTACATGTTTGTAACTTTAAGTCTAAAGTCTGCTTTCAGGGATCACACTGTGCTCTGCCTGATCGTGAGCCAAACTACTTCTTGTTACTTATGAATAAGACTGTTGTGTCTTTATTCTTTTAGGAGGGCTCAAAGGGGTCTTACCTGGAATAATAGAACATATGTCAGTCTGGGCAAGCCAGGTTGAATTGTTTATTGTCTTAAGAGACTCTCACGAGTTTGCAACCAGCTTTCTGCTGAGCAAGAAGGGGAATGTAGCTCTGCTAAGCGAAGAAGCTCGCTAGTGCAAGTTAGGAAGGATATTAATAATCAATATTATTATGCCACCCTCAACATTCCCACAGATTCTCTGTCAGAAATTCACTGAAATATTTCTTGGACTATCTGTGTACCCAGTGGGACAAGAATGTCAGAGTTATATACCAGAAGCTCAACTCAGCACAGTCTAAAAGGCTGGCAGGCTGGTTACATAGCTATTGGATTAGAAGGGAAGCAAATGTCCACTTAGGCATTTGAGGATGCATGTTATGAGGAGAAATAGGTGGAGGAGGAAGAGCCCCAGGCCCCAGGAAGCCCAGGTTCTAACGGTACATAAAACTGATTACCCATTTTGATGTTTTGCTGAGGGTGAACAAATGAAGCTGTTCTGTACCAAATCTCACCATTTAATAGGAACATAGGAAGTTGTCTAAAACTGAATCAGACCATTAGTCCATCAAGCTCAGTTTTGTCTACACTGATTGTCTCTACTGTTTCAGAGAGCAGCTGTTCCTATCCCTACCTGGAGATGCTGAGAATTGAGCCTGGGACCTTCCACCTGCAACATGGATGTTCTACCAGTGAGCTTCAGCCCTTCCCCAGAACAGAAATCTAATTCTATCTGTGCTTCCCAGCAACAACCCTTGAGGGCCAAAGTCTTTCCAAAACCTACTACTCAAGATCTGTCAACTGGAGCTTTTAGGGATTGAATTGGGATCTTGTGCATTTCAGTGAGCCATGTGACTTAAATCTGCCACTGTGCCCCTAGCAGCCATCCATAAAGGCTACGGCCTCTGAATGCCTGTTGCTGGTAATCACTTATGGGGAGAGCACTCTTGCACTCAGGACCTGCTTGCTGTCTTCCTGTAGGCATCTGGTTGGCTCCTGTCAGAACAAGATTCTTTGGACTGATTCAGCAGAATGGTTCTTATGTATGTTCCAGAGTAGTCTGAAGCTGGAACTAACTTCGAGATAACATACCATATCAATATCACCTAAATAACATGTTTGCTAAGGATGTTATTAAGAGCTGCAATTTCCCAGCATTTTGGAGCTTGAGTGAACATGGAAAGCCCTCAATGCAGCATGTTAAACTTCTGTCATGTGAATATGTATATGTTTATATAATGATCTACACATCTTTAGAGCTATAAAATATTATCACAAGAGTATATTAAAATGTGACTATATAGGATGTGTTAAATTATAAATCAGCATGTTTTAATGGTTATATCAACCAGTGAGAATATATTTCTTCTTTTAAAATGGTCCAAATACAAATGGATCTGTTAATTAAAAGCAATGGTTTAAATCAAGTGTTTCTGCTTGATGATTTAAATAATTTTGATTTAAATCAATCTTCCATGCTCTCTCTCTGACAGTGTATGTGTGTGCATGCTGTTTTTCTTTGTGTTATGGTTTGAGTTCATTTCCAACAAAATACACACTACCAGCAATATTGTAATGCACATTTCTCTTACATGACAACCGGGTTGGTTGCAATTTTTCTTAAAAAAGTCATAAGGGACAGGCCTTGCAAGTATTCAGTGTTCTCTGACTTCCAGCGCAAGGGCAGAAGGTGAAAATAATGGTTGTGTGATATAAAATCCATTGCAACAATTGCACTAGCATAACCATGTTGCATGTCTGCAGCAAGTTATGGAAGTAGTAGTACTGGGTCTACAGCAATCTGCCTCACAACCAGCCATGAGAACCATGGTGGCTTCCTGAACCTTCTCTTGCATAAGTTTTTCCACTAGTACATGACTAAGGGGCTTTAAGGGAGCAATACATTGAATTACTCCCAAGGATTTGAGCAGTAGAAAATTGACCAGGATGGAGGGAAACTAAAGGTAGGCAGCCTTTCTTCACAATGCATATACATATTATCAGCTAACTAAGAAGTGTTTTAAAGGAGTGGTTCAATTAACTACTCAGGATAGTCCATTCTGGTGCTGGAAACCATGGAGAGCAGCTTTGCCCCAATCTCGTGCCCTCCAGGTATCATTGGACTCCAACTTCTATCAGCCTCAGTCAGCATGGTCAATAGTCAGGGATGATGCAAGCCATAATTCAAAATATCTGGAAGCTACTGCATTGGGGGAAGCTGATGCATAGAGTACAAGTGTAGATGTCCTGTTATTGGGGATCTCACAAACTTGCTTATCCTGTTGAACTGGTAAGGTGTGAATCAGTCCTATACAAATATATTTGTAAGATACAGTGCTCTTTAGAGAGGTGTTACGTTTCTAGAACCTAGCCAAATTCGCACATACAAGGATTAAGATGTTGGGGCCAAAGCTATTTAACAGCCCCAAACCAACAACTTGAATTGTGTCTTTTAGGCAACAGGGAATCAGTGCAGACTCTGGCACATCGGGGGTAAAGAGGAAGAAGAAATCCAGAGTTCATCATAACAATTTCTACCAGCACTTTTATTCAAGGTGAGTTTGTTCTCCTCCATAAGCATTCCACACACATTTTCCTAGTTCTGTTTAAACGGAAGCAACAGACTCCCTGACATTCTTCAGCTACGTCTACATTGATTTAGAGCAGGGATTCTTTTATGTTTGCTTTAATTATTATTTGGTTTGTGTATTGTCTCAATGCCATAAATACAGGGGTATAAGGGCTTTTTATATAAGGTTAAGGGTTAAGCATATAACCCCCCCAAAAAGGCAGTTCCTCCTCTGATGCCGCAACAGAATTTAAGGGTAGCACATTAAACAGACCCCTGATGGCTACAACATACTCCTTAGGTCATATACTGACAAAAGGCCCACAGATATGTACGGCACAGTTGGAAAAGGAATAAGATTGTCTTTAAAAACTTCACATACTTCTTTATGTGTCTCATTTAAGGAAATTGGCAATTCGCGACCTACGACCCATCAGCCTCATCTCTTGCAGGGATGCCATATATCGGAACTCTCTTTCATTGCCCAACCTCTTGCAGGCATCATTTGACTCCAGAAATCAAAAGTTACCACACACACACACACACACACACACACACACACACACACACACACACACATTCACTCTAAAAGAGACAGAGAAAAGAATATTCACCATACCATTGCTTAGCTATCCAGCAAGCAGGATCGACAGCAATCCACTTTTGATACTTTGGTAAGGTCGGAGCAAATTTCGCACTACCTATTTAAGTATCTCCCAGCTGCACTGAAGAATGGCACAGCTTGTGCGTTTGCTAATTAGAACCTGCCCAGACTGACATTATAAAGCAAAGCAGAATTGACTGTGTCTGCATGTATGGCAGATAGTCTTCCTCCTCCTTCCATATTTTATTTGGGAAGCTTGTTGTTTCACAAGCGGCAATACTGTTTTTTAAAGGATCCAAAAGTGAGACATAGCCCCAGCTGATCCCAACAAACAGAGGTTTCCCTCTTCTTCAGAAATTGGCTTTGGAAAACTCATTGTTTCATGTGCAGCAACCCTCTGTTTTACAAATGATCAAAAAGCGAGACATGGCCCTAATTGATCCTTAACAAAATTCCCCCACATATTGATTTCCGTTTTGTACCGAGCAACGTGCATTCCAGCTATTACAGACACAGCAGATATGTTTTGCTGGTTTCTCCATTTAATGAACCACATCACAGCAATCTCTCTCAAAAGCAGCACAGAATGAACTAACAACTCATCCCATTTGCCTTTTGCTGCCCAGCCCAGAGTAACTGCATCTTACAGCAGCCAGGCAAATAATTGCAAAATGGTATTTACAATGTTTTCCCCAGTAAGATTCCCCCCCCCCATTTTATTCACAGACTTTTTCTTCTTCTTTGTCTCATGTTATTGCGGAATAGATCCCAATGTGAACGGATTGCTTTCATTAACCTGCCTTCCTCAAATAAGTTCCAGGTAGTACATAGAAGGCTGCAACTCCACAAAGTTAGGCTAATTTAAACCCACTGGTTTTAATGTGCATAAGCACAAACAATCCTATGTCAGATTGTGGGCCATGATGCCTCCATCCCAATTATATTGTCATGGGTCTAGGGGTGGGAAGAAATCCCATTGATTTTGCATTTAAAGGCAAAAAAAAAAGTGCCCTTTCTGAAACAATATGTGAAACAGAACACCAGCATTCTTCAAACATTGCACTTTTACAAATATTGCAATGCAGTTCTCCAGCCAAATAATATTTACAAAAATGCACATATCATGGCATAACGTGCATAAAAATGCACATATTGGTGAAAAATAACATACAGAAATGTGTTACGGGAGGGAAAATTGCATTGCAAAAATGTTTACAACAGGAAAGATCACATACAAACAAATCCATTAAAACAAATCCACACTAAAATGCTGATGAATTTTCATGAGAACTTAAAACAAAAATTCCACAAAGTGATATGAAAATGTGAATTGAACTTAATGCTGGAAAAATAAGGAATTGGAGAAACCATGTTTGACAGATTTGCCCATCCACACCTACATGAGTCTGTAGACTTGTGTAGATAGTAGTTGGCTCCACAGAACAATGGTCTGACTCAATACAAAATGGCTTCATATGTTCTCAGCATCAGAGGTTTCTGTCAGTCTCAGAAGCAATTGTCCTCTTAGCACCTGAGTCAAGGACATTAACAGTATTTATTACCTTAGACACCCCTGGCACACACAACACTTTAGACACAACGAGGCTGAAAACCTAGGTTTTCCAGGGCAGTGGCCAATATGGCCTCTGCAATCTCACACAATTTCGGGCTGCACTTTTTTTCCAGGCACAGTGCCCCAAAATGCACATTTTGAGGCACTGTGCCCGAAATAGTGCTTTTTTGGAGGCCGAGATCTCACACAAGTCACGTGACATATGCAGGAGTGCAGCCCTGGAAGATGGTGTCCCAGTTTGGGCCTCTTCATATTGGAAGGTATGCGTTTAAAGCACTAATCCACCCCTTTAACAGCCAAGGAATCCTGGGAACTGTAATTTGTTAAGAGTTGTTAGGGGATTCCACATATGGCTACATTGCCTAGTACAAGTCATGTGGCACATGCGATCTCTGCTGAGGACGCAGCTGGCGGTGGGTGGGGGATGGCGGGCCAAGTCAGCCTGGCCAGACATCATGCATGCACAAACGCCCCATTCCCAATGTTGGCACACCTGCGAAGGATTTTCCCCCTATATCTCAGTCCTGATCAGAGTTGCAAGCCCCAGTCCGCTATTTGGGGGTTTTTTAAAGGAAAAAGATAAACCACACAAGGCCAACACATCGTGTCTATTATGGTTCTAAACTGCATCACATCAAGGTGCCTGCAGAACAGATGACTGAAAAATGAGCCTTCAGATTATGGACCAAAATGTTCCCCATGCCCTTTAGAGCAACATTTAAAATGTTTTCAGAGCCAATTACCATTATCTACCCTCTAACCATTTTTCTAAGTTTAACATGTCTATTTTTCTTGTGATCCAGACACTTTTCCCCTTCTGAAGTGTTCCTATATGACTCATCCAACTTCTATAGTGATCCTGCTTGAAATATAGTAGAGACAACAGTTTTGCTCAGGTCTCCAACCGCACAGTACTCTTGTACTATTATTTCTTATAACTCAGATTTAAAATGATGCTTTTGCAAATAAAGTATGTAAAAATGATTGGGGGCTACAGAATTTGGGGCTTTATAGTTGACGTGGGAGCCAGAGAAGTGACTAAAGGGGAAATGATAGAGGTTTATAGAAATACTGGATGGACATCTAAAGGCAGCCCTGTTTAGGGAAGCTTTTAATGTTTAATAGCTTATTGTATTTTAGTGTTTTGTTGGAAGCCACCCAGAGTGGCTGGGGAAACCCAGCCAGATGGGCGGGGTATAAATACAGTGGTACCTCAGGTTACATACCCCTCGGGTTACATACGCTTCAGGTTACAGACTCCGCTAACCCAGAAAAAGTGCTTCAGGTTAAGAACTTTGCTTCAGGATAAGAACAGAAATCGGGCTCCGGCGGCGCGGCAGCAGCAGGAGGCCCCATTAGCTATATTATTATTATTATTATTATTATTATTATTATTATTATTATTATTATTATTTGAAGAAAGTGGATAGAAGGAAGTTTTTCTTCCTCTCTCATATTAGAACTTAAGAGTCACCCAATGGCAGGAAGTTCAGGTCAGTCAAAAGGTATTTCTTCACACAGCACATAGTCAGTTTATGAAATTTGTCTCCACAGCGATGGGCACTAGCTTACATGGCTTTAAAGAAGAATTAGACAAATTCATGGATGGTAAGGTTATCAGTGGCTATATATTATTGATAACCTTATCAGAAGCAGCATATCTTTGCATTTTGGTTACTAGGGAGCATGACAGAGATGGTGCTGTTGTTCCTATGCCCTATTTGTGGCCCTACGAACCAGAGGCATCTGGTTAGCCACTGTGGGAAAGAATCCTCTGGTCTGAACAGGCAGGTCTTGTGTTCAAATATTCAAATATGCAACCACCACCCCACATAATTTCCCCTTGAAATAAGGTGGAACTTTAGAATACGCTTCAGGTTTTGCTTTAAACAATGTATTGGAGGGGTGTGTGGAGCAACTCCACACATACACACATCTCCAAGAAATTGTATTTGTTTCAGGGAAATAATTTTGGCTTTGTCCTCAAAGATATTCTGCCTGAATGGTGGGGTGGGGTGGGGTGGGAAAATTCATTTCAAGTTCCATTTTGCGTAGAATTTCAGTCACAATACACTTTACCTTTCATTCTTTTTGGGAGCAGAACAAAAAAAACCTCACCTTACCGCATTTGTCTCCAATGTTCCCATCAATCTGAACATGGATAATCTGGAGAATATGTCTTTCTGGTCGCAGCCATAGGCTTTTTTTAAACTACCACTGCTCTTTGCCTTGCACTGTTCAGTACATTTCTAAAAGTTACTTCTCAAATTCTCTTAAATTAGTTTCTCACCTACTCTGATGCCATCTAGGGAAACCAAAATGCTTGTTTACAAAGCTATTGTACTACCAACCTTACTATATGCTTGTGAAACATGGACCACTTATAAATGCCATCTCCAACTCCTCAAAAGATTCCATCAACGGTGTCTCCGAAATTTTTTACACATCACTTGGGAAGACAGGCGAACTAATACCAGTGTATTGGAAGAAGCAAAGATCACCAGTGTTGAAGCAATGATTCTTCAACATCAACTTCGATGGACTGGTCATGTTGTGTGGATGCCTGATTATCGTCTTCCAAAACAACTACTCTATTCCAAACTTTAAAATGGAAAGTGTAATGCTGGTGGTCAACAAAAGAGGTTTAAAGACTGCCTCAAGGCAAATCTAAAAAAATGTAGTATAAACACCAATAATTGGGAAAGACTGGCTTGCAAGCTTTGAAGACACTCAAATTCAGGACACAAGGGAGAAATGTGGTAAGAGGAAGGCACTCTTGGCAAATCCACACCGTGATCAACTCCCACCTGGAAACCAATGTCCCCACTGTGGAAGGACATGTGGATACATAACTGGCCTCCACAGTCACTTACGGACTCATTGTTAAAACCGTGTATATGGAAGACAATCTTATTTGGCTATGAGTGATCACCAAAGAGAGAGAAGAGATGCATGCAGCATCAATCCCATTCTAAAGCATACGGAGTGATGCTCAGCAAGTGAGCCCCTCCAAACAACATGCCTTATGCTATCATTTGCTATGCTGTTTTTGAGCAGGCTTGAACACATACTTTGGGGTCCCAGTCATTTAAATGAGTAAGCAAAGAAATAAATCACGAAGGAACATGTGGAGGTCTATTTCTTCTAGAAACAATGAATCATGGTCTGTGGCCCAAACACGTGTTTCCATGTCCCTTTATTTTCTTCTAATTCCCCTACACTTTCTTTCACCACCCCTGCCAGGCTTCAGAGATGTGCAGCAGTTTCAGATCAGTACGTTAGAGCCTTCAGAGTCAAATCCTGGTATCCTCAATATTTGTCCCCAGCATGTAAGTGGTGCCTCATGCTGTTCCCCTCCGTGACCTCAATATCCAATTCCTGTTCCCCTTCGTTGCTTCACTTGCAGGAATAATACCTTCTGTGGTGAAGATAATACCCTGCAACATCTCACCAATACATGAGGTAGGCCTGATCTCTTCCATCACACTCACTCACACACACACACACACATACAGAGCTCTGCTGATAGAGGTGCTTTGTACAACCAGCACGTTCATTGAATGCAGTGTTCAGCAGCACATTTTCCTCTGAATTATTCTGTTCATCCCTTACAGTTTTCACGGAAGGAGCTATGACAGACAGTTGCCATGTGGTTGCTGCAAAGGTGCAAAATGTATGCAGCCATGTGCATTGTTCTCTAACTCCTCTTGCATTCAGAAATGTGTGTCTATGTGTGTATGCGCACACACACACACACACGCACACCATGTCTTCCATTCTCCTTCCAAACTTGATGGATATTGTCAGGGTTACTTCCAGATCCTAGCTCACAGAGGATCACGCTACCCAGCGATCGTTAAATAAAAGTCTTTATTGAGTTACAGTCTCCATTCTCGAGCTGCTGCGTGCAACCCTACGTCTTATGCTTAGATCGGCGAAGCTCCGTCTGAGTCTCCGCCCCTTGCGCACCAACTTAATATCCTAGCCCTGCTCCACCTTTTCCGCCTGACTGTTCTCCTCTGGGTCCCTCTGCCCCCCTGGGTCTCTTCCTTCCGGGATTCTTCTGACGCTGACCCCCCGGACTCTCCTGTCTCCTTGCGCCGGGCTTTAGGACCTGGCTCCCTTTCCGGGCTGCCTACTGCGCCACCTTCCTGTGCATTTGAACTTGGCGCGCGCGCCCAACCTTCCACTTTCCGTCTAACCGTTACTTCGCTCCCCGATGAAGGTGTGGCCACTCCTGACTCGTGCCCTCCCTCCTGTTGCGAGCTGCCAGCGCTTGATCCCTGGCGCTCTTCCTCTTTCCTACTCCCTGGCGGTGACGCTGGTCCTGATTTCCAACTGCTCCCCTCTGAGTCCCCTCTGGCTCTATCTTCCTGGGGTGTCCCCCTAGTCTCCCCCCTTGCCCTGGCCACTGGTGCTCCTTTTTGTGAATCTTCTGATTCACTGGAAAGACTCGGAGATCTCGGGTCGTCGTCATCACTCATCCTTTCTTCTGCCTCCTCCCCCTCGCTCTCTGTTTCCTCCCTTGCCCTCGCCTCTGCTCCTGAACCCCTGACAGATATTTACAGCCGTCCTCTTATGTTTTGTTCAGCAAAGTTGTTCTGTGAGTGCATTTCCTTATCACTGGTCATCAACATTTCAAAACATGATTAAGCAGAGAGAACAGAGGCAAACAGTGCTGACTTAGGAGTTTGTTCTGCGGCATTGGCATATACAACAGTTAATTCAAAGTAATTGATTTCTGCATGAATCAGTTTGAAGATTACTGGTCTAAGATAAGCCCCTTATGAACACAATTCTAGCTTTTTCAACACAGGGTGGCAGGGAATGGGATTAAGGACAATGACAGCATATTACATAAACAAGTCCTGTGCTTTAAGCATGCTTCTTTTCACCATAAGCTGGGTTTCTAAAAATCATTACATCTGTCTTTGCATCAGTATAGACCAAGAGATATGGCTCACGCGCGCACATTCCTCAGTCATTGACAGTAGCGTTGAGGGTGGACTTTCATGTGCGAAGCGAGCCACCACAGATTAAATCACTGCAGGCATAATGCATCAGATCAGCAAGTGTCATCACAAACACAACACGCTTGGGGCTGAGTCGCATCTGATGGAGTGTCATCAAATGTTGAGTAACGGGTAATGAAAGATCAAGCGATATAAATGCAGATGTGAACCAACCATTATCTATGTATCTGAGGATCATGGGCCCAATGCAAGGGCTCTACCATTCATCAGCCAATGACAAACAGACATGCATCCATTGTAATCACCCAAGCTTCTGCATGTATGTGGCAGAAATTCCATTAAAACAAGAATCTTCTATAAGATTCATTGGGCTAATTTGCAAGCCATTGCTATAGCTCTGTATGCGCTAGTGTTCCAATTCAAGGACACTGCAGGGAGGGCCTATAGCACAGTGCTAGACCATCTGCTTTGCATGCAGAATGTCCCAGGTTCATTTCAAAGGACCAGGTGTGCAGCCTGGGAGTCATTTTGTACTCACAGCTGTCCATGAAAGTGTCCATGAAGGTCTCCATCTGGTACATCAGCTGAGACCCTACCTGCCCGCAGACTGTCTCACCAGAGTGGTGGATGTTCTGCCTCGACTGCGCTCTACATGGGGCTACCTTTGAAGGTGACTCGGAAACTACAACTAATACAGAATGCAGCAGCAAGACTGGTGACTGGGAGTGTCCGCTGGGAAGGACATGGTGTCATTTCATTCCTGATTAGAACAAAGTGCATATATAATTCCAAAATGGAATGCATGAGAGAAGCTTCAGCACTGGAAAAACTTTGGTATGTCCAAGCTGAATTCTCAAAGCACAGGTGAGGAGGTAAATCAATTGCGTATAAGAACCTACCCAATCCCTTTTCATTCCCTCATTGCAACTTCTTCCTACCAGCTTGCCTAGCCACACTTTTGAATCCCATACAAACCTATTTACAACCAAGCTTTGAGCTTGCTCAGCATGTCATCTCTGTGGGTGATGCCTCAGTACGTCACCTCTCTGCTGATCATCTCTGCGCACCGTCTCCACACATTCCAGGAGCAACTTTAACTCATGGCTGGACTTCAAATCTATGGCTCAGTGAAGGGTCTATGCCAATGATCCTACTTTCTAATAAAGATGGGAAATCAGTTGCCTTTTTCTTTGCTGCCAATCACACGCAAGCCAGGGCAGAATGGGAAGATCATGTTGGGCAAATTCATTTATTTTCTGCATTCTTGGGAGAGAGGAGGTGGGGATGAGGGGAGACTCAGCTGTGAATTTATTGACTCTCCCTTAAGAAGCTGTGGAGCAGTAAATTCCACCTTTATGGTGCCTGCTAATTAGACATTTATTTAACTTTGTTGCTTTTTTTAATGACTCGCTGCTGTTGTTTGAAGTTCGCTGTCTATTATTTGTAATAAAAACCTCTGTCACTTTTTCGCCTCATTATTCCCAACAAATAGTGCATTTCGCAGCCAAACCTCCCCCACTCCCCGCACCTCACAGACTATGGCTTCCAGAGTTTCAAAGACCAGCTGTTATCATTTTGTCGACGGAGCGCTTTTGAGAAACTTCTGTCGCGGACTCAGGCACAGCAGGGGCTGCTGAATAAAATATCAGTCCCTCAAAAGGGAATTAAGGCAAAAGAGGAAAGCCGCCGGGAGAAGTAGGAGGCGAAGGAGGCGGCCAAAGCTGCAGTTCTCCTCCCACCCAGGAATTTTACTGAGGGAGCCCTTAAGTGCGCTCCTGCACCAACTAGTCTTTCCCTCAAACTAAGTCCTGTGGCAGTCAGGGGGCTCTACTTCCGCGTAAACATTGTAGGATTACACCATCTAATTCTATAACTTAAAAATTCTGGAGCCTTCAATACAGGTTTCTTAACCTCTCTGGCAGCAGCCTGAAGATTTTTCTGACTGCAGCTGCTGTTTCCTTTGGAGTGTTGTGTCCCCTTATTTCACCAAAGTGAAGCTTCAGCTGGCCATTAAAAGACTGCAAATGGGCAGAGGAGTGAACAAGCTGTTCTCTGAACCAAGTCAATTCTGCACAGCTGCCTAATGGCTAAATCAATTAACAGGTGAAGCTCTCCCTTTCCGGAGGGCTTTTCTTCTGCTGGAACACAGTTCCGACACCTCTCAGATGGGGGCAATTTCTGATGATGATAGCGCTGCTTGTTTACAAAAACCACAGCATCCAAGTGGATGGCAAGAGCAAAGGAGTGAGGCATGCACAGCAGCAGGAGGAGTGGGGCAGGGGGCCACTCCAGTTGCCTCATGAGACAGAGAAGCAACAGTCAAGGCTTGCCCCTTGGAGGGCATCTGCACAGCACAGACCAGACTGTTGCTCCGAGGCCAGAAGATGAAGGCAGTGGTGGCCGGCTGCTGCCATGGTTGTGCACAATGTGGAGGATTTGTGCTGCGTAGCAGTGGCCAAGCATTGATGCTTTGCATGGTGAGTCACCCACAAAGAAACAAGGGTATAAAGCTGCCCAGAGTGGCTGGGGAAACTCAGCCAGATGGGCGGGGTATAAATAATTTTATTATTATTATTATTATTATTATTATTATTATTATTATTATTTATAAAAGAGCAGGATTTCAAGTCACAGTCTGGAAGAGTACATGCACACCTTTCTCCCCATTAATGAGCGAAGGCGCTGAGTGGCAGAAACCATCTGGATATCCTTATAAGATGGTGTAGCCTAGCACCTTGCCATGCAATGTTGGTTTCAAGATGCTGTCTGCATTGGCATCTGGGTTGGTGACTGAGGCAGTTAGTTCCGGCACTTTTTTCTAGAAAAAAAGCACTGCCTATCGGCATTACCTCATGTGCATGGATGATGGGAGTTGTAGTCCAGCAACATCTAAGAGAGCATCTCCTGGCTATCTGCATACCAGGTTTCACCTGAATGATTTTTACCTTCAAGGCAGCTTGTAGAAGGTTAAAGACCTGTGGGTATAGGATGGTGTCTAAATTCAATCATTAATAAGAGCAAGCAACATTTAACACAGTGCCATGCATAAATGTAAGCTTAGATTATGAATATATTTTCTAATTCTCATTGTGTATCTCATTGGGATTTAATATTCAGGCTGAGCTGGCTTGCCATTTTGAGCCAGGGAAGCCATAGCACTAGGATAGACCAGTAATGTATCTTAGAAAGTTTCCAAGCGCCACCCCAGTAAGTTCTGTGTGCCTCTTTTCAAATGACATTCATACTTAAATGATACCAAAATCAAATACTGAGCATGCCAATATTCTTTATTCCACATCTAAAGTAAAATCAATAATTACAAGACAAGACACAAGTATTTCTCCTAAACAGCCCTATGGGAGAAGTTACCGCATAATACCTTCTGCTGAGTTTCAGTTGAAGCATTGCAAGCTGGCTACTGGGCACCCAAAACTGGTACACTCACTAGTCTTATTAGAGGGAAGCTCTTCCATTTCCCCCTCTCTCAAAAAACAACTTTCTCCTTGATTTCTTTAAAACTAAAGGACAAAGAGCTGCTGAGTCCACAGAAGGCAGCTTCCCTACCTTCCTGCCCTTACTAGACAGCCCAGCAGAGGCTTGCCATGGAGTTTTAAGGAAATGCGGGCACTGAAAGTAGCTGCAGAGCAGAGATTGTACCATCTATAGCTACGAACACAAGCATCTGTCCATTTGGGTTCTCCTAGCTTCCCATTTCCCCCCAATTCAGTTCTCTACATTTCTGCAGCAATGTGGGATTTTGTGTGGATTTCTCCCAATACATACATTTTTGTAGGCATCTTTGATTAATATCCACATTCTTGCAATATCCTGTAATACACGAATTTTTGCGAACATTTTTTCATTGCAGAATTTTGTCACAAAAATCTGATAGTGTAAATTTGGAAGGACAGCTGTCCTTTTCAGTTCTCATATTGTTATGGAAAGTGAAAATTTGATACCTTTAACAGAATCAAATCTCTCTCCTGTTCCCATTCACAGCAGACCAGAAGAATAGGACACAAACATGCCTTGGCCACCTTGAAAGTAAGGAAGTTCAAAGAAAATCTGCATCCCAGCACTTGAGTATTTCAAAATTTTATCCTTTGATCATTCTTTAAATAGAATTTCTTTTCTCATAAATTGCTGAATAATTCATTTTTTTAAAAAAGGGATTTTTTATATATACAATTTTAGCTACCAATACACTTTTTCAGTATATCCACCTACCTTCAATTTAACACATACCAGAAGAGTGCCTTGTCTAATTCCACTATTTGTACTTCACTGCGCTAGATCCAGAAACAGTGCAATGAAACACATACAGTGGTACCTTGTTCTCAAATTTAATCCATTCTGGAAGTCCGTTCCAAAACCAAAGCATTCAAAAACCAAGGCATGCTTTCCCATGGAGAGTAATGCAAAATGGATTAATCCATTCCAGACTTTTACGTAACACAGTCAACAAAAACAAAACAAAAAGAGCCACAAAAACAAAAAGGCAAAATAAATAGCAAAAACAGACAGACCTCAGTGTAACACTCAAAATGGAAGCATGGCACTCAAAACAGCAGCTTAACACTGAAAACAGAGCACATTCGGCTTCCGAAAAAAGTTACTTCCTTCCGGGTTTGCAGTGTTTGGGTTCCAAGTTGTTTGATAACTAAGGTACCACTGTACTTCATTTGATTTTGACAGTGTATGTTGGTAACTGTTTTAGCAGTTCCAACTTGAACCAAGCAATCATTGAGACGTAAGGCAAGACTTGACAAGTACATTGTCCACCCCTGCTCTTTACCATAAGGTGCCTTCTAGACATTGCTGCCCCCATGGTCAAGGTTCAGGGATGATGGGAGCTGTAGCTCAACATCATCAGGAAGGTTCCTTGTTGGCTAGCGCTGGTGTAGAGCTTCAATACAGGACAAGGCAAATAAAAGACATCATTCACCACTTCTTTATTTAAAACAAAAAACAAAACAAAAAACATCTGTCCATTCACATTTTGGTCCTTTTCGAGTATTTCCTTAATCCTACAAGAGACAAAGCAACAAAAACAGCTCCTGCTGCAACTACAAGGGCTCTTTCCCATTCTTTTGACAAGACTGGACTACTCCAATGGGAACCTGCAAGAGATAATTAATTAATTAACCGGCTAATTAATAACCACAGAACTCTAGTTTTCTTGTGATTCAACAAAGTCCTCAACAGAGAGGTGTATGCAATACTTTCGTACATCAGCATTTTCACACGATCCACCTTGCCATATACCATTTGCTCACCACTGCCATATTTCTTCAAATTCTTCTTACAAGGCTACCGAAGGAGATGCCTTTTTGCCCATACATGCCAAGCATATGCCACAGAGGACCAGGACGCCCTCTGGGCCCATCTCTCTCTCTATGTGTGTGTGTGTGTGTGTGTGTATGTGTGTATGTATTCCATGGAGCAGATTTCTTTAAGTACGTAGTGTAAGCTTCAACCATAAGCACTTCCATGCAACTGAAAGGTTGCTGCTCAGAAAAGGCTTAGAGGGCTCTGCTCATTTCAAGCTCTAGTTGTTCTTGCTCTTTATGACCAATATAGGAATTTTTTAAAAAACCCAAAATGCAGCAGTGTAGACAACCCTTAGCTTAAAATTCATGCATCTGAGCCAGTTATGAATTTGGCAGATTAGATCTATATTAGGAATAGTAAGCCTCCAACACACAAATACAGTTTCAAAGTCATGCCCATGAAAAGAATAAGATCCAATTCATCATGGTATTTCATGGCAACAGTCATTATCCCCCCCCCCCCACACACAAAATAGTATTCCCATCTCAATAGCTACTTCCCTCTCACCTTTCTGTTCAACATTGTCCTGTTCTTTCTCCATCTGGAAGTCTACAGGTCCTTCTGCCATCACTAGGCTCCTTGGAGTGTCCTGTAGGGCTTGGTTCTCAAGCGATCTCCTGGCTATTTGACAAGAGAAGTTAGCAGGCAAGCGATTAATACAGATGTTCCAGCTCTTGTGCTGATCATGTCTCCCCTTTCCTTTCAGCCTCAGGATTACCACTGAGGCACTCAAGGGAGCTTTGCATTGAAAGGCTGTGTTTGAGGCAGTCGCTAGGCTTTCTGGGAAGCCATAAGCATTCAGCACCTCATTCGGCTAGTTACTCCTGCAGAGCAGCACACTACGCTAGATGCATTTCCACATATTGTCAGATCTCATGCACAAAATTCCACATAAAGATCTGAATTGGCCTCCCACAGAAGAGTAATCTAGGGACGGCTGATGCATAAATCCTCCAGAGGCGACACTGCAAGTTTGTTTAGCTTTGCATCTGGCAGAAAGCGCCTTGAAAATTTGTACAGAACCGTCTATTCATCACAGCCTCCTCTCTGCATTGGAGTGGAGAACCACAGGCTCCAGGGCCAAATGTGGCCATCAGACCTTTAAACTCTCTACAGACCACGGCCCCTCACTGTTTTTGCCTGGCTGGAATATGGAACTAGATCCTGCTTGCTGTTTGGGTCATTTATTCTGCACCAACAGTTCCTAACTGGTTGCCACTGCTCAAGGGAAGTCAACTCTCTTTGTTACAAGAGGAAGAAATTCTTCTATATCCTCTTTTAGCAGTTTTGGAAGAGAAAAACAAAATGGCAGTTGAATAGCTGGGGAGCCATTACCTCTGATCCTAGGACAGTGAGCCATGCAGGATTCCACAGTGGATGGGACACAAGCAGCAGCGCTGCAGTGGAAGTAAACCTGGCAAAAGACAGTCAGACTTATTCACCCATGTTAAAAGTACAAATCTAAGAGGGTTGTTCTATACACTGCCCACCTATACTCACACATCCTTTAACAGGCATATTGTGCATTTCAAGTCAGTTGCCCCACCCAAATCTGGTGTTAACAGCATTTAACCAGACTTTGCTATGCTTAAACACAAGTAGATGGACCTTCATTGTGGAATGGTCCTGCATTAAGAAAACAAAATGACTTGTACTGAAGGATCTGGGCTGGGACCCTCAAACCTCCTTCTGGCTCTCAGGACTCTTTCCTCTCAGGCCACATCCTTCACCAGCCCTACTCCATGCCCTCCCTGAAAGCTTTTGCTTGGCTCAAAACGTGCCCTGCAACTGTGTTGATGCTTCTTCTTTGCATAGATGGAGGATAGAGAGTTACGCTGTGGTTTTGCATGGCTGGAATGCAGCCTATAGTATGAAGAGATAAAAGTCACATTTGTTGCTCTAGTCCCCACTGGTATGCGGTCCTCAAGTGTTGCCCAGGAAGGCATGTCACCCTTACGCCAAATGCAACTCTCTACCTCTATTGCATACAGTAGAAGCAAAAACAGTCACATTGTGGAAGGTTGTGTGTCTAGACCCAGCTCCTTGGGACAAGCTTCTGCCCACAGCTGTGAAATCCTGCACAATGAATGTCTGTAAAACACACTGCTGTTTAACAAGTGCATACATAATAATTTTCTCTGGCTGCCCGAATGGTATATGCCCAAAGATGGAAAAAAACAGTTCCAATGAAAGATGATTGGCAAATAAAACTGATGGAAAATATGGAAATGGCGGGACCGGAAGAATAAGAGATCAAGGTGAGAGACTTTCTTTTAGTAGACTGGGGAAAATTTGTTGAATATATGAAGACCAATTGTATGTAATTTAAAACATTAGCAAGAATGACAAACATGAGCAGTAAGAAATAACTTAAAGGGAGTAAAAAGGTTAAATTTGTAAATAGGTTTGAATTGGTTATGCAGTTAGATTACGATATAATAGAACAAAGCATGGAGGGGAGTCAAAGAAAATGTAAACTGACTTTCTTTAGATTTAATTCTTGTTGTTGAAATATTGTAAGGTGGAAAAATGGAAAAATAGCATTAAAAAAACCCAATTTTCTCAACGATTCATGATAGATGGCTCAGTCAGTAGAGTATCTCAAGGTCATGGATTCTGGAACCACGTGGGGCCAAAGGGGGTTGGGACTAGATTACCCTCATGATCCCCTTCCTACTCTACAATTCTATGATTTCATGATTCCGTAATCAGATTCCGTAATCTATTCTCATGCATCACTCTTTCACAAGCTAGGACCCTGGTGAAACTGGGGAGCTCTTACTGGTCCAGTAAGTGCCTGCCGGGAAGCAGTGCTGAAAGTGCTGATGACAAAGCGTTGGTAGTGAGATGGAAATTGTAGCCCTGAAACTGTTCCCACGAGGATGAACCGAGTCTGGTAGTTGTCTCCTTCATATGGACACCTGTAAGAGAGGAAAATGCTGCATTATGTGAAATGCTCTTCAGTAGTCTCAAATTCCTAGCTTATCTTGGAGGTCTTGCCTGTTCATTAAGATGGGCCACTGAGGCCTCTGCAGGGGGTTAGTACTTGGTGTGGCCCAGCACTCATGAAGAACCAAGACAAGGTCTGGGTCTGTCCGCTGCAGGATCCGTACTTCCAAGTAAACAGAATCCTTCAGGAGCTTGACTACAGGATAGTCCCCATTAGCATAGTATTTGCTGTACTGTTGGTCTGCAGAATACAAATATTGCAAATGGTTACACACCACCGACTGAGAAGGATCACAACACCATCACTTTAAAGGTTTTTATAAAGCTATGATATAGCTTTATGATGCAGCAAAATAGATATTTTTTATGAAGAAATGAATTGGCCATGGTTCACTGACTTGGTGGATGCTGTAGTTCAGGCTTCGTCAACCTCGGCCCTCCAGATGTTTTTGGCCTACAACTCCCATGATCCCTAGCTAGCAGGACCAGTGGTCTGGGATGATGGAAATTGTAGTCTCAAAACATCTGGAGGGCCGAGGTTGAGGAAGCCTGTTGTAGTTCATTTGCAGGGCCCAAGACATCCTACTCCTGCTTGTAGCCTCTTGTTGTGGCTGTCTTCCAAAGATCTAGCAGCGTGCCCAATTAATCCCTCCTAATCATCAAAATGTGTTTGTATCATGTGCAGCCTTCTATTGTCTTTTTCCTTGGAAAGTCAGTAGACACAATAATCACATTGCACCATGCACAACTCTTAGCAGGAAGTTTGCTGTTCTCGTGAAGTTACTTCCCCGTAAGTCCCTTTGTTCCAGTTCAGTCTTCGGGGAAAGTTTGAAGATTGAGTTTTAGGCTTCCAAGCTTTGTTCACACTATTGCAGAGGGATGCAGACAGCTACTAAACAGCCGATTCTTTACAATACATGCAAGTAAGAAGTACACGAAGTGGAGAATAGAGGTGTCAGAAATTATGACAGCCATAGATTTTCCTCACATTGACATGATGACACTTACTAGTAGCAATTCTAAGCTCGAGGCTGAGTGGGCCAAACTGAGTGATTGACGGTGGAGGCGGCAGGGTGAAGATTTGTACCATAAGTGGGAGGAAGCTCCCTGTTGAATACCTGCAGCTGACATGCAGTCTAATGAAGAGCAAAGATAAAGAAGTTAGGTATTGGGGAAGAGCCATAGCTTGGTAGTAGAGTATCTGGCTTTGCAATCAGAAGGCTCCTGATTCAATCCAGGGAAGGACCTATCTCAAAACTTGAGAGCTGCAACCAGGCAATGCAGACAGTAATGTGCTAGATAGACCAATAGCCTTAACACTGTAGTTTCCTGTGTGCCCAGATGCCATTATGTGTGAGTGCCAGTTACTATTACCTGAAGGTGCTATCTTGCATGAGTGATCCAGTGTTCCAGTTTTTGACATCATGGTGTGCTACCAGCTCATTTGCATATATGCCCTGATCGCCTGCTCCCTGTTTTTAAACATTAAAGATTAGTTGGGATTAATCCAGTTTATTTGCCCTGCAATCCTGCACCCAGAGAAGAATGAAGGAAACCTAAGAAGAGTCAAACATTTCTGAACCATAAAGTGCACTCTTGATAATACCTGTAAATTTAGAGGGGTTGCATCAATTGCTCACTTTCTCTGGCCTTAAGAAATTCAGAGCTTCCTCATGGATGGGAGATTGCCTGCTCTTGATGATGTTACACTCCTTCTAAAGGAGCCTATACAGATTGGGCTCAAGTGGCCTTGGTGGCACAGAGTGCTTCCATCAGCTTGGGCTGGTGGCCCAGCTGTGCCCCTATCTGGGTAGGGATAGTCTAACTTCTGATGTCTATGCCCTGGAAACCTTTTAGTTAGATTACTGCAATGTGTTATACCTAGGGCTGCCTCTCAAGACAGTTTGGAAACTTCAACTAGTGCAGAATTCAGTGGCCAGGCTGCTCACCAGGGAAGACGGTTTGAGCATATGGCACCGATCCTGGCCCAATTGTACTGGCAGCCAATGCATTTCTGGGCCCAATTCAAAGTGTTGATTTTGACCTAGAAAGCTGGTTCAGGACCATGGTACCTCAAGGATCACCTCTACCCATATGAACCAATTTGGTCATCTAGCAGATTGCTTTCCTCAGTAAAAAGGTAAAGGGACCCCTGACCATTAGGTCCAGTCGTGGCCGACTCTGGGGTTGCGGTGCTCATCTTGCTTTATTGGCCGAGGGAGCCAGCATACAGCTTCCAGGTCATGTGCCAAGCATGACTAAGCCGCTTCTGGCAAACCAGAGCAGCGCATGGAAAGGTCGTTTCCCTTCCTGCCAGAGTGGTACCTGTTTATCTACTTGCACTTTGACATGCTTTTGAACTGCTAGGTTGGCAGGAGCAGGGACCAAGCAACCGGAGCTTGCCCCGTCGCGAGGATTCGAACCACCGACCTTCTGATCGGCAAGTCCTAGGCTCTGCGGTTTAACCCACAGTGCCACCCGCATCCTACTTTCCTCAGTACCTTGCCCAATTCCTGCCTCCCCTTACCCCTGTACATTTTCAGATCAGAGGGTGTATGCATGGATTTACAAGGGCTTTATTAACACAGCCCATACTAGCCTATGCTTTTCTGTGCATCTCTTCCCACTATGCCTGGGGATTTCAGCTATGGAATGGCCATGCAGAGGCTCCTTTTGTTGACCCCAGACTTACCTAAAACCAGAATAGTTCATCCAGGTATAATAGTGTGGTGCAGTCAAAGAGAAGGGTTATACCTCAGTAGTGACTTTGCACACAGAAGGTCCCAGGTTCAATCCCCTTCATCTCCAGGTAGGGCTGGGAATGCCCCCAACCTGAAACCTCGGAGAGTTGCTGCCTGTCCATGTAAATGATACTGAGCTACAAAAGTGCCAACATAGCCCTGTAACTATGGGTGCCCAGGGCTGTGGGTGCCATGCAGTGTGCACCAAAATTTGTGGGTGCCCAGTCCCTTCATGGGGAATGTTTTGGGTGCACGGGCACCCAGGGCAAGTTGGCACCTATGCTGAGCTGGATGGCCCAGTGGTCTGACTCAGTGTAAGTACGTTTGCAAGCTGGTTGCTTAAATCAGGAGCTTTCAAAGCAGGTGGTTTTGTATTGGATTCCTACCAGAAAAGTAGTTCCGCAGGAAGAGAGTGGGAATTTGTAGAGGACAAAGGCATCGTTCTTTGTCACAGGAACACAACCACTGCCATATCCACTGACAAGATGCACAGAGTCCAGAATTAATGACGGCAGAGTCACATCCCTGGACACTGCAATTGAGAAGTAGCCATCTGGAGTGCAGTGTGTAGTCACTGAAAAATGAAAGCCAAAAGCATTAGCATGGAATTCCACCACATACTTCTCATGGTTTCTAGAATTAACCATCCTTCCTTTTGTTGCCACCTGGCTCCAAGTGGAAGGCAACCATTTCAGCCATAGGAGGTACCAGGGCCACAGTAAAAGAATCCATTCAGATGCCTTACATTTTTCTGAAATGGAAGCTGAAAACATCCAATTCCAGCAAATTCCAAGGTGCACCTTTTAAAATGTGGATTTTTTAAAAAAAATGCTTACCACATAACTAGATTTCCTTGAGCCTGCTTCACTTCTATGGTTCTTCCCCTTCTCTCCATATAAGCAAGGGAGAAGAGTTGCTTAATTAGACATTGCCTTGCAAAATATGGATTTGTGCAGCTAGGATGAAAGCTGTTTTCTAGACTGGAAATTCAGTTTCCCTTGACTTCTCTGGAACGAAGTGTTTTGTTCTCAAATCAGAACCTCAAAATATGCCTAAAGTACACTTCTAGTGCAGGTGTCTTTTTTTTTTTAAGAATGCCCAGCCTACCTATATTGCCATAGTAACAAGGAACACGATAATCTTCAGTGGTATAACAGCAGCCTCTCTCTTCACATTCTCCCTGGGACACAGGTTGAGTGGCACAGGGAAGGCGGTCTTGTCTCTGCACTCCCTGGCATAGGCTGTTGCTTGGAACATCTAAAGCTGAAGGCCAGAGTGTTAGGGTTTGTTGTTACATCATCCCACTCATCCTAGGAACACACTTCTGCCATTGTTGAAATACTGCCTTTAGCCTATCCTACAATGTTGCAAATATGGTAGTCAGCATTTTAGAATGCTCCAAATCCACATTTAGAACAATCACGGGAAGGATTTATGGTGGATGAAAAGCCATATTTCCCTCCCTTACAAGACATAACAGAATTTATCATAACCTGCAATTCTGTATTGACACAGGGTGCGCTCTTCCCCTTTCCCACCTGATGTCCTATTCTCAACCAATAATGGACTTTGCCTTTGCTTCTTTCTGCCAAGTAATTTGGGGTGACATTTAGATACTACAAGTTTAGATTCCACAATTGCTATACCTGGCAAATGGGTTGGGCATTTCAGGTCCTCTTCATAAAGAAGCACTTTGCTAACCGCTTCCAGTCCTTCAATCCTGAGAGTCATTAAGAAGTAGCTGTTCTGTATTAACAGACAAGGCAAGGCATGTTTGGAGATTTCTACTAATTGAACTAAGACAGAGATTACTCCCATAACTTGCACACTTGTTAGAAGACAACAGTTTTCTACTATGCAATTATATAAAAGCCCATTCTGCATGATTCATGATGCAAGAGACTGTTGAGGAATTCATTCATGAGTAACCTGGTATGAGGATCCTTCATACATCCACCCAATTCATGTAACTTATTTCAGTGACTCGCAGCTGATCCTAGTGTGACTGGAAATATTTGTCTATATGGTCCTTTATAGCAACCCTCTATGTCCCAGCAAAGGGTCAAGTTACTACCTTTTTGATAAAGAAACATCCAGTATAAGGAACAATGACCACGGTAGAGCCTTCTGGTTTCTGAGAGATGGAGACACAAGCAGATCTGTCAAGAGGATGGGACTGGCCTTCTGAATCTAGGAAAGAAATTGGTGCCCTCTTTGAGATCTGTCCATGCAATGTCTTCATGCCAGGGGTCAACGCTCTCACCCTTACATTGCTCATTCTCAAACGGTTTGGCTCTAGTCAGTACAACACTTTTTAATCAGTCATGCCCTACGGCTTTCAATCTTTCTCTGATGTGTACAAATATATTTTTTCCTTATTACCTAGCATACTGATCTGTTGTTGAAATATGAATCTCAAGCCATTCAAAACCAGCTTCCTCAATGAAGCTGCAGATTAATTCTACTTCTCTATTCTTTATGGTATCGCAAGGCTGGTCTGAAGCCTAGTTAAGATTATCGCCCCATTATTCCAACTCTGGTGTCCCCAGATTGTATGATACAGACCAATGGCCATCAAATGCCTGTTAGCAAAGCCAACACAGATCCTGATAACAAAAATTTAGGCATCAAGCAGTCCTTCACTTCCAAGATATAAGGATCAAGTACACGCTACTTTTAAGATTGGAGCTTCCAATCTTATTATGATGGCTTTCCTTCACAGGCTCATGATTTCCTTGCCCTTCCAGTGTTATAGATAGAATGGCAACTACTTCATAAACCCAGGATGCTCTCTGCTTCTTTAACAGCCAAATGCAGAAACTTGAGTGGATCATTTCCCACCATTGCTCTCCCCCACCCCAAAAAAATGTAGCATTGGGATGATAGGGAACCTCTCTCATGTTGAATCACTGCCTGGGTTAGCGCTTCAAAGCTTCATTCAGGAGGAAAACTGACCAGGTAGTGCATTTCTCTAAAGCCTATGTAACAAAGGCCTCCCAGCTCTTTGACACCATCTGCAAAGACACTCTAGCTTTTACAAGCACAGTTTCCCCTCTGAAGTCCTATGACCCACTGAATCACCAGGATGGTTTAAACACGAAGCTCTGATTATTGTACTAAAGGCAGGCAGGTTCCTATTCTCCACATAAGAAAAGGGTCTGCCTGAACAGCAACCCTGTAACTAAGGACAAATTCATAAAAGCAGATATAGTCGCTCTGCAGCTGGTTTTCCCCCCACTGGGAGTTGGAATTTCATCTTGCAGCGCAAAGCCCAAATTAATGCAAGGACAGCAGCCATTTGAGGAACCACTAGCAGCACCCAATAGCTTTAATATCAGATCAGTGTGAGCTGCACCTGTAAACAGGCCTTGATTGGTGTAGCAGCCAGCTGTTTGGGTGTCCTCTGCTTGGTTGTCCAAAAGAAGTATGGTTTAAAGAGGAAAAGGGAGAACAGAGGCCTACAGCCAACCTTCCCAATTCCACATCAGTCTACTAGACACCCTCAGTCTAGTCAGAGGGAATTGCAGAGGGAAAGAGTATAATTCACAATACACCAGAAAATATAAAGCTTCTGTCTGAAACACTGGGGCCAAATTCACCTTCAAATCTCCTTCAAAAAGCACCTTCGATAAGAATCTGCTTACCTCGAACAGTAAGAAAGTGAATTATCTCTGAATGGTTTGCAGGTAAGGTGAAGTACAAGCTGTCCCTTCCACAATACAGTGTTCTACTGCTCCACAACCTTGGCAAATCTTTAAAGCCACTAGGAGCACCCAGAACAAGAGACATGAACAAACAAATAATCCAGAAAAGCATTGTGCCCAAAGGAGCCCAAAGCCATTTTACTACTGTCATCTTGTCTTAACAATAGTGACCACGCCTCCCAAAAGTCTTCATATATAGGCTTAACTAAACTGTGATTGGACAGAAGAAAGGAAGGGGTGTGGTTTCTTCAGGCCAGGTAGAACCACAACATAATGGAGACATAGCTGCATTATAGCCAGCAGATGGCAGTAATAGGGTCTCTTCTAAAGGCTTGCATTGCTATGAGAATGCCTAGAGGAAGAGGAAGAAGAGCGTCCTATTGGGAAGAATGGAATGAAATCAATGCACATCTTTCCACTGCCCTCCTGTCTACATTCCAGAAGCACCTGCTCCATATCTATCCAGCTTTATTTCTTCTGAAATTAGTTTTCTAAATCTATCTATATTTGCCAATGCAAAATAAACAAATTTCAAAATGGCAATAAAAGAGACAGCATCTGAAAATCTCCTCTGCTCTTTTACTGGGTCAGAACGATAATAAATTGTATGTGCGGGTGAAAAACAAAAGATGTAGATGAATGGGAGGAGGAGGCAAAAGACTTGGTTTGCACAAAAGCCAGCGGTCTCTGTTGCCAGCTCAGGCAGTGCTGAACAATGTAGCAGCCTGCTTGGTAAATGATGCAAATGATTTCTATAACTGTGAGGCACATTCTTCAACATGTCATGTTTTTCAATGTATTATGCAGTTTTCTGATCTTGGAAGACTCATTTCGTAGTGCATCTATAGAAGCAGTAGAGAAACAAATCAGAGACAGAAAATGCCTGCAACTTGCAACTAAACCCTCTCCAGAGTTAGGCAAGCTGACTTTGAGGCAACTACCACTTGCATAGGATTGGGCTGTCAGGCTGCAATCCAAAAGAACTTATTTGGGAGTAAGGCCCATTGAAATCAATGGGATTTACTTCTGAGTAAACATTCATAAGTTCACCTTGCACTGGGTGTCCAAACCACCAAGGGAGGATAGATGGCCCTTAACAAGTAATTTGTAGAAAGTTAGACATCGAGCAGGTCTTGTTTTTCCTGTCGTTGCTGCTTTGTAGCAAGAGAAGTTGCATCTTTAACGTTAAAGGCAAATAAGCGTCTATCAGGAAACGTGATGGCAAAGGAATGCTCTCTTTCCCAAAGAACCAGAAGCAGCTGCCACAGAGGTTCCATGGCTCTAACAGCTGAAAGTGCCCCAAGTATTGGATTCGCATATAAAAGATCTAAGTGAGGAACCAGAGGCTCCCAAAATTTTGCTGAACTACAACTCCCATCAACCCTACCAAAGCATAGCTAAAGGCCAGGAGCGATAGGAATTGTAGTTCAGCAAAATCTGGGGAGCCAAATGTTCCCCACGCTTGAACTAAGTTCATCTTTCTGTTCAGTTAAGCAGAGTCTTGTGCTAAGCACTCACTGCCAAGGATGTGGGTGGTGCTGTGGTCTAAACCACCAAGCCTCTTGGGCTTGCTGATCAGAAGCTTGTCAGTTTGAATCCCCATGACGGCGTGAGCTCCCGTCACTCTGTCCCAGCTCCTGCCAACCTAGCAGTTTGAAAGCATGCCTGTGCAAGTAGATATGTAGATACTGCTGCTGTGGGAGGGTAAACAGCGTTTCCATGCACTCTGGCTTCTGTCGTGGTGTTCCATTGAGCCAGAAGTGGTTTAGTCATGCTAAAGTGGTTTAGTCATGCTGGCCACAAGACCTAGAAAGCTGTCTGTGGACAAACAGTGGCTCCCTCAGCCTGAAAGCGAGATGAGTGCCACAACCCCATAGTCGCCTTTGACTAGACTTAACCATCCAGGGTTTACTTTTTTAATCTTACCTAAGCACGCACTGAGGGATGCGGGTGGTGCTGTGGGTAAAACCTCAGTGCCTAGGGCTTGCCAATCGCATGGTCGGCGGTTCGAATCCCCGCGGTGGGGTGAGCTCCCGTCTTTCGGTCCCAGCTCCTGCCCACCTAGCAGTTCGAAAGCACCCTTAAGTGCAAGTAGATAAATAGGTACCACTTTATAGCGGGAAGGTAAACGGCGTTTCCGTGTGCTGTGCGGGTGCTGGCTCGCCAGAGCAGCTTCATCACGCTGGCCACGTGACCCGGAAGTGTCTCCGGACAGCGCTGGCCCCCGGCCTCTTAAGTGAGATGGACACACAACCCTAGAGTCGGACACGACTGGCCCGTACGGGCAGGGGTACCTTTACCTTTAAGCACGCACTACCTTACAATCTAACCCACAAACTTTTTAATACATGTATATGATCAGAGATTATTCAAACTGCAGGGTTGCCAATGGACCAAAGCAGGGTTTCCAAACTTGAGTCTCCAGCTGTTTTTGCACTACAACTCCCATCATCCCTAGGTAGCAGGACCAGTGGTCAGGGATGATGGGAACTGTAGTCCAAAAACAGCTGAAGACCAAAGTTTTGGGAACTCTGGACCAAAGAAAGCAACCTGGCTGTTCTTGTGTCTTTACCAGTGGCTTGATGTGAAGAAACGGGCGACACACCTTTTCACAGCCAGGAGATTAACAGTATCACCTACTAATGTAAGCACATCAAGATAAATGCAGCGAGAAAGGCCTGTTGAAAAGTCTGTTCAAAGCAAATCCCTATTTAGTTTACAAATGTGGGAAATTCAGAAGGTTGCCACTTTTTATGGGCAGAAGCATTCTGCATCAGCTGGAATATAAGCATCATTCACCAGAATTTCTGCCATGGAGATGCCATGTTTGGTGGACTCTACACACATATAAAAAAACACTGTGAAAAAACACTGCTTTTTTAAAAAAAAATTTGAAAAATGCATTGAATTTTGCATAGCTCACTGTTGCCATCTTGTGTCACATTTATATATTGCACTTTACAACACATTTAAAATGTTTTATTTGCAGCTGTGTAGCTGAGTCCTTCGTTAAACCTTTTGCTGATCAGTCCTGCTGTGCATAAAGCCTCTGTTTGTGAGCAGGTGTCAACACTAGAAAGTCAGGCTCTGTTTTTACAGACATCTTATTCTTCCCCCTCCATTTCTAAAACAGATAGATAGATAGACAGATGACAGACAGACAGACAGACAGACAGATAAAAACCCTGAAAATTAAACACAATTGATTTCAATGGAATTCTGAGTGGGTAAACACAAGATCACAGCTTTTGCATTTAGGAAAGGAGGTGGACCTTCAATGAGCAGAAATGCAATGCAGCCCCCATGTGTGTTCTGTAATACTTGTATAAATGACTGGCTTTCCTATTGTGCAAATGAAACAAGGCATGCAGGAAGGGGACCAGCCCACCAAAAACCAAGAAACCATCTCATGCATATGTCTTTGTGACCGCCTGCTTCCCCTGCCAAAAAAGGGAGTAAGATCAAGGAACCCATGCTAAAACACATTTGATGCCCTCCCCAGCCCCAGTGTTTCAAGCTGTGAATCAGGCAAGGAAACATATGTAGGCAAGGGTGCCAGCTTGAATAAAATATTGGGGTGGGCAGGTAAGACCCACCCTGAATAATCAATCACATGATGCAGTGTGTGTGTGTGTGTGTGTGTGTGTGTGTGTGTGTACACACACACTCTCTCTATATATATATATATGAATGGCAATGCCCATTAACTTTGGGGAGAGGCTCCCTCTAATATTTTAGGGGGTGGGTGAAGGCCCATAGGACTTGGCTCCTCTGTATGCAGGGAAAGGTGGAGTGAAAGCATCCAGGAAAGAAAGAGTGCAGTGCTGAGCAGAGCAGAGCTGGTGGAGAGGAGAGGTGAATGCCATAGCTGGCCACCTTTGTTATGTCCAAGGTAGACATGTGCAGTTGACCAGTTAATTGAGCAAAGTGAATTCCTCCTGGAATTGGGATTAAATTGGGGGTGGGGGATAACTAGTCCTTGGTGGGGAATAGAAGGCAGGGATTCAAAGATAGTTTGGGTTTGCATTAACACACACACACACATCCCAAAAAAGTCCATGTTTACTCGTCTTCCTCTGCACTGTGAAAGGAGAGCAGCACATATCCTGGCTCTCTCTGATCATGTAAAATTCATCATTTTCCTCTTCCTTTTTAGTGCGTGGGCTCCAAGGGAAAGCAATAAAATTGCGCATTTCTCTGGCACTGATGCTGCTGAACATTGCAGTCATTAGCATACTAGCTACAATAAAAGATGAAAACAGGGTAACTGCAGAAAGCTGTGGACATCACCAGTGACCTTCTGCCAAAGTAGCTCCACCCCAAAAATCCCACTTGAAGTCTTCTATTAATTTTATGGCCAAAAGAAATTTTCGCTCAAACATCCTCTGCAGAAACAATCTTCTTCCCTGTTTGTTTTGTTTTTGTAAGATTGTTTGCTTATGTTCAATTAAAGGGGGAGGGGAACCTGTGGTGGGGACTTTTTAATGCTTCATCTGATCCCCAATAGTATCCATCTGTCTTGAGAGACAATGGAGAGCCCCTCCAGGGGTGAAGTCAAATCAATGTATTATGAGCAACTCCCTGGAGTGCAAGCCTGGGCAGTATGTATGGAGGTCCTAGTCTGCCCAGATGACAAGTCTCTCTCAGCCTTGCTAATGTGGTCCAATGGAAAGTAGAGCAAAGCGTTTGGCACCAGCTTGGCTGGTTGCCAAAAGAAAGCCTACAAGGCACCATCCAACCATCTTAGGGACGCCCCTCCAGATTTGTGTTGGGTTTACTCCTTAGCCTTTTCTTCTCCTGAATAGGCAGCAGAGGTTTGAGTTTTCCTTTTCCTAGATGGGCTACCTTCCCAGGTTGACGAGTGCCATCTGCCCCCCACTTTCCTCTACAGCATGTGCAGAAAATGCCTTCTTGACCATTGGACCCCCTCTTGAACTTGTCTATTCAATCCAGGGGAGCCTGTCTTTGAACGTGGGGGAAGTCCCTAACTCACTGAGGGTTTGAGACCCATCAGCTACCCTCACCTGGTTTAGCAGGCCAGTTGAAGCCATTTCCCTGGGTGTGGCTGCTGTTGCATGCTGACAGCTTCTAGGAGCCAAGGATGGGAGCAGAGTGCATTTTATGTATGTATTGTTTTATTTCTATCCCACCTTTCCTCTGAGAAACTCAGTGAGGTATGTCCATGATTCACAGCAACTTTATGAGGTAGGTTAGGTTGACAGCAAGTGACCAGCTCAAGGTCTCTCGGTAAGCTTTTGGTAGAAGGCGTCTAGGAATTTAAATTGATCAGCGCCATTCAATCAGGTCATAGACAAAGAATTGTATTTAGTATGTGTGCAATGGTATACCACAAGAGTTCTGCCTTCAGGGAACATCTTAAATATTGATAAATCTGCCAAGCAGCCCCTGAAAAATAGGAAGTTACATGGAAATTTTAAATGTTACAGAATATCCCAGAGAATGTTTTGGGGTGTGTTCTCAGTTCACAAAGAGCACTGAAAATGGAGAATATATCTTAAAACACACCTGACTGACTGCCATACCTTCCACATTGTGGAGGAAGATCAGTGGTGGTCTTTCAGATATCTTCTAATTTAGGACCCCCTGACAATATTTATGCAAGCATTCTCCCGAAACATTTGTCTCTTTATGTGTGCAACTATGCAGATATGTCCCTGGGACCATGCTATTCTGCATAGTCTTTTCTTCATCTTGCTTCCTTCTCCTGGAGGCACTTCTCTGTTTTCCCTTCACTGGGGCAGGGTGATATTAATTTTTTGCTCTGCTAGTCAGAAGATTAGAAGTATTAAGATGTATGCGGCATAACAATGCTTACTTTTATTTTTTATTTTTTTTAATTGGTGGGGAGAATAAACAGGGCTGCTGCAGTGACAAAGAGGGTTATCTTCTTGTAGCTGAGCTATCTTGCAGACACTGCCATTGGCTTGATTTTAATTGTTCCCAGATTTCATGTTTTGCTAAGCATTTCTTTTCTCTGTGCATCTCCAAAGTGTGTGTGTGTGTGTGTGTGTGTGTGTGTGTGTGTGTAATCTGTGGGCGCTTGTGTGAGAAACTTCAGATAGCCCTAGAATGAAAAAATATACATAAAAGAGTCAAATTATAGCCCAGGGCTGTATGCCTTTAGGTGATGCATTAACATACCAGTGTAGGCTCAAATTCAGATCCTTCAAGCTAAATTTGACTGGAGTAAGATGCATGCAAGCAGGCAGACACAAGTACCAAGAAAGTCTTTGGACTTAATTTTAGCAGTGATTCCAAGGTCATACGGATCAAGGATGTGATATAATTTATGCTTGAGAACCCATTTTCTGCCAGCTTCCTGCCCACGTGTCAGCTTACACTCTGAGTCAAGGATACCACAGAATGTTGCAATATTAGTAGGATAGCATTTTACACTCTCTTTGCAAAGGCAAGAAAATAAGGAAAAGCAAACAGAGGATAAGAGTCTTTTTTATTTTAAAAGCCTGTCTCCTACTTCTTTCTTTCTCCTCACCCGCCCACCGCACCTCCACTTGATCATAACACTTTCCTCAAACTGTTGCTGTCTGGTGCCTCCTTTACAAAAGTCCTATTGTGAAGATTTTACTGGCGCCAGCTTTGGAGGACCTTGGGGAATGATGCCTTCAGTGCCCTCCTCCTATTTGCAATTGCTCCTCTTTGTCCCCACTTGCCCTCTTCCTTTGGTTCAGATCCACATGGCCAGACAGAGGGAAAAGGTGAGAGACAGGATACTTGTGTGTTCTATTTTATGAAGGGCTGTCTGATCTAGCAATAGAAGGGTCTGTCCATTTCTCGGGTTCTCATTTTTCCAATCTTAAATTCAGTTCTCCACATTTCTGCAGCAACCTGCAATTTTCCTTTGTGAAACTCCTTACAAAAATCATTCCGCTTCTTCGTGCAAATGACACCTAACACATTTCTGTGTTATCTTCATCAATATGTTCATTTTTAAGCACACTTCCCTCTAATCTATGTGTTTTTGTAAACATTCTTTGCTTGGAGAACTGCACGACAAATTTTGGATTGGTGCAAATTTTAAAAGATGGCTGTGTTTCGGTTCCCATATTGTTTCGGAAAGTGTGAATTTGATAAAACTGGTTTTAAGTATTAACTGAATCAAAATTATCTTCTCTTGATAGTCTGATCCAAATCCAGGTTAAATATAAAGATACATAAGAAATGTGTGCAGGAATCTTGAAGTTGCCTGTCCACAATTAGCTGTGGTCTAAACCACTGAGCCTAGGACTTCCCAATTAGGAGGTTGGTGGTTCGAATCCCCGTGACGGGGTGAGCTCCCGTTGCTCGGTCCCTGCTCCTGCCCACCTAGCAGTTCGAAAGCACGAAGTGCAAGCAGATAAATAGGTACCACTCCGGTGGGAAGGTAAATGGCATTTCCGTGCGCTGCTCTGGTTCACTAGAAGCAGCTTAGTCATGCTGGCCACATGACCCGCAAAACTGTCTGTGGACAAACACCAGCTCCCTCAACCTGTAAAGCGAGATGAGTTGTCCGCAACTGGACCTAACAGTCAGGGGTCCCTTTACCTTTTAGTGGACTGAACCCAGCACACATGGCGGTTCATTTTTCTTCTGTGAAGTAGGCATTATTTGGTACCCATGACAGTTTATTAGATTTACAAATGTAAACAATCCCCAGGCTCTAAATGGTTGAAGATTCTTGGCTTAAGACATAAGGCAACATAACTCTTCCTCCCTTAACTAGACCTCTTTCTTTTTCTTTTTTTTAAAGTAGGTTATTCAACCCAAGAGTAGACAGAGCTGCATCCACAGTAAGTATGAATAGGTCTAATTAAACACAGCAGCATTTACCTGCAAGTAAACACACATAAGGCTGTACTGTGAGCTCCTAAGGCTGCACCTGCCATCTAGTACCCAGTAAGAATGAAGGAAATATTCTATTTAAATGTAATCTGTATGGGAGACATGAAAGCAGAGGAGGAGAAAAAAAATCAGCGTGTTTGTGAATGTCAAACATGATAGATGGAGGCTGAAATAAGCAAGCCAGTTTCGAATAATATAGCAATGTGCTGTGTTCCCCCATTTACTTACGTTTAAATAAGACCAGAGAACCATTAACCCCACAATCAATTTTGGGATCTCATATTATAATAGTAAGCACAGCTTGGACTCTGGAACCCTGCATATATTTCTGGCTACCACTAGAAATTTTGAACCTACAACCTGAGAATTCTTGAAGCACTAAAAGAAGTTCCACACATGTCATTTGTCCCCTTTCTGTGATTCATGTTGCTGTTTACCACTGCAACATAACCAAATAGTAGCTACCTGTATTTCCCCACTGACTCATATTGCCACTGATGCCACTAGGATTGGACACTGAAGAGAAGTGCAAAATGCAGCCATATGGCAGCCATTTTGTGTTACGCCATGCTTTCAAGGTAGCCATTTTGTGACTAGAGCCCAGAGTACTTTCTCAAAATTCCAATAAACTCACATGCACAGCATTAAAGAGATTCATTACAGCTATTTTTCAGACAAGCCTGCTTGAGATTCAAAAGAGCCTCACTTGGGCAACCAAATCTGAAGCAATATCTGAAGCTAAGAGCACTGCTGTTATCCACAATACTTTAAGAACACAAGAGCATCCAAACAGCCTGCTGGATCAGGCAAAGAGGCCCATCTAGTCCAGGATCCTGTTCTCACAGTGGCTAATCAGATGCTTGTAGGAAGCCGACAAGCAGGACCCAGGTGCCACAACAATCTTCCCTCCTGTGGTTTCCAGTAACCAATTCAGAAGCATTATTGCCCCAAACCATGGAGGCAGAGCATGACTGGGAACCATTGATAATCTTGTACTCCTTGAAGTTGTCTAGTCCTATTTTTAAGCCATCCAAAGGTTGATCTAAACACAGGAGGAAGAGAGAGAAAAACGCTATAAATAAGTCAGAAATTATATCATTTTAACAGAAGAAAAAAATCCCTATGGAAAATCCTGTTTTAAAATCTCCTGCTCTCTGGCGCCATCTGGTGTTGGGCGTTTGTAACGCATTCAAATTGCTGTTGTTTTTTTACTAATGTAGCTGAGTACCAAGTTGGTGGCCATCGCCATCACCCAGTGGGAGCGATTTCCATAGTTTAACTCTTTGCTGTGTGCAGTGCTTCTTTTTCTGGGGGTACTGAAGGGGATGCAATACTAGCAGCATTCTTTATAGAAGAAAAGCACTGGTTAAAATGTGGCATTTACTGTAACAACTTCATGGTGAGTACCGGCACCATTTTTTCTAGAAGAAAAGCACTGGCTGTGTGAATAAGTACTTTATTTTCTCTGTCCTGAACCTTACAACATATAGCTTCACTGGAGAGCCACAGGGTCTGCTGTTATGGGAGTGAAAAGGGACCTCTATCTACTTTCTCAAGGCTATGCATAATCTTATAAACTTCTCTCATGGCACCTGTTACTCAACTTCTCTCAAAACTAAAAAGTCCTAAATGCTGCAACCTTACCTCATAGGAGAGTTGCTCCATCTCCTTCTGGTTGCCATTTTGGTTGTTCTGCAAACCAGGGCAGCAAATGATGCACAGCCCTGTTCAAGGAGGGGCACAGTATCCAAAGCCAGTCACGTTTTTGAGGCAGATAATCTCACAACCACCTCTCTCTCTGGCATTAAAAATGCAACAATAATAACTTTAACAACTATTTGCTGCCTTTCCATAATGGCCCAAACCATCAGCCTGAGGCAGCTGACTAATGGGAGGGCCACAAACTTCTACACAGAAACAACATTTTTTTCATGTGCTTTTACAACCCCAAAGACCTTCCCTTTATTTCTCCTTATCGCTGGTGAATTGCCCTCTGTATGGTAGTTAGTATCTCCCCGTAGGCTGCATAGTTGAGTTTTGCTTTCCAAAATCAATCTCTGCTCTTTCTTTAACAACATTCCTCTTCTATTTATAGCTTTATTTGTTTATGTATTTATTTCCACCCAAAGGCTAAGTATCTGAGGGTGTACGTTAGAAGAGAAATGGATGCACTTTCCCCCAAAGATTTCATTACGGGACTGTTGATTTGACACAACTGTAAATGCAAGGACAGTTTCAAGAGGTCATGGGACATAAACGGAGCAAAGCTTAGTGGAAGGACCACAAAGGGAGGTCAAGTGAAGGTGTGCCTGTTGTTTGTGGAAAGTAAAGGCAGTGAGGAGACAGTTATATTCTCTAATAAGGCACTCGGTACTCTTCTGAAAGGAACAGATGACAGTAAGCTGTGTTCTTTGTGCAGGGGGTCCCAAGTTGGCATTGAGTCTAACATTCTGGTCAGTCGTTATGCTTGAATGTGAAATGTAAAGAGTAAATACATGCTTTGCCCGCTATGTCTCCATATACAGTAGCCTTCACATACTCTCACCTCAACATTCCCATGTGCCTACTAGGGTCTTCTTAGTATGTTCAGGTGAACACACTTCCATACCACTGCACATTTAAAATCCTTTACCTTTCTTAAGGGACATGGGTGGCGCTGTGGTCTAAACCACTGAGCCCAGGGCTTGCCGATCAGAAGGTCAGCGGTTCGAATCCCCACGACGGGGTGAGCCCCCATTGCTCAGTCCCTGCTCCTGCCAACCTAGCAATTCGAAAGCACGTCAGAGTGCAAATAGATAAATAGGTACTGCTCCAGTGTGAAGGTAAACAGCATTTCTGTGCACTGCTCTGGTTTCACAAGAAATGGCTTAGTAATGCTGGCCACATTACCCGGAAAAATTGTCTGCGGACAAATGTCAGCTCCCTCGGCCAATAAAGCAAGTTGAGCGCCGCAACCCCAGAGTCGTTCGCGACTGGACTTAACTGTCAGGGGTCCTTTACCTTTACCTTTCTTAAGGAAAACATTTGAATTTACTTGTTCCCTTTTCCTCAAAATACATGTTGGATAAAAGACTGAAGAGCACACAGCAGGTTAATGAATAATGACTGCTAACACAACAGAACCTCGGGGCCTCGTTCATTTCTATTATTTCGTTGGGGGCTTGACTTTGAGGCACATGTTATCCCATTTGCTGTAGCCGATGACTGATATGCAGCTCTCGGTGATTGATTAACTGTGCCTCCAGACTGTCACTAGTTTGCAGGAGGCATTCAAGTGCATGTAGGAAATTTAGGTTTGTGCTATTAAAGTGGATTAAAATGCTCCGTTGCAACTAAACAAAATGACTTTTTCGTGGTTAGGAAAGTGACAGGGAAATGGACTGGAAAGCAAATCAGAACGAATACTCCTTGTCACAAACAACATGAACAAATGTATCAACACACTGCAGGGGGGAAAAAGCAGAATGAATGCTCACTAAAGACTGGACATGGTCTGACCACTGCTACATAAGCTTTGGGCAACCAAATCAGGATGAATGCTCAATAAACAGGTCATCTGGAAAGCCTTAAAACCTTCTTACTGCTGAAACCATGCAAATAAGGAAGTAAAAATAGGTACTTACATTCGACCTTAGTACCTGTGCACCACAGAGAGGCAGAAACTGAGCGTTAATAACTCTAACCCTAAAGCCCAACTCATGTTTTACAATTAAAATAAAAACAATGAATTCTAACAAATGCAAAGCAAAACCTTAATGTAGTGAAGTAATGTAATGTAGTAAAATTTTGTTTTAAAATGCATTAAAAACAAGAACATAGAATTGCTGAGTTGGAAGGGACCAAAAGGGCCATCTATAGTCCAACCCCCCTGCACTGCAAGAATCTTTTGCCCAACGTGGGGCTTGAACCCACAATCCTGAAATTAAGAGTCTCAAGCTCTACAAACTGAGCTGTCTCTGAGTAAAACCCTCAGGGCTCATTCAGACTTCCTTTTTTGCTGCGCTTCTAAGGCACAGGTCTGCCTTTTCTAGGACTGTGTCCTAGTGGTGTTTTGTCCCACAACTTTCCCATGGAAAATCTGCTGGTTACTGCTGAATCGGAACAAACAGCAATGAGGTTTACGTAGATTGCCATTTGTTGCAATTCAGTAGTAAACAGCAAGTTTTATTCAAGTTAAGTGGTGGGAAAGAAGAAGAGGAAGAGGAAGAGGAAGAGGAGGAGGAGGAAGAAGAAGAGGAAGAAGAGGAAGGGGAAGAGGAAGAGGAAGAGGAAGGAGGAGGAGGAGGAGGAGGAGGAGGAGGAGGATGCTCGGACATGGACGTAGAAAATGTAAATCTGGGCCTGGAAAGTACAGTGCAAAAGGAAATCTAATTGAGTCCACAGCAACAATCTTCAAGTAGGATGCAGGTTGAAGTACAATTTACTGAAACTAAAACATACTGAAGGCAGACCAAGGAAGTAGAATTCACTACAACAAAATGTTTCAGAGGATATGTATTTACATTGATTGGAAATAATTGTGTCATGAGAACAGATTAATAAGCAAGATGTTGGTGCTGACCTTTAAAGCCCTAAATGGCCTTGGTCCAGTATACCTGAAGGAGCGTCTCCACCCCCATCATTCTGCCCAGACACTGAGGTCCAGCTCTGGGGTCCTTATGGCGGTTCCCTCATTGCGAGAAGCCAAGTTACAGGGAACGAGGCAGAGGGCCTTCTCGGTAGTGGCACCCGCCCTGTGGAACGCCCTCCCACCAGATATCAAAGAGAAGAACAACTACCAGACTTTTAGAAGACATCTGAAGGCAGCCCTCTTCAGGGAAGCTTTTAATGTTTAACAGACCACTGTATTTTAATACTTTGTTGGAAGCCGCCCAGAGTGGCTGGGGAAATCCAGCCAGATGGGCGGGGTATAAATAATAAATGATGATGATGATGACATGCCTAAAGAAAAAATTCTCACAGAATATTTTCACTAGACAAAGATATGTTGGCTTTTTGCAGTATAGTAACGCTGCAGAGAGCTTGCTGGGGAGATCATGCATTAAAAAGGAAGGACTCAAAAAGTACTTAAAGGTTTTAATAAGAAAAACAAAAACTCCATTTACACTAAATACATCAACAAACCAACATGACCCAACCACCAACCCATCCCCCAGGGTAATGGGAGAGCTAGGTGCTGCTCCTTATATACTCTACCCAAATGCTGACACGCCTTAATCAAATACAACTCAGCAGCACCTGCTATGTTTCACAGCTGTAAAGCTGGGTCTCGTTATCTTGCTCTGGCCCTTGCTCCGGCCCCTTAAAGACATACACATGGAGTGGAACAATGATGAACCTTTACATTTAAAGAAACCATTCAACATTTCCCCTGCGGTTCATCATTGTGGAACAAAAACATAAAGCATACTTTGTACATGTTTTTCATGTGTAACCTTTGTTACTTGATGTAAACTGCAACCTATAATGTTTAGTATGTTTAAGGTACATTACCACTTTAAGAGCAGAGAAACATTGCATAGTGGGCTTTTCCACACTGTGAAGCATCTTTTAACAAAAGCTTAACTGTTTCATATTTTACACTTGGTGAATAACACAAATCATAATCTTCGCCTGGAATTTGTTGAAAACCCCTAGCAACTAGTCTTGCCTTGTACCTTACAACTTCATTTTTGTCATTCATTTTAACTCTATAAACCCATTTTGAATCAATAAGTCTCATATCTGGGGTTTGTGGTACAAGAGACCAAGTGTTACGCTCTTTTAAAGAAGCTATCTCGGAGTTCATAGCTTTATACCAGTTTACAGCTTGGTGCTTAGGTAAATTCTGAACATCATTGTAGCTTTTTGGCTCAAAAACCGCCTTATTGGCATACACAGTATTAAAATGTTTATCTGCAAAACGTTGTGGCTTCTGCCTCTTTCTATCTGAACGTCTCAGTCCGGAAGGAGAGTCAGACTCCTCAGACTTAATGGGACTCAGTGAACCACTAGTTTCAGGTTGTAAATCATCATTGTCAGACTGAACAGGTGCCTGTAGGCTAAGCTCACGGTCAGAAAACTCAAGAGAATCTAACCTCCCCTCGGGTGCCTGTGACTTTAAATCCTCAAACAAATTATCCGATTCAACAGGCTTTTTGTCTTTCCCCATTAATTCAGAATCACCATTTTCTCCTGCTGCTGCTGCTGCTGCTGCTTCTTCCTCTTCTTCCTCAGTATCATTTATACCATCAGTATCTTGGAAAACAGCAACTCCATTCCAATTTACAGTTTGTATCATGCTTCTGGTAATATGAAATTTGCCAGTTGCTGGTATGTAAATTCTGTACGCCCCCTGCTGGTAGCCCATTAATTTTCCCTGGACACTACGCTCACCCAATTTCTGCTTAGCAGGATAATGCATAATTACATCTGAACCCCAAATGCGTAGGTATTTCAGATTAGGGCGTTTTTTAAACAGCTTCTCATAGGGGGTGACATCTAAACCAGAATGATAACTGCGATTTCTAACATAACAAAAGGCATTGAGTGCTTCAGCCCAAAATGCTTTGGGCAGATTAGCATCGTGCAGATAAGTTTTAACCCCTGCCTGCAAGTCACGCTGCACAACTTCAACAAGCCCATTTTGCCAGGGACTTCGGGGGCAAGATAACTCATGAGTAGTCCCCTGCACTTCCAGGAATTTCTCAAAATCCTCAGAGACAAATTCCCCACCCCGGTCAGAAAACAGGTTCTTAATAGGTTTGTTAAAGTGCGTTTTTACCCAGTTGCAAAAAACCTTGTACTTCTCAAATGCTTGGGACTTCTCAGCTATTGCATAAGTCCAACGGTATCTACTATACTGGTCTATGAGGGTAAGCCAGTACTTAGAACCTCCTAATGATGGTGGGAGTGGCCCAACTAAATCACAATGTACACGCTCAAATGGCTCAGTTACTTTCCTATCTGAGCACCTACCCTTGCGTGCAACCTTAATCTTACTCTTGCAACAGGATAGACATTGCATAAAGAATTTGCATGGTTTTAAGTTGAGGCCATTGACAATACTCTTTGTCTTAATTACATCAGCAAAATTCAGATGTCCCAGAATTCTGTGCGCCACGTGGACACACCCAGAATGTGGCCTTACATTTCTCAACCCCTGGCTTGACTGTGCTGCTCTGCAATTTATAGGCGATTGGGAGTAGGTGCGAAAATACAGTCTATATAAACCATCAGATTCCCGGGCATACAATAGACGTTTGTTCCCCTCGAAAAACTCACACATTGACTTTAAGAAACGCACAGTTATGCCTTGACGAGCAAAACACCTTACTGATAATAAATTGTCCACTGACGGGCAGTAAATGCAGTTCGCTATTGTAATGTTTAAAGAGTCAAGTTTAACAGTACCCCTGCCAAGCGACTGCAGGACTTGTGAATTGGCTAAATGTACATTACCAATTTCCTCTTCGAAAGAAATAAACAAGCTTCGATCATTGCAAACGTGCTGCGATGCTCCTGAGTCGATAACAAAAGACTTCCACTTGGCATCTTTAATTCTTTTACGATCTTTAGTCCGAGCGTGAAAAGCTCGCGGCTCGTTTCTGTCTCTACTATACGATGCTGGCTGCTGGGCTGACGACCGTGTTTGAAGAACAGAAACAGGCTTGGGAGTACTTTGCTTTCTTTTGGATCTGCAGTCCTTTGCAAAATGTCCTTGCTTATTGCAGAACCAACAACGCTTTGCAGCTTTAAATGCAGTTGTATCACCACAGGTTTGCATATGGCGTTCCTCATTCTTTCTGGAAACAGGAGTGCTTATGGCACAAGCCTCCCTTCTATCCAACTCGCCCATTAATCTTGCTGTTACCCCTTCCACAGTTAATTGTGCTGGTGGAACGGCAGATATCTGGCTAGCAATACCATCAAAGTCCTCATTAAGGGAACATAGGATGATAAAAACATACTGAATATCAGGTACCTCCATGTCCCTTCGAATTAATTCGCCACGTATTGCCTCCAGACGTCTTAAGTGTGCTGCCAAATCACCACCAGGCTGCAACTTCGTCTGGTACAGCTGCTTGAAAAATGTCAATGCAGACGCTGACTCTTTTCTAACATGCACTGCTGCAAGACTGTCCCACATTTCTTTGGCAGTTTTCTTATTCCTTATATAGACTACTTGCTGGTCGCTGACTGCCAAATTAATTATCGCCCTGGCTTTTGCATCTCCTTTCGACCAAGCATTAGTTACAGGGTCAGGAGGGTCATCAGTTACATAGGTCCATACTTTTCTAGAGGTCAAAAGCGCCTCCACCCGAAAAGACCATAAACAATAGTTCTCATCTGTCAGCTGTGGGAAGACCAGAGCCTTCTCAGCTTCAGGAACCCGGTCAACCATTCTGGAACTCTTCCAGACCCACAAAAACTACGCTAACAGGAGAAGGAGTTTTCAAACCTTTCTCAGAGTCCAAAAATATGCAGTCATCCACTCAGCAGCTGGGCCCATAACCAAAGATGTTGGCTTTTTGCAGTATAGTAACGCTGCAGAGAGCTTGCTGGGGAGATCATGCATTAAAAAGGAAGGACTCAAAAAGTACTTAAAGGTTTTAATAAGAAAAACAAAAACTCCATTTACACTAAATACATCAACAAACCAACATGACCCAACCACCAACCCATCCCCCAGGGTAATGGGAGAGCTAGGTGCTGCTCCTTATATACTCTACCCAAATGCTGACACGCCTTAATCAAATACAACTCAGCAGCACCTGCTATGTTTCACAGCTGTAAAGCTGGGTCTCGTTATCTTGCTCTGGCCCTTGCTCCGGCCCCTTAAAGACATACACATGGAGTGGAACAATGATGAACCTTTACATTTAAAGAAACCATTCAACAAGATATACATCTTTGTACATGATTTGTTTGCAGATATTTGTATGTTACATGTTGATCTGGATTCAGTGAGGGGGACAACCTGTATCCCACCCCAACCCTGCTCCCTGCATCCCAGAAGCTGGGAAGAAGGGAGCCCAGTCCAGGGCTTCAAGCAGAAAGTATTACGTACCTTATACATTTCCTTTCCCATTCAGGTCAGTTATTTCCTCTTGCCATTTACATACTCGCTCTGGTCATTAAAGTAATATAAAAGAAAGAGAAAATGGTGCCTGATAGAATGCAAAGCTATTATGCCTAGAGAGAAGGTAGGTCACATCAACCCCAGGACGATAAGAGTCAAGGTCAGTAAAAGAGCACTGTGTCTCATCACCGCATTCATTCAAATAAAGGAAATGGGATTGACGCTCGTCCCTCACTCCTCCAGACACTCATTATTAACTCAAATTTCCAGTATTTCTTCCATCTATTGCTGCCTCTCACTGGACCCCATAGCATATTCTGTCTCTGAGCTGGTAAAGCTTAGCAGGTGAATGAATGCAGGAACAGAGTTTATGGGAACACTTTAGAGGGTCTATTTAAACATTTAAAGATAGATTTACAGATAGCTGGATTTAAAGATTAAAATCAAAACAACCCAAGTTTCCCAGTGTGTTTTATGCCAAGCCACACTCTTAAAAGATGAGAAATAAATGGCTATGGTGGGATTTCTTGTAGGACTCCATAACAACTCAAAGTGCTGTTGTTTTTTATGTGGGGTGTGAAGAATATGGGGTGCCGCATCACCCCCTTCCATTACAGTTCCTTGTATTCCATCTCAAAAATCTAACACAGTAAATCAGGAAATGTTGTAAAATCTAAGATACTGCAGCTAGCATTTGAAATCCAGCAAGATTCAGTGAAAATACAAAAGCTTTTGGATGCAGACATCAGAATCCTTCAGTCCCAGATATTTTTTTATACGTGCATATGATAAGAAAGGATCATTGTATTCTAAGCAGGAAGGTATCTTGAAGGTCCCAATATTCTGTTTCAGTAGGAGGGAAACTGTGAATGCTTCTGCTGAGAAGAACTATATAGATATAAATGGCGTCCTGAAATTTTTTCCTTGTACAGGGCAACTGTAAAGGGAGATTCCTGCCGTGTGCCCTGTGACTGCTACAAATGTTCCAAATCCTCATGGATATGCAACCTGGAGCCATTACTGCCACCAATGGAGCTGTTATCTGCAATAGGCAGGTGTTCATGAAACCTGAGCTGCACACAGTGGCTTTATGAGGTCTTTGCAGACCTCAGACTTACCATATTTACTACAGCAGACTTAGCAGGAACATACAAGAAAATGCACATTACCAGAGTGGTTAGATGGTCTCTGTTGAAATCTTAGGTGTAGTGAACCACACAGAATGACAAACTAAATCATGCACGAGACAATGCATTTTTTGAAGAAACAGGAGGGTGGGGAACCACACAAGTTATTCTTACTCAAAAAATATATAGCATTGGTCCTTGTGTTTTTGCTATGGGTTCCTTCAGATGGAGCAGGGGACCAAGAGCATATTAGCGTAGAGGTGTCTATATTGATTTTAGTCCATCACACTCAGTTATTTTCCTCTTGAGATTCTCCTCTCCATCAGAGATGAAGGTCCAGATGTACCATATCTTGGGGCTAAAAGTAACCAAAAGGTCAGAAAATGAGATAATGGAAGTTTGAGTAGTGTGTGAACCTGTGTCACATTCAGCTATTATTCACACGTTCTTTCAGTCTGGATAATAGCAGCAGACTCCAAAATGTGGGTGGATAAACCAAACATCCAAGTCTGATCTCCCAGATCCATTCTGGATCTTATACAGGGTCCAATCTCATATTCAGGTTGCAAATGGAACACTCTCTACCATCTCCCACACATGCTGATCATAGATGTTATGGGGAGAGACCACTTTGCAACATAATGGCTATTATAACTTCTTGGACCCTGTATGAATCTGCATCTTCTTGGTGCAGCCCAAACCTGCAACTTGATATCATCTGGTGTGGTGAATGAGTCCACAATTGTTGTTTCCACAAGTAACATGAAAAGCAGAGTGACAAACAGGCCTTTACAATGTCTGGTCTCCAGGCCCTGACATGAAGCTATGACATTATCATTAAGGGACATAACCTACAGGTGCAATTTGGGACCCAATCCTTTATGCTCTCTAATGTGCAGAGGACTATGTTTCATGGTGTGCGAATAGTCCCAAGATTGTATCTAGAGCAGAAGGGAATCAGGTCCACCTCCATAACTTCTGTCGATTTGTGTTTTGTCTCAGTGCCACAGCTACTTATGTAATAATCCTTTTCCTTGATACTTGGCAAGATGAGCCCATAATCTCCTGTAGTCATAGTGTATGGATGGTGCAACACTTGATTAGACTCATACAGCCATGATTGTTCAAACTGGAAAAAGACATTCAAAATAGCCCTAAAGGAAAAACTAACTCACAAACAGTGGTGTATGAGCTTTTGAATATTCAAGCCACAGATTGTTGTTGTACAATCAGAGTGATAGTAAGGAGCAATGTTTGGGGTTTTTCTGGGGGTATTCAAGGGTACACCGTACTGGCACCCTTCTTTTCTAGAAGAAAAGCACTGAGAAGCAGAATTTGCAGAGGAGGTAATGGAGTTTATCTACTGAATCCAACCTTTGGGGAAATTATGCCACTGCAAATCCTATAACTACTCTGGGATTGCTGGACTTGTTTAGTTTCAGGTTGTTATGTAGCATGGGCAGGCGTGAAAATAGCTTTCTTCTAAATGCAAGCTTCTCCTGAAACAGAAAATGGTGTGGTCAGATATACCTCTGAATATGAATAAAAGCCTCATTCTGTATCTCAGCTGCTGCTGCTGCTGCTGCTGCTTCATCATTAGCCATAGCAATTCATGACCTCCCCAAGAACCCCAAAAACCTTGTGTGACACTTTTAGCCCAAACAATGCAAATTAAGGCAAGCCCCCTTGCTCCTAACCCTGCTTGTGTTTCCATGCAGAGGGTAGAGCATAATGGGTTCAGAGGTCAAAGTGACCCTTTGCCACTTCTAAGCCATGTTTAGCTTAACAATTTAAAAGGTCAGGTGTCTGGCTTTAAGTGCTCCACAGCAAGCCCAGTTCAGTAACCTTATTGTTTTAAGCATATCTGAGAACAAATTATTGTTATCTCTGAGGTGAACCAATAATGTTTACCCAGCATTCCCTTCTCTGTCACCTGTGAAACTTCTTTTCTTTTAACTTAGCTTCCAAATTACACACATATGTCACTTCCTGGGAGAAAGAGCTGCAAGGATCATTTGTTGTTGTTGTTGTTTAGTCGTTTAGTCATGTCCGACTTTTCATGACCCCATGGACCAGAGTACGCCAGGCACTCCTGTCTTCCACTGCCTCCCACAGTTTGGTCAAACTCATGTTGGTAGCTTCAAGAACACAGCCCAACCATCTCGTCCTCTGTCATCCCCTTCTCCTTGTGCCCTCAATTTTTCCCAACATCGGGGTCTTTTCCAGGGAGTCTTCTCTTCTCATGAGGTGGCCAAAGTATTGGAGCCTCAGCTTCAGGATCTGTCCTTCCAGTGAGCACTCAGGGTTGATTTCCCTAAGAATAGATAGGTTTGATCTTCTTGCAGTCCATGGGACTCTCAAGAGTCCTCCAGCACCAAATGCATCCATTCTTCAGCGATCAGCCTTCTTCATGGTCCAGCTCTCACTTCCATACATCACTACTGGGAAAACCATGGCTTTAACTATACGACCTTTGTTGGCAAGGTGATGTCTCTGCTTTTTAAGATGCTGTCTAGGTTTGTCAGTGCTTTCCTTCCAAGAAGCAGGCGTCTTTTGATTTTGTGACTGCTGTCACCATCTGCAGTGATCATGGAGCCCAAGAAAGTAAAATCTCTCACTGCCTCCATTTCTTCCCCTTCTATTTGCCAGGAGGTGATGGGACCAGTGGCCATGATCTTAGTTTTTTTGAGCAAGGATCATAGCCAAAGCAGCTACAGGTGACTTAGTGATCCAAAGCTCACATTGGATTAAATCATACATTATTCTGGCCATCTCCTCCCTTATCCTGTGCAAAAGCCATGTCTGGCCAAATCCTAGGTACCCAAATGAACTTCTTCCTTCTTTTTATGCTTCTTGTAGTTGAAGCAGCAGGAGGAGCAACAAAGGCACATGGTTAGAAGAAAAGAAGTATGGTTTTTGCCCTTGCGGGAACTAGATTTTTCACATCCCAGGACACTGATGCCCAGCAAAATGGAGGAGAAATATTATCTCCTCAAATGCCTCTGATCCTGTCACAGGTTCAAGATAAAGAAAGGGAATTAGGGGAAATTGAGAGGAGCTTGCATTCAGAAATAGGGGAGGGTGGCCGAGATGGAAGGATAGAGCTGGGAGTTCTTATCTGGCTTGGATTTGATCTGAGCTGAAGAAGAATTTCAGAGCTTCTCATTTGAGATGTGTTTATGAGCCCCCCAAGTTTCATGCCTAAGCCAAGCTCAGGAGAATTTCACCAGCATCCCTAAAAGCATCCAGTCACACCTCAAGGATCAGTTTCCTTTCTCCTAAGATTCCCTTTTCTGCTACTCCCTCATCCCCTGTCCCAAGAAAATGCTTGGTAGACCAAATGGTAACTAACCATTATGCTCCTCTAGCTACATATGTACCATTCTACAAAGTGTTGTGGATAATGTTGTCATCCTCTTCCTTTTTTGTTTGCTTGTTAAATTTATACCCCTCACAAAGAAGCCTGGGGTGGCAAACAGCAGGTGATTTTGCAGATCTCTGACCAGACAGGAAAGCAGGAGAACATCAATGGTGGGGGCATCTTGTTAAGGAAGGTGTTTACATGCACACACAGATATGGCCCCACTTGGTAATAGTCACCTGTGGTTACTCCATCACTGCTTGCCTTTCCAGTACTGCATTCCCACATTGCTAAGTACATGAATGAGGGATTCAACGTGGGTGCCTATATTGGTCCTTGCATCTGTACAATGGGAGATTTCTAGCGGAGTGCAGGTGAAGGATTTTGTTGCATCTAATCTGCACTTTGTTTACATTTAGTGTGCCGTCTCAGCTATTTATAGTTTATGTGTTTAATTTTTGACATGACTTTTTATTTCTTTGACATTGATTTCTTTGACACTGATGTACTGATTTTGACATGTGAATTTTCTTCCGATGGCACTTGCTGATTGAGAGCCAAATCCTGAGAGGCCCTATGTCTGCATATCCTCCATTCGAATAGCCTGAATGATGAGCCTGGATCCTTTTTTGTACAAATGAGGGTCTGAGCACCGAGTCACAACTTATGCATTAAAATATATATTTTGATAATGTTTATGAACAGAAAAATTGTGCCGGAATATTCGGCAAATGTGAAAGTGGGTGGACATCTTGATCTGCACATTAGACCAGAAAGAGTAGATAGCAGATCAGTAATAAGAACTTGTTCATAGCAGAGCAAGCTTTGCAACTGGAAACAGGATGTGTCTCTTTGGTCAAAGCCCCAGTATGTATTGGGAGAAAAAGAATGTGAGGACCAAGGTCATTTTTATGAACTAATGTGAAGTGCACAGTGATATGGTGTAGAAAATTCCCCAGTGCTTTACTTTTACGTGATTACTCCCACCCCCACCATTTCATAAATTTATTAGTAACAATGAACGGATGTCAGTAGCAAATACATATGGAAAGGGACTGTCAAGGTTTTTAGGTTTTTAGCTTTCTAAGGCATCACAATATTTTCCATTGCAAACTAAAAAACATTCCTATATTTGCATAAGACACTTTCCAAGTCAAAATTTTCTGTAAAACTCACATCACAGGAGATCCATGGCTGAAGTGCACAGATCACCTACTCAGGCTCATCAGCGGAAGCCCTATGGAAGGACTTCTGCTTTCATGATTGGGCTTCCCCTTTCTCCTCCCCCTCCCTCTGTGGTCCCTCATATGGTCCAGAACACAACATAGAGAGGGGGAATAGTGGCAAGCATTCCACCTGGCAAGCTGGAATGCTTGTCCAGAGACCACAAGAGTGCAACACTGAATTTCACCAGTAATTAATATCAGTGAGCCAAAGTGTGTCCAGGACTTCCTTGCTCTTAAAAAAGCAGGTATCCAAATGAAGTTCAGCCACAATTGTCTGGGACAAAATGCAGCTTGAGTTTTAAGTTCCTTGCTTGTGCTGCGATGTATAAACCTTGGATCAGATGGAGGTGTAAATGTATTTTACAGGCAGCAATTAACCCCTTCTCTTTCCAAGTTGTCTTGACTCAAGATTCATCTTTATGTTCTCTTTACTGTAGCATCTATCAAATGATTCTTGTTGTATAAGCATTCTTGATATTTCTTAATATCATTTTAGGTATTTTATGGCATATTAAAAATGATTTCACTGGCACTCCAGAAGAAATATAGCCAAGGAGCTGAATGCTGTACAAGTAGCCATTGTGACAGATGCAATGGCTAAATCATATTCAGAAAAGTCCTGTTGGGAGGAAATCTTCTTTGTCATGTAATCAATAGCACATGGAGAGATAAGAGTGCTGTCCGGCAAGCGGATTCTGCAAGTATTTAGCATATATAACAAAGAGTCCAAGGGGAAACTACCAGCTGAATATTTTTTCAGAATAGTAAGAAGGATTCAAATTTTCCTAAAAGCAACAATCACTTTTGTTTTTTCCCTGAAAAGGCTAGTCCAGTTCTATTTGCATCTATTGAGCAAGTTTGATATAAATCACTTAAGCTTTTCAGTCGTTAAAAAGTTGGGGTGGATAAGGTAAATCCCATTATATTTTTATATCACTGCTTTTATGAATATAGAGAAGACATAACATGTCAGATGTTTTGTTTTGTTTTCCCCCGGGATTGATACTGAGCCTTTATATTACTGTTTTGTGAGTGGGCATGTCTGGGTTTTAACACTCCTTTGAGGTCTCTGATACCATACCCCAATGCATCACAATGTTTTCAATTATCAAACAAAGAAGAGCCTCCCACCTGCTGCCACCAGGAAACAAATGGCCATGGTGGATTGGTTGGAGGGAGACAAACAAGTGGGAAGTAAGCCCAAGGGCGTAGGATACAGAATTAAAGAAAGCCAGAGGAAGAAGAAAATGGAATGATGGAACAGGGGATTCTGTTTCAGAGAGAAGGGCTCCTGGTATTGTTACCATATTCATCCTCTAATAATAAAGCAATTGTAATGGTTCTAGGGGTTGCTCGTGTGTAAGTTGCCGCCACTCCTGGCTGGGTCACCTGGTTGAACCCTTTCTGACTGAACAGCCTCTAGCTTCGTGGCTGTCTCAGTCGCTGGCAGAATCCGTCAGTGGACGTTTCTTGAACTTTTTCCAGCACAAAAATTCTTTGACACCTAGTCTCCGCCTAGTCTCCCTGCGCGGAAGCCTTCTGCGCAGTGAGGGTGTGGGCAGCAGAGGACCCGTACTCTCTCCGCTGGTCTCCGGCGAGGAGTCTTGGAGCCTCCTCTCCGATTCCCCCATCTGCCCCCCTTCTCCACTGGTGTTACGCTGATTTCCTTCCCCAGCAAATGGGCTGCCCCTCTCCCTACTGGGACCCTCTCTGGCATCCCTCTGGAGCCTTCCCTCCGCCTCTAGCTCCGATGGCAGTTCCCTGACAGCAATGTTTTATTGCTAACCTGCATCTCTATGTTATTCTATGCACTGTTGCCAGACACACTCCTTTTCAGCTCTGGTCCCGACTTGGTGGAACGCTCTGTCAGAAGAGACTAGGGCCCTGCGGGATTTGACATCTTTCCGCAGGGCCTGCAAGACAGGGCTGTTCTGCCTGGTCTTTGGGCTGGATTCAGTCTAACCCCACCCCCTCTCATTTATTTATTTTTTGATGGAACCATGTAGGACCAGCATGATTAGTTGGCCCCAGTGAATATTTGACGTTTTCTCCCCTTATGGCTTTGATCTATGGGCTACCACTAAAATGAGGCTGCATTTTAAGCTGCATTTTAAACTGTATTCTAACTTATATTTTAATCAACTGCTTGTTTGGTTTTTGTTTGGTTTGGTTTTTTGTTTGTTTGGTTTTGTTTTTAATGCTTTTACCGTATTTATATTTGGTGTTAGCTGCCCTGAGCCCGGTATTGGCCAGGAAGGGCAGGGTATAAATAAAAATTTAATAATAATAATAATAATAATAATAATAATAATAATAATAATAACAACAACAACAATAACAACAACAACAACTGAATGGGCCAGCACACCTGTGAGGCAAGGTGAGGAGACCGCCTCAGGTAGCAGGAGCCACAGGGACAGCAGATCTGGCCTCCAATAAATTCATTGCCTGCTGCAGCTGCCACAGTGACAGCGATGGTTGTGGTGCTCTCCTTGGAGGCCAGACCTGGCCCTCCTTGGCAGTTCCCCGCCGCTGCCACCACCAATGCCACACCTATAGCAGCCCCTTGGCATATAGGTGGCGCCACCATTCTCCTCCCACCCTTGTTCCTAGTGTGGATCTTTAAAAAGGTAAAGGAAAAGGGACCCCTGACCATTAGGTCCAGTCGTGGCCGACTCTGGGGTTGCGGCGCTCATCTCGCTTTATTGGCCAAGGGAGCCGGCATACAGCTTCCAGGTCATGTGGCCAGCATGACTAAGCCGCTTCTGGTGAACCAGAGCAGTGCACGGAAATGCCGTTTACCTTCCCGCCAGTTTATCTACTTGCACTAGATTTTCACTCTTCCCTGGCGGGGCAGGAAACCATTTTCTGTTTTGCCTCAGGGGCCAAAATGTATTGTACTGACCCTGCTAACTTAGCTTTGCTATAGGTTGATTCTTACAACTTGATCTCACAATAGTATTTTTTGTTGTTAAGCTACTGGATTTATTTATTTTTTTTAGACGGTGGTTGTTGCTCAGTAGTGCAGACACAGCCTGGAACTCTGCGAGTTAGAACTCAATAATTAAGCCATATATTTCTACTGTGGAGTAGTTACCTGATTTGATTATCCAAGCTTCTAACGATTTGGAAGTAAAATAAATAACACAATCCGTAGTGGCAGCTACTTGAGACTGCCTGACCCATACTTAAGTTCCACTGAAATTAATGGAGCTTAAATTAATTGCAACTAACCTTTCCCATTGATTTCAGTGGAACGTAAGAACTACTACTTTCTCTGGAAGGTGGCCAGAGTATTTCTGTTTACCAAAGAATTTGGAATATGCCTTCTGCATGCATGTTTCCAAATAATCCTTAAAACATCAGGGACAGAAGCATTTTCTGTGATATGAAAGCTGACAGTCCCAGAAGTCTTTTTAACAAGTTTCAGTTTCTGTATGAAATTCCATGGTTTTTGTTTGGTTTTTGTTTTTTGTTTTTTTCTTAAAATGGCAAGATATAACTAGCTCTGCCAAGTGTAATTCCCTACTACACAATATTGAGGGAGAAAAAGTGAATGGAAATTACTATATAGGCCTGTAAAACAAGCTTCCAAGCACTGGATAAGCTTAAAAGAGATCTCACCATGTTCTCTGAAGGGAACATTTTCTGTTTCTTTTAATTTGCCATTTGCTTTGTTGCTGACCAGGAAGAAGAAGAAATGGAGTCAAGAGTTTTCTCATCTTTCTAGTAAAATACATCCTTCTAGATGCCGTAGTGGGAGAGGAAAAAATATCTCACATCAATTTAGAGCTGATAAAAGAATAGAAAGGTCAAGTCCTTCTTTGCATACCTGATATTTACTTTCATGTTCTCCTCAAGGCATTCTCACTCCAGGAATGCAAAGAAAATAGCTGATAGTAGAAGATATAATAAGAACTGTGGGATATGTTGTGGCTCTTGCAGAATTAAATAGGTGAAGCAGGCTGAATTTACCAGGATGTTAAAGACGCTGCACAGTAGGCTTCAGCCAAACTTTATAACTCTTGTTAGATTAATTTCGAGAGTTTGCTTCCCTGCCTAGAACTATGCCAGTCTCCTGTGCATCTTAGCAAATAGTGACTACAACCTAATGAAAAGTTCAGTAGAGGTTGTGGGCTGCTGTGTTCATATAGTCACTGGGTATTATTTGGTTTCTTTAATTAATTGAAAAACTGTTGGTGCTGTTTGATGGCCCTAGGTTGACGCCATCAAGGCCCCATGCAAATAGGGAAGGCAAGATCTTTCACCAGAGCACTTTTGTCTCAAACTTCCAATGAATTCACACCTTCAAGCATTCATACTGAATATAGAAATAAATGTTTATCATTAGCCATTCTGATTTTTAAGAATGCATAATGAACAAATGGCAACGTTCTTCCTGTTTTCATAATCCTAAATGTCATGGGCACCTTCCGCAGATGTCCCCAGCTTTAAACACTAATTTTAAAAGTGATTGGTGTTCTGTATGCAAAGCACTACTGGAATTATGGCCTGCATTGTTTCTTAATGTCAGGATTAGTATTTATTATTTCTTTAGCGCCAGCCATGTGTAACTACTGGAGAAGCCCCTCCCTTTGAGAAGTAGCACCATTTCCCAGGAGGGGGTAATGCATGTTCATAAAATGAGACTGTGATACCAACACTTGGTACTTGCAATAATACTCTGCACTTCTTTATTACTTTCCATTAAAGTGCTTAACAAACATGAATGAATTAAAGATGACATTTCAGAATGTCTGCTAATTGTCGCCGTCTAGCTTGAGGCACTGTGTGAATCTCTTTGCAGAGACGTCAAATACCTTAAGCCCTAACCAATTGGCTGCAGGTGAAAAGTTTGATCTTATCTGAGTCTTACATGGTGAGCAAGCAAAGCAACCTTATGTTCAGATTTCAAACTGGGAAACTGAAATTCGAAAGTGATGCAGGCACAGAGGCGCAGGGATGGATTAACTCTTTTGCTCAATACACAGCAGACGGGGACACCAGACAAACTGGGGATCTGGCTGTGATTTAATAGTTTTCCATTGTTGCAAATGAGCCCATCTTCCTGCCAGCAGAACAGTACTTGAACTATGGGAGGTTTTCAATGAAATCTGTAAGCTATCCCCATTTTCCTCCAATTTTAGTCAATTCATGCCCCCACCACACCATCTCATAAAAACAGCAAGTAAGACAAGGTGCCAGCCCTGCCCTGCTCTGCTTCCCCTATAATTTGTGTATTGCTGAGCCACAAATATGGTGTCTGTAGTTGTTCAGCTCAATCATAGGTTTCCCACCTCAATGAGAGCTGGACCTTAAGACACTACCTACGTTAATAGAATGGCCAGGCAGCAGGGGGCACTGTGGTCTAAACCACTGAGTCTCTTGGACTTGCTGATCAGAAGGTTGGCGGTTAAAATCTCAGTGACGGAGTTCAGCTCCTGCCAACCTAGCAGTTTGAAAGCAGATAAATAGGTAAATGGCGGGAAGGTAAATGGCTTTTCCGTGAGCTCTGGTTTCCGTCACGATGTTCCATTGTATCAGAAGCGGTTGAATAATGCTGGCCACATGACCCGGAAAGCTGTCTGTGGACAAATGCAGGCTCCCTCGGCCTGAAAGCGAGATGAGCGCCGCAACCCCATAATCGCCTTTGACTTAACTTAACCATCCAGGGATCCTTTACCTTTTACCTTTAATAGAATGGCCACCACAAGTTTAAGAATTTACTTTCAATCCTAAAAAAAACCAAACCACGGTTTTCAGCAGAACAGTATTCCCTTCAAAGGTTACACTGAGAAGGCCATACAGAGGCTCTACTTAAACACACACACACACACACCACATTCAGTTGGTATCTTTTTCCACTGCACTCAAAGGAGACAAAATCACAGCATCTTTCATAAAAAGAGTCAACATCCACAACAAAAATACCCTGCAAAACAACATTAACAACCTGGAGGTGGTGCATTAGTTTTTCCATTATCTCTAGAAACCAAACTTTCTCATATCGGTTTTTAACTGTGAAGCAATCAGCTGCCCTCCAATACTGAGCTATCATTAGCCTTGCTGCCACAGGTAGGTAGTGTGTCATCTCTTTAGGAAGCATGCCTGAGTTATTCCCCTAGAAGACAGAGAAAAGACATCATGAAAGAGTCCCTCTCTAGCTTATAAATAACACTCAGTTCCACAGCCACATCTTCTCAATCTATGTTTACCATTGGACACTGCCACCAACGCTGCCAGGATGTCCCTATAAAGCCCTTCTTAACAAAAACTCTGGCAGCCCTGCTGACATTTAGCCAAGACCGAGAAGCATGACGACAGAGCAAGCAAAAGGCTTAGGTTGGTCCTGCAGTTTCTGGAACGATACCCCAGAGTTCTGCGAAATCTCTCCTGTTTCATGCAAGTGATACATAGAACGCCTCTGTGAAGCAGCAGGCCAGAGCAAGAGGTAGAGCGTTTTGATGAGGCACTCAAGCTTATATTGTCTCACCGTCGTGCTGCACAGCAGTGAGTTCTAACTTTATAGCTGAGTTTTGAGTGCCGGGGCAGGGAGAAGCTGTTCTCTCTTGATAGATGTACATTACTGCCATTGTTAGTCAGTCAATGTAAAGTGCTCTTGGAGGAGCAGCAGATGTCATATTACGTGGAGGCAAGTAGGACACCTGGGTTCGTTACTACCTAATTAGGTTCTCCATTTGATTGACTGCTTGTGCTGCAGACAAAGGAAGAGAACAGCCACGGTGAATGCCAGGAGAAAGCAGGCTGGCATGTCAGCACTCATAGATACATGCTATAGGAGTGCTTCTGGTGGAGCAAAGAGAGAAATTCTGAATAAAAGGTTTTTTTTTAAGAGAGAGAGAGAGAATATCGGCCTGGTGTGCATGTTCTCTAACCAATGACCTTTGGACAGTTAACCCAGCCCTCAGCCTTCATCATTCTACCATGAATGGGCAATTTAAACTTCACAGTCATAAAACAGAAACCATGGAAAAGATGCCTGATGGTGTTCCACATTGTAGGTGTAATGTTTGGAAGCTGTTTACTATGTGTACCAGACTTACTGTGTGGAGAGTCGCCATGCCTGTACTAGCCACTGTAGGAATATTTAAATATATCAATATAGTTCTCCATCCAGTTAAGTTGGTGACATTGTAATTAATATGTGGGGTATTACCAAGTTAAAGCATTTTTCATGTTGTCCAAAATTGTGGTAAGGTTTGAACTGGTGCTAAGAGACTTAATAGCCCCAAATGCTCAACCCACTTCAACACTGACATCCATTTCTTGCAAATAATGTAACTGAGGCCTAAAAAATTGTGCCAATTTGATTCTGATATTCGAAAATGATGCTCTCTTGAACCATGTTCTCATTCCCAAGTAGGAAAATACCTCATTTGCACTGGACAATGACATGTACAAACCATTAGAAGTTGTGCCAAAAGTCCTTAAAAATCATGTTCATTATTTTCAATGGGTCCCCTCTGCACAAAACTTATATATTTAACTGTCCTCAAATTCCCTTTGCAATAGGTATTTTTGAATGGATTTTTATTTTCTTTCAAAATGCAGTTTTAACAAAAAAGAAATATGGGTTTGGGGGCTGAAAACTTCATTGTAACATTCAAAGAAATGTGAAACCCAATAGGGAGACAGGAAGGTTCTAGTCAGCATCTACATCCAGGACATGTGGGTCTTTGTCAGTGTTGCAATTTGCAAAGACTGAATTCTTCAAGCTTTCTTAGTGCAGGATTTTACAAATGTGGAATGCAAATATGTGGGATAAGCAGCCTCATATAACCAACATGTTTAAGTCTAATTGATGCATGAAGGGGTTAATGCAATAGAGTAAGCTATCCTGCCAGGCTTAGCTAGGTCACTCCCCTTCACCTTGGGAGGAAGGCAACCTAGTCTATTGTCTCCCTCAATATAAAGAAGTCTAAGCTGGTTACTCCAAGCTTACACATGGCTTTTCTACAAACATCTCTTGAGTTCTTATACAAATAATTTAGGAAGTTTCGCCACTTAAGTCTTACTGTCTGTGTTTTCTGACTGCTGTATGGAGAAGCAAATGATTCTGACCTTTGTAGAGTTTGTAAGTAAACCATTTTTAACTTACCAAATGTGTGGTCTTTTTCTAAGCCAGGGGAAGTGGGAACCTTTAAAAAGACCTAGCAAGGCGATATTTTAAAGGTCTATATTTCCACACTTCAGTTTGGTGCATGTTTTGTTATTCTCTCACCATGTTTTGTGTGGTTCTCTCACCAAAGAGTCCTTACCCCAAACCTGGATCTTGACATCCAGGGAATTCACCGTTTTATACTTACATTTGTCATTGCCAACCAACAAAATCTGCCCAGAAATAAATGTGAGATGTGGTGCTAATGGGCCACAGCCTTAGGATTAGTGGGTGCCACATCCATCTGTTTCCACTGACCATTCAGAAATGCCAAATGTTTTTCTAGCAAAATCATTACTCTGAATATACATATACATATATATATATATATATATATATATATATATATATATATATATATATATATATATGCAGGTTTTGGTGTCTTCGGGTGTCTTCCCGTGTAAGAGTCGGGGTGTCTGTGCGACGTTTCGACGAGGTCTCACTCGTCATCTTCAGGCTGGTGCTTTCGGCTTCTTGTTACTGGAACAGAGCAGAGTCTGGTGTTTGAGTTCCTATAAATACTGTTGAGGGGTGTGGTGTATAGCCTCCAACGTTCTGGGCAGAGAGGAAGTTCCTAGATTAGTGTGCCTTTTCTTCTTTTGTTCCTTAATTACTTGAGGGATATCTTGGGTGATTTCATGAGTGATATTCTGAATACCACTGGGTGGGTCATTAAGTGTAGATTAGTTGCTAAAGCTTTCGTGTCTTGACCTCTTGAGCTTGTGAAGAGTTTTTCTGAGAAGATGGCTGTGCTGCATTTAGTTGTGCTCTGGCTTGGCTTCGTGTATAGGGGCGAGCTGTGGTTTTGTGCCTTGTGCCAGTCAGATCTGTGTAGGGATTGCCTCCGGCACACAGAACGCCGTCACCAATCAACCACACCAGACCCAAACGCAGACCCTCTCCACAGACATATTACAGACTCCATCCAGTAGCCAAACTATAGTGGCACCTCCGGATGCTGCACCCCCCTGCAATCCCTACACAGATCTGACTGGCACAAGGCACAAAACCACAGCTCGCCCCTATACACGAAGCCAAGCCAGAGCACAACTAAATGCAGCACAGCCATCTTCTCAGAAAAACTCTTCACAAGCTCAAGAGGTCAAGACACGAAAGCTTTAGCAACTAATCTACACTTAATGACCCACCCAGTGGTATTCAGAATATCACTCATGAAATCACCCAAGATATCCCTCAAGTAATTAAGGAACAAAAGAAGAAAAGGCACACTAATCTAGGAACTTCCTCTCTGCCCAGAACGTTGGAGGCTATACACCACACCCCTCAACAGTATTTATAGGAACTCAAACACCAGACTCTGCTCTGTTCCAGTAACAAGAAGCCGAAAGCACCAGCCTGAAGATGACGAGTGAGACCTCGTCGAAACGTCGCACAGACACCCCGACTCTTACACGGGAAGACACCCGAAGACACCAAAACCTGCATTCCTGTACCCGTGAAAATCTACGAAAGCATATATATATATATATATATATATATATCCTATTTCATTTGCCCTCATCGCTGCTGTCTCGGAGCCACATTTGCAATTTTTCAGAGCCAGCTTTATGATTCCACTGGGGCCCTGGTGGAGAGGTAGCTGCCGGTTCCTCAGACACACTGCTGCTACCTTTCTGGAATTAGAGAAGAGGAGAGGGACATGGCTTCATTCAGGTGATCTGAAATGGAAAAAGGCAATTTCGTAGAGCAGACTGAGGCCTGAGTAATTGCATGATTTATGCACACGATGAAAGCCAATCTGACACTGGTCTAAGCCACAGGAGCTTGGAATGGCCCCAGCACACTGGAGAGCCCTGCGCATTGTGGCATCTGTTCATCCACTCACCTAGCATCCTGTGGTGGTGCCTGCAATCCTGAGCAACAGTTTTGAGATGCTTCGGATGCTGCTCTTCCCTTGGAGTGTTTCCCTGGTGTTTAAGTTACCCTTTGAAATTTTAATTCCTCTAAGTGATTTTAATGCCAAGAAGGAATGTTGGATTGACAGCCCTGGGCAGCAGGGTTTTCTGAGCTTCCCAATAGACAAACTGTTCCCGGAATAGCGGCACCTCCCTCCGCTGCTGATGTGATCACTGATCAAATTCAAAACTCCATCTCTATACATGCAGCCCACTGGGCTGTCACAATTCAGGCATGCTAATTTCAGTGAACAACAAAGAGAGAGAGAGATGTGGCCAGATCTTTCCTTTGTCTTTGCCAGCCAAAGGAGCTGGCATCTAAAGCAGTTTGGTTCAGCAGATACTAGATAATTGGACAGATTCAGGAATTTTGCATTCAGCTTGAGACAGGAAATAGTATTTAAAGGAGAGTTAAAGAAAGTTTGATAGATATATAATTTCCCAGTGTGCTCTGGGACAGTGCAGGCTACGGCAAGCAAGAAAGCCAAACTAATTCTTCTCAACTGCACCAGTGCCTCCATGTGGATATCTTTCATTTGTTTCCGAGTCCACTGCTCTTAACCACTACACCACACTGGCTCTCTCCCAGTGAGGTGGAATTGCCCTAAATTTGCACCCAACACTATTGCAGCTTTCAAAAGACTGTTACTCAGAGTGCTTTTCTCTGCCTATAATCCTACAATGTGTGCATGGATGTGGCTGGGAAATCATTGAAGATATGTCTTTGGTAGTGAAGAGCAGATGTCCTTCCTATCTGTTTCATTATTATTTTTCCCTGTGTTGGCTTTGCCCTTTATTCCGCTCCACCTGTTTTCTGGTTTAACTTTAGGAATTTTAAAAATTAATTTTGGAGTTGGCTTCATATGTGCAGTTGGCTGAGGTTTTCAGTTCTCTTTAACCCCACCCCAATTTACATGTGACACCTATAGTGAAACAACTACAGCAAAAAACAGCAGGAAGCTGCCAAATAAGTCCTACCTTCCAAAAGCAGAATGAAACAAAAGAGCTTCCAGCACACCATGGGAGGGGGAGCCAAATTAACAGTGCCCACTCCAAGAGATCATTCCAAAGCTAGAGGGACATCTAAGGAACTCCACTTCTTGTGGACATCAACCTAGCCTCCAGCTTGTACCATAACTGCATCAGCACATTATGAACAGCCTGAAGCATCCTGGTCCCAGATGTGTAGTGGCAGACTATTGAACTTAAGATAGTGATGGGGGGCCTGTTGCCCTTCATATGTTGCTTGACTACATCTCCCATCATCCCTGATCACTACCTATGTTGACTGGAGCAGATGGGAGAACAAAAATAGCCCTCCTGGATTAGTCCAGAGGCACTTCTAGCCCAACACTCTATTGTCACAGCAGCCAACCAGATGCCTATAGGAAGCCTGGAAAGAGTGAAACAGTACTCTCCCCACTTGCAGTTCCCAGAAACTTGTATTCATAAGCATCAATATCTGGAGGACCACAGGTTCCCTACCTTTGATTTAGAGCTTTATACATTTAAAAAAGCACTTTTAATTGGATTTGAAATCACACAGGCAGGAAAATAAGAACCTATTAAATACATATATATCATATACAGACACTCAGGGTGATTCACAATAAGAATTTAAAATAAAATATAATTACATAATTAAAATACTAAAAAAAAACCCAAAAATAACAATTAAAGTAAAAAAACCTCCATCTGAATTCGCCATAACTTCAAAACCCACATAAAGGATTACTCAGTTACAGCATTTGAAATATACCTTACCTTCCCCCTCAGCACTAAACAATTTGGTGTCCGAAGGGAAAGAATAAAAATACCTTAACCCGCCACTTGAAAGAGAACAACGTGGGTGCTGGGCAAACTTCCCTGGGGAGGGAATTATGCAACAGAGGCGCTGCCAATTAAAAAGGGAGGGGATAAAAACCCACCTCACTCTATGAGCCTCCCCTCCATGCACTGAAATCATGTTTTGAATTCCATCTTATGTCAGTCCCCACAAAAAAGCTGAGCATTCTCGGTTGCTGCTCTGGGGCTTTGGAACGCTCTCCTGCAAGCTGTTCATTTGGCTCCATCTCACATCATGTTCTAGGAGCAGATAAACATTATTTTGTGTCATTCTGCTTTTGGAAGTTGCACCCAACTTTATGGTCTTCTGCTGCTCAGAGCTTCGGTTGTATGCTCATTTAAAATTCTGATATCAAGAGTTTCTTTTCACCAAGGCTGCTCCAAGACATTGTGACCCCTTCTCCTAATTCTGTATATGGAGGACCAGAGGATTTAACAATCAATCCCTTTAGGGAAATGTGGGAATACTGGTCTCCTAACAACTCTCAGCACTCTTAATAAACTTCAGCTCTCAGAATTATTCAGGGAAAGCTGGTATCGTAGTGCGTCAAACATGTGGCATGACTGTGGCCTCAGTGTTGCCCTTGTATAACTCAGCAGGGATGGGGATAGAGCTAGAATTAGCTGGCTCCACTTGTCATTGGCTCCACTTAACTCTTGGTGTCCCGGCATTCTGCCCTACTTGTCTCACTGGACACCAGCCACCACTAGGATGTGTAGTTAAGAACTCCACATAGCTCCAGACCTTCCAAGTGTCCCTATTTTCCAGGATTTAGAGAAGCCGTCCCAGTTTCTGATTTCATCCAGGAATATCCCACTTCTCCTTAGGATGGCCCTATTTTCATTGAAGAAATATTGAAGGGTATGGAGTTATCCAACCCCTGAGCTGTCTGGAGGCAATCCTGTATAGGGAAGATTTTTTTAAAAAAATAAAATAATGTTTTATTATGTTTTATATATGCTGGAAGCCACCAAGAGTGGCTGGGGCAACCTAGTAAGATGTGTAGGGTATGCATAGTAAAATTATTATTATGGAATGGGACGTCCCTATTTTCATTGGAGAAATCTTGGAGGGTGTTGTAGCTCTGATCTCCAAACATAGAGGAATGGCCAGGGGGTCAGAAGGAATGGCTGGGGAGGGGATGCTATTGCTATTGCTCTCCAGCATCTACTGCCTGAAGTGATGGGCAAACTTTTCCTGGTGGTAAGGCTAGCCCTACTTGAACTGTTTTGGAAGCAGTTGCTAAAAAGCCATTTGCAGATTTGACAGTTTGCATCTGCTTTTCTGGGTGTTTAATTTTATTGCGTAGGCTGCTGCCGTACTTTGGTGTCTTATAGAATGCTATCGAACTGCATTTTTGTTTTAAATGAAACTGTACATTTGTTATTTCAGTAAACATCTTGGGAAGGCTCTAGCCTTCAAAGGGAGCTTAGAAATGTCTGGAATAAATAAGACACACAGCAAAGATTAAAGAAATAAATGACAGTGCAACAAGGAATCAGGATGTGGCCCTCCTTTTGCAACAGTTTCATCATTATGTTTGCCTTTGTGTGCATTGGAAGAGGGAATGAGGAGGAAGAAAGAAACTGCAACAAGCTCTGCATATGTATCAGTCTCTTAAACTTTAGAATTAAGAAAGGAGGAAAAAGAAGGGTGAATTGCTAATGTATCAGCACTATTCCACAAACAAGGTCTGATAACTTGGAACCCCCAAACCCATGGATAAACTCAGCAGGGGAGAGATCGGCTAGCATCCTAATTCTTTGGATAGTTTCAGCAGCCAAACAACAAATCTGAGACATATGTTTGTCAGAGCAGTTTCCATTCAATTTGCCAGGAAGGCCTCTGACTAGTAGTTTGGCAGACATTACTCTTTTTTGCCTCTCTCCTTTTTTTGTTGTTGTTAGTTATTTCTTGTTTGTTCATTTCAGCGATATGCTATAACAATAAGCCACATTACAAAGATTGGCCTCTTCAGCCATTTTCCAGCTGCTTAATCCCTATGCATATATTATTCAGGAACAGAAAAGCAACAAAAGAAATCGCCCCAACCACATATGAGGTACTTGCTTTGGTGTTGCTATAGAATTATTTTCGTAGTTTACATTTGCTCCTTGCCCTACCTTTGGGCATAGGTGATGCACAGTTTATGAAGGATTTATTCCAACTCTAACAGTTCTAGAATAGCCCACCTTATATTGTATATTGTATTTGGGGATAAGGAACACTCTAGCCCTTAGCAGTTAACTGTGCCTGTGAGTAGCAATATTAATGTCTGTTGTTTCTGTTGGCCTTCCGAGCATATAGCTTTTGTGTCAATCCTTCCCAAGGCATCCAGAATTCTGTGCATCCCTTCAACACACTTGCCAAGAGTGAGTGCAAGTTATCATTTTCACCAACAGTCTAAACACACGCTCACCAGAACATCTGCAGTTTGCGAAAACTAGGCCAAAGACGTTGTCCATGTATAATATATGTGTGTTTGTCACTAAAGCAGGGCCTGTTCAAGGGTTAGAAATGAGCTTAGAGTGAAGCATCGTGGGAGAAGTGGTCCCCACGGAACATCTGCACAGATGGTGATGGGTGGCTCTGCAAGTGATGGACAACTGCCATCCTCTCAACGCATCACCTGAACCCTGCAACCTAGCTTGGTACATAATAGCGCTGGTCCTGGTAATGGAAAGAAGGATTTGTGTTTCTTGCCAGATCACTTCATTTGGAATGTGTGGGTCTGCTTTTCTAACTTATACCTGTTATGTAATGATAATGTGAAAGTTTTCTCGTCTGTAGAAAACTTGAGTTCACCATGCCCCTTCCTCGAGACAGTGAATGGATTGCAGTAGACCTTGACAGCCAATTAACCTCAATATAGTATTTCCTGGCAGATTTCCTCTTCTTGTTGATTGGTACAAGGGATGTTTAATGAAAATAACAGAAAAGGTACTCAAAAGGTTGTCATAGTGAGCCTCCTCAAGGCAAGAAAGCAAGATTTTAGCTTCTCAAGTATAGGAACAATTTAGTTAAAAAAATAAAAAAATAAAAACAACTTTGTAGTGTCTTCCGTCTTCACCCAGCAATGAAGCCACAGACATCAAAAGTTTAGCAAACATATATGGCTAACTACAGACCCTCCAACTGTCCCAATAAATCAGGGCATCCCATTTTTGGAGGCCGTATTCTCACGTGATAGCATGACACCCAAAAACTTGTGAGAGCATGGTGCCCCAAAACATGCTTTCCTGAAAGCAACTGACAGCTGCTCATTGTTATTTTTTAAATGAGGTCTTTTATTTTTAAAGAAAACAGTGTGGATTTTCTTTTTTCTTTTTAGGTAAAAGGAAGGGGTTCCTTTAGAACAGTGTTTCCCAACCGGTGTTCCGCGGCACACTAGTGTGCCGCCGGACGTTGCCTAGTGTGCCGTGGGAGGGAGGCGGGCGAGTCGGGCTAATCCTCCGGCCCCGCTCCCCCGGGAAACGTGCCCCGTCATCCGCTTCTGCCTTGCTCCCTGTGACAGGAATTCCCCTAATTGCATCAGTATCTGCCACTTGCCCAGCAGCCCCAGCGCTGCCTTGCGCCCTGCGCCCCCGCCATCCTCGGCGCAGGGAGCGAGGGGCGCGCAGGCAGGCGCTGCCCGGCGGAGCGACGGCTCCTTCCGAGCGGCTGGCAGTGTCTGGGCATGACTGGCCTCCCGCCTGGTCCCGCGGCGGCTGCAGACGCGGCCGAAGCAGCGCAGGGAAGGAGACGCCCGGCCGCCCAGCCCAGCCCCGCACGCTCCCACTCTCTCTCGGCGGCCGGGGAGCGGGGCCAAAGCGGGCCCCCACCTGAGTGGCGGCTGCGTGAGCCAATAGGCGAGCTGGGGCAGAGGGGGAGGCGGGGCTCCGGAGAACGAAGGAGGGAGGGGGCACCCGGGAGAAGGGGCGGGGCGGGAGGAGCGGGGAGCGCGGCGCTGCGCCCGGGACGCCCCAGTTCCGCCGGGTTAGAAGCCGGCGGCCTACCTCTGCTGGCCGTGGAAGGCAGCCAGGTCTGGATCGCGCCCCGAGAGTGGCGGGGTCCGCGCACAGCCTGCCCTCCAGGCTGGGAAGTGGCTCCTAGGCTCCGCCTGAAGCCACGCAGAGCCCGCAAGGCGCCCTCGGCGCAACTTGGCCGGGGCAAAAGACGAAGCTCTGGAGGGAAAGGCGGCCGGATTCCCCTCCTCGGCGGGTCAGGTGGTCTCCCGCCTCCTCTGAGGAAGGGTCTCTTCTTCAGCTTTTCTGATCCTTCGTGGCCCCGTTGGGAGAAGCCGAAATAAATAATGGCCGTGCCATTAAAGTTCTCTCTTTTATAAAAGGGATCCTAATAGAATCGTAGAGTTGGAAGGGATCCCCAGGGCTATCCAGTACTGTACAACCCCTGCAGTGCAGGAATCTCAGCCATAGCATCCATGGCAGACAGACATCCCACCTCTGCTTAAAAACCTCCAAGAAGGGAAAAACCTCCCGAGGGAGACCATTCCCCTGTTGAACAGCCCTTACCAGCAGAAAGTTCTTTCCCATGTTTAGTCAAAATCTTTATTGTAACGTGAATCCACTGGTTCGAGTCCTACCTTCTCTACCTTCTATGCTGTTACTATTTTTTTATTTTTTTTTTACATAAGTAAAAAGTGACCTTTCCCCATCTGGCATGGTGGTGTGCCTCGAGATTTTTTCCATGAAACAAGTGTGCCTTTGCCCAAAAAAGGTTGGGAAACACTGCTTTAGAAAACATAATCAGTTGTGTGTGTTTTAATGCAAAAATATATATATTCAAAAGTTAGGCTACAGTTACAAAATCAGTAAGCATACTGATCTCAGGCACTGGGGAGCAAGCCTCTCTTGATTCTTACACTTCAATTAAAACTCAGAGAAATCTCCTCTGGCAGGGCACAGATCAGGGAGCACAGGCACCCAGACCACTGGAGAAATGTTTAATGGGCAGAAAAACACATGTACTACCCATGGACAACAATAAAGATCAACCCTGCAGCTACCAGAATTTGGAAGACATCTAACGCAACCTGAGAATGAAGGAGAAAAGCAAAAGCTTCTTTCTTGCAGGAGAAGAAAGCTTTTGAGAAATTGGAGGGCAGGTTTTGGACCAGCGCTCATTTTAACCATTGCTTTCCACACCTCTCATTCAAGGCTAGGCGTAACCACCAAATAGCTCTTTAGTGTGGGAGGAGGAAGGAAAGCATGGAGGGCTGTTCTTCCTTGCAGGTCCCTGCTGCTTCTTGGCGCCATGCCTCAGTGAGTAGCCCAAGCTCCCCACCTTGCTCCATATGCACAGAAAATTACCCCCATGCTGTGGCCTCTCGACAAAACCGTCAACAGCAGCTACTAATGGGCCACCTAATGGCCATTTAATGGGACTAGTAAAGCTAATAGATTTTTAAAGATAATATTCATAATAATAGCTGGAGCGAAGCCTGCTGAAGAGGCATGAGGGCTGGCAGGGCCTGCCCTCTTGGAGTGAGCTCGCTGAACCATGCCTCCACTGTGACCTGCACAGGAAGCAAACCTGCTTTGCAGACCTTGGATGGTGTAAATGGAATAATGAGGCATTGTTTTCATGCCGAATCTTTCTTCCAGAGAATTTCAATGCCAGCTGCTGATGGCCCAGCAGTGCATACATGCTTACAGTCCCTATATATTACGGACCGTGCTTATTACTTCCTTGGTTAATCACAATCCATATCTTTTTCTTTTTTTTTACTTTTTATTATGCCTTGTTCAAGTTGTTTGGCTGTGAGTTTCCCAGAGGTCATACTTTGGGGTTCAGTGAAATTTCAGAGCAGGGAGTAGACATATAATAGGGGGCTCAGGCAGCAATCTTTGGCATGAGGAGTGAGGTGCTAATGAGTTTGTCTCCTTTTTCATCCGTGAGATCTTGGGATAGGGGATTAACACAACAGGCAACCTTGTTGCTCTCAGGCCTAGCTCCTGCAAAACAACCAGAGAGGCCAGCTATTCCCATTCAGCTGACTCAAATAAGTCAGGGGCAGAGTTAGGTGCTGTTGTGAGTGAACTTGGGTGCAGCAACAGCTTGGTCAGATTGGCTAGATACACTTCAGGGGGTTAGCTCTCCTGTAGAAACTGTGTAGCTTGGCTCTATAGCAAACCCTCCAACATTTCTTCAATGAAAATAGGGATGTCCCATTCTATAATGATAATTTTACTATTTATACCCCACACATCTTATTGGGTTAGCCCAGCACTCTGGGCAGCTTCCAACAAGTAAAAAAAAATTTAATTTTTAAAACTTCCCTATACTGGATTGCCTTCAGATGGCTCCGGTTTTGGACAACTCCATCCCTTCCAACATTTCTCCAGTGGAAATAGGGACATCCTAAGGAACAGTAGGACATTCCAGGATGAAATTAGAAACCAGGGTGGTTTCTCTAAATTAGGGACGTCCCTGGAAAAGAGGGGGACTTGGAGGGTCTGCTATAGCTACCAGCTCCTCAGGTACTTTTGTGACACCCACCTGCTTGTTCCTTTGTATGGTACACTATAGTCAATGTACAGGTAATGCTGTGACTAGTCACCATCAACCGTGATTTTAACAGGGGGAGATGGTGGCTACATGGTTGGTAACTGACTTTTTATTTATTTTCCCCCATCATACCCCCCCCACACACACAATGTTATGCTCCTGTGATTCCTTGTTTTCTTAATATTGTTTTATCTTTTGTAAACCGCTTTGCAGCTTCTTTTACTATAACTACAAAATAAATAAATAAATGGTCTCTTTTTCAACAGAAGCACTTGGAACAAAAATATGGAATGGCTTTGTGGTTCCAGGGGAAACGGTACGATGGCCAGGATCTCACACAAACATCACTTCTCCAGAAAACCTCCATATTCAGCACTCACATTGATTTGCTTTCACAAAGCTTACAAGGTGGTTAAATTGTGGCTGGTCTTTACTGCATAGTCATTCAGATTTGTTTATATGGTGGTTATGTGGCAATGAGCATTGCATCTTTATTTGCTTGCGGGTGTTTACATGTCTTTCCATTAATCATTTGTTCATCCCATACTTTTCATTGCATCTCCCTGTCACTTTCCAAACCTCAAAGTTCAGTTGTGTGTTTTTTAAGGGAATTGGTTGTGCTAAATTGACAGGGCTCTTTGACTGTGCAAACTCAACATTCTAGTACATGCTTGACTCCTTCCTGCCAAATACTGACAGTCTGGAGGCACTGTACACTTTCTATGTAGGATAGTCTGAAGTGATGAAGTACATTTTACCACCTTGTTCTGCTACATAGAATCATAGAATCATAGAGTTGGAAGAGACCACAAGGGCCATCGAGTCCAACCCCCTGCCAAGCAGGAAACATGTATAGGCCAAACTATTTGGATCAAGTTCTTAGGTACCCTGGTACATATTAAGTTAGTGTTAGACAACAAGTGAGACCTGCAACCAAGTCTTGTTGTATGGAGTGTTCCTGAATTAAGCTGGCTATTATCAGCATTAGCTGGAGTTCTGCTCATTAATATGATGCACATTAATGTGTGTTTACCATAACATGGTAGCTTTTTTGGAGTTGAAGGTCTGACATAAAACTCTCCTTTCCTAGACAGTTAATCAATCTCATTTCTCTTGTGATTAGACCCACATTTCAGCTCACTACACCACCAATTTCTCCTCACTCAGAAGATTAATAAAGCAAGTTTGGGGAAGGCTTGGGGAAGTATAAAGCTAGAAATTTGAGATATGGCTTATATCAACAATTAACGGGCTGAAGCATAATTCAATTAGAAATTAAATTGGAGGGGGGAAAACCCATAATAATAAAAGGGCGATTTGCGTGTTGATTAAAGTGAAAACATGCAGTCATTAGCCTGTATTTAAATCTTATTAGCTGGGAGGTTGAGCAGTGCCTTACCATTAACCTGCCGGGTGCCTGCTGAGAGTCTGTCTTTCTCTGGCTGCTTAAATGGTTTGGATGTGCTTGAGACAGGTGCAAAGAGCCAAGATCTGTGCATGTCACAAATGAGTTAGGTAGGCAGATGCTTGGAATTACATAATCCTCAAAACACGGCATCCCCGTAGTGTTTTGCAAACCTTATATTTATGTGTCATCTCAGTTTTGATAGGGAAATTGCAGCATGCTAAAAAAAATTGCTAAAAGCCCTGCTTTTATGCACTCTGCTATGATACCATGAGCGATCAAGCTTCTCCAGCCCAAAAACGACTTCAAAAATTTCCAGAGAAAAGTGCTCAGTCAAGATAAACCTGGCTATTGTTGCTTTTGAATCACATTTTGTAGCCCATCTCTCCCTGCCCCCCATAGCCTCATGTGGATTACCTAGGCTTTCCCATTTTGTCCTCACAGCAACTATGTAAAGTAGGCTGGACTAATGGACAAGGACTAAGGAGGAACTGAAGTAGTTCAGATTAATAGTAATGTAGAGCCACTGCCATCACATTCTGAGGGGATAATGATAGGTGAAAGCACTCTGAGAGTGGAAAGTCATCTGCACTATATGTTTAAAGCAGTATCATACTGCTACAAACAGTCATGTCTCTCCCAAAGTATCATGGGAACTGTAGTTTGTTAAGTGTGATGGGAGTTGTTGGGAGACCCCTATTCCCTTCACAGAGCTGCAATTTCTAGAGTAGTTTAACAATCAATTCCTCTTCATGTGGAGCTCTGCAACTGTAGCTCTGCTGGGAGGGAATGACAGCTTTCAGCACACTTAACAGACAACAGCTCCCAGAATTCATTGGGGAAAGCCATGACTGTTTAAAGTGGTATCATAGGGTTATGTGTGGTATCAATGTGGCCCAGAAGTGCCCTTGTAGAACTTAGCATCAACAAGCTGGCTCCATTATTGTTGTGGCTCTTGTTCTTCTGGATTACTAAGCATTCACCCTTTGTCTGCACAATGTTTGTGGAAAGGTTAGATTACACTGGCTATGCATAGAACACTTGTTCTGATTGTTTTGTGGGGAGGTTAGATGACATTGTACTAAGCAAAAAAAACCAAAAACCCACATTTCTATTGCATTTTCCCATCACTTTCATTATCACAATAAGTCCAATGTGGGTGAGGGGAGCAGGATTGTTGCACAGTTCCTAGTCCACTTGAATTGCACAATTTCAATTTGTCAGTATGCAATTTAATTCCATCTGAAAATAGTGTCAACCCTCTGTCTCCCTTAAGCTACTCTTGCCTTGGGAAAGCTGGTTGGAATAGCTTCCCAGACCCCCAAATGGGTGCACTCCCACCACCTCCATTATATTGGTCAAGTCCCCCATCAAAAAGTAAGATTCTTTATTATTATTATTATTATTATTATTATTATTATTATTATTATTATTGAATTTATATACCGCCCTATACCCAGAAGTCGCAGGGTGGTTCACAGAAAAGATCAACATAAAAACCACAATATTTATAATCAAAATAAAAACAACAACCCAATAACACCCCCATGAAAACAGCCACATTTTAAAAGGGCACCGGATGTCAATCAGAACAACCAAAGGCCTGTTTAAAAAGGAACTTTTTTGCTTGGTGCCAAAAGGTGCATAATGAAGATGCCATGCGAACTTTCCTAGGGAGAGCATTCCACAGGGGAGTCACTGCAGAGAAGGCCCATTCTCATGTTGCCACCCTCCTGACTTCTCGAGGAGGAGACACACAAAGAAGGGCCTCAGAAAATGATCTCGGGGTCGCAATAGGTTCGTATGGAAAGAGGCAGCCCTTGAGGTATTGTGGTCCTGAGCCATTTAAGGCTTTTTAGGTCAAAACCAGCACTTTGAATTGGGCCAGAAACTAATTGGTAGCCATTGCAGTCAGACCAGGATCAGTGTAATATGCTCAAACCATTTTGCTCCAGTGAGCAAGCTGGCCACTGAATTCTGCACTAGCTGAAGTTTCCGAACCGTCTTCAGATGCAGCCCTATGCATAACACATTGCAGTAATCTAACCTTGAGGTTACCAGGGCATAGTAGTTAGGCTATCCCTGTCCAGATAGGGCCATAACTGGGCCACCAGCTGAAGCTGATGGAAGGCACTCCGGGCCACTGAGACCACCTGAGCCTTGAGTGACAGCAAAGGATCCAGGAGTACCCCCAAGCTACGAACCTGCCCCTTCAGAGGAAGTTACCCCATCAAGAGTAGGCGACTTCCCACCCATCTGGTCCAGGGAACCATCCATTAACAGTGCCTTAGTCTTATCAGGATTGAGTTTCAGTGTGTTGGCTTTCATCCAGTCCATTACTGAGGCAAGGCGCTGGTCCAGCACTTCCACTGCCTCAGCTACAAATGTAAAGGAGAAATAGAGCTGAGTGTCATCAGCATATTTCTGACAACGTACTCCAAACATCAGGATAACCCCACCCAGTGGTTTCAGGTAGGTGTTCAACAACATGGGGGATAGGAATGAGCTTTTCAGAACCCCACACTGAAGATTTCATGGGGCTGAAAAGCACTCCCCAAGTAACATTCTCTGGGAACGACCCTCCAAGTAGGCCTGGGACCATTACAAAGCGGTGCCGCCCAACCCTAGTTCAGAGAGTTGCTCCATGGTCGATGGTGTCTTCTCTTGCATTCAGAAGAGTTGCCTTCCCCTATTTTACAACTGTGCAGGAGCACAGCTCAATCTGTCTCTCGATAAAGAGAGAATAATAATAGCTCTTTGTCGGCTTGTGTTCATGCCATTTGTCTCTTTTTGTTTTAATATATTCCCTCTTCCCTCCTCTGTGGAGTGTGTCCCTACACAAGAGCATTAGATCAGATTTTTAGATCAAATTATCCTTCTGCTGCATAAAACCATCTGTAATTATTCCCCTATAACCACAACTTTAAATTGCTACTGAACACAACAAACAAGCCATTTTCATGCATCTACCAAAGAAGATTAAACGGCAAGCTAATATCTGAGGCTTGCAACTTTGCACATGGATATATTACATTAAAAACGACTTTAACAGTCTTGACAGGAATAGAATCAGTCCTTGTGGTCTCAACAGGATTCCATCAGTACTGGGACACGAGGGTGATGGGAAATTCTTATTTGATCCACTCTTTGGGGGGGAATGAGAGAGATGTTGAGCCAATCTCTCTGGTACGAGATGGGCAATGGGGTGCAACAGTGAGATGAGAGTGAAGCCCTGTAGTTGCAAGCTAGTTTTTTTTAAAAAAAATAGAGGGTTTTGAGGAGCCTACATTTAGGATGTTAACTAAGATATGATCCCTGCTTGATCAGTCCAAAAGTCCATGTAGTCCAGCATCTGATGGAAAGCCCTCAACTTGAGCACAAGAGCACTCTCCCCTCATGTGATTCTCATCAGAGGCATACCCTCTCCAACAGCGGAAGGTAGAACTTAGGCATTATGGCCAATTTTCCCATAGTCCCTGCTCCTGCCTTGCAGCAGCTCTCACTCCCAAGCCTTTCCTAGGACCATGGATTTCAGGGAACTAGAGAGGGAAGGCAGGCCGGAACTTCCTTTTGCAGGATCGTTCTTGCTCAGGGACCTCATTGGATACAACCTATTATTTATTAATCATTTTATTTTACTTGACATTATTTTACTTTGTCACCTTTGTCCTTCCTGGCTCTGTCAACCAGTGACCCAAGATCGCTCAGTGAAGGCTGTAACTCGAGGGAGAGTGGGTGGGAAGCTCTCAAAGCAAAATGGCTGTGAGCTCCAGGGGAAGCAGCCTTACATAGGATTTCCCCTACCCTCTTCAAGGGCTCATGGGACAACTTTGTCCCATGAGCCTATCACACAGAGAAGATACTGGGCAAGACCTTGCCCAGTATTTTGGTGCAATCTATGAGCTACAGCGCTGCCTGGCAAAGGTGCCCCATGCTTAATGCTCCAAGGGACAGGAATTACAGTAAGCCCACAACTCACGTGAGGATTACATTCCAGGGAACACACCTAAAGTCAAAGTCATATATAGTCAAAACACATTGGGGTCAATGGTGAGGGGATGTGCCAATATTTTCTCCTGGATGCCCACCCCCTTTCGTTCATTTATTTATTTATTTTGCCAAGCGCATAAAGTTGAATGTGCCCAAGTTAAATGAGCATCAGTTGTAGGCTTAGTGTGTTGTAATAACTTTGGAGAGGATGACTTCCAGTGGGCTAACAGAAATAGATAACACATGAACACTGTACAAAATCAAAAAGGAGCTTTGAATGAGTAGAGTGAGAGTTGGGTTGTGGTTTTTGTTTTTTTCCAGCTTAGAGTAAAAGTAATTGAAATATCCCAGCTAGTATTCCTTTGTTTAATGCACTTTCATAGAACTTTCCTTTTCTCCTTGCAAATATCTGATGTAGGAATACACTTTCAAGGCAACAAGAAGGAATGCACCTGACAGAATATGGCGACAGTAGTATCTCATCTTGATCCAAAATATTACAAAAAGGAGAACATTCGTTCTCCTGGCAGCTCAAAGACACACACCCCAATCCATTTTAACTCTTGCAGAGCCCCTAGTGGCCTCTTAAAAACCTATTGATTTGGGCCAAAGCTGGAACACAGACAGCAGCATTTCATCTTCAAAGGTGCAGGTAAAACATTGAGGCTGACAAGACAGCTTAGTTCAAGAGGTTTTGCAGAATCTCATCCCCATTAGTGTGTTTCTAATAGTACTAACAGACTTTGACCTATGGTTTCCTGGCATAATATATTTGTTTCATTAATGCTATATTCTAATAGTGAACATAGAATTGTGGAGTTGGAAGGCCAAACCCCAGTAATGCAGGAATCTCAACTAAAGCTTCCATGACAGATGGCCATCCAAGCTCTGCTTAAGGACTTCCAGTGATGGCGAGTCCACCACCTTTTGAAGGAGTCCAATGAACAACTCTTACTGTCAAGCAACATGAGGTTGGCTGATGAACTCTACTGAGCAACTAGCATCAAGGCTGGTGTCAGAACCTGGCATCCATCGGCAGCTGTCAGGGCCCCAGTATCTAACAAGACTCACAGATGAAGCCTGTACTGGTATCAAAATTTTAAAAGTAGTTCCGGGTTGTTGTTGTTTGTTCGTTTCCGACTCTCCATGACTCCATGGACCAGAACACGCCAGGCACTCCTGTCTTCCGGTGCCTCCTGCAGTTTAGTCAAACTTATGTTAGTACCTCTGAGAGGACTGTTCAACCATCTTGTCCTCCATCGTCCCCTTCTCCTTGTGCCCTCCATCTTTCCCAACATCAGGGTCTTTTCCAGGGAGTCTTCTCTTCTCATGAGGTGGCCAAAGTATTGGAGCCTCAGCTTCAGGATCTGTCCTTCCTGTGAGCACTCAGGGCTGATTTCCCTAAGAATGGATAGGTTTGATTTTCTTGCAGTCCATGGGACTCTCAAGAGTCTCCTCCAGCACCATAATTCAAAAGCATCCATTCTTCGGCGATCAGCCTTCTTTGTGGTCCAGCTGTCACTTTCATACATCACTACTGGGAAAACTATAGCTTTAACTATAACGACCTTTGTCAGCAAGGTGATGTCTCTGCTTTTTAAGATGCTGTCTAGGTTTGTCATCGCTTTTCTCCCAAGAAGCTGTCGTCTTTTAATTTTGTGACTGTGGGAAGCTGGTTCTAACTCCCAATTAATTTCTCACATTGTTCTTGACAAAGCATTGCTCTGGCATTGTGTGGGAGTTTGAAAGGGTCCACAAAATGTGGAGATGGTCCTGATTGGCACCTGAAATTGATGCAACTGGCTGATAAATTGTGCCAGCCAATGGTGGTCATTGAAGTCACAAAGTACCAGGAAATTTATCTCATGCTTGCTCTTTGGAAAGGAATGTGACTAATAACTAGTCATGAGCTTAATCTAGGCCGTTCAGCCCTATTTAAAGGAAAGCACTGCCTTGCTTTCCTTGCAGGATATAGTAAAACCAATTCACAGTTTTTATCATTGTATGGTGAAATTTCTGTGGAAGTTTGTCATCTACAGGGATCCAATGTGTGACTGGATCTGTAGCCTTCATAGTTTCAGTAGCTGTGTAGCAGCCGCTGTGTTGAGCAGAGCTCAAATAAACACTTTCAGAAAAACACAGATCCAGGGGAGAAGTGCTCAAAGTCACCAGATGGATGGGAAAACACTGGTTTATGACTCATTCTTTATTCATGAAATGTATACACTGCTTTTCAACTTTGTGATACCAAAGTAGTGTACAATTAAGACAATTTAATAAAAACTTTTTTGTTTGAAATGAATATTTAAATAACAAAAAACCCAGCCTTCTTCTTCTTCTTCTTCTTCTTCTTCTTCTTCTTCTTCTTCTTCATATTGTTATTATTATAGAAGAAAAAAGAGAGCATGAACAACAGGCAATCACAAATGTTATGAAAAAGTTTAATATTCCCCAAGGGAGAACAGAATGGAATGGCTCTCATTTTTGTTTAGTCATTTAGTCATGTCCAACTCTTCATGACCCCATGGACCAGAGCATACCAGGCATTCCTGTCTCCCACTGCCTCCCACAATTTATTTCCTTCATTGATCACTGCCTTGTTGTGGCAAAGGGGCTTGAATAACTCAGAGAAGCTATGAGCTATGCCGTACACGGGCCACCCAAGACGGATAGGTCATAGTGGAGAGTTTTGACTAAATGTAATCCACCTGGAGCAGGAACTGGCAAGCCACTCCAGTATCCCTGCCAAGAAAACTCCATGAACAAAAACAACAGGAATTTGTTAAACAAATGACCATTAAAAGGATTATTGAAAAATATTTAGCCAGGGCTAAACTAACCTGTTCGAGTTTTTGCAGTTCTTTTCAGGAAGGCAATTCCACGACTGGGGAAGCCACAATGCAAACCTAGTAGCATCCGTCGGCTTTCAGAAAGGTTTGCACGAGTGGCTTATTTAGAAGGGTCCCCTTAGATGATACTAGAGTTTGCTGTGGGAAATAAGGCCCTGGTGACGGGGGGGAGTAGGGGAGGGGTACGCTTTATTGCATTAGATATCAATCTTCTTGGCATTTGGACTGTGGAGTTCTGCACTGTAGCTACTTAAAAGAGTTCCTTTGAAAGCAATATTTCACATGAAGACGATGCGAGAAACAATGAAGAAACAACGTGATGGTAGGTTTCTTTTTATTGCTACAAACGAACAAAACAACTTTTTGGACCTGAACAGGAAAAACTAATGCTATTTCATTAGAGATATAGCATTTGTTAACTATTGATCACCTGCTGGAATTCTCTGAGGTAGGGGAAGCATGGGGCGAAGAATATTTTCTCTAAATGATTCATTGCAAGGAACATAGGAACTGTACATTATTTTTTATTTGCTTGGGTTTTGCTGATAACTAGAAATATCTACTGTACAAACAAGAACTAGTAAATACGCCTAAAGATCATCTTTCTGGGGACGGAACCTTGTTCTGAAACCTAACTGTCCATCTTGCCCAATATTTGCCTTCTATTTACACGAGCAGAAATTGCAGTTTGTTTGTCACAAATAAGAGTTTCTGGAATGGGTAGGTGTCTGTTTCCAGACCATGCTAGGTGGAAAGTATATATGTGATCACTTTGGATAAAGGGCAATATACAAATGAAAGAAATACATATTCAATTCAATCATATAACTTAATAGCAAAGATTTTTCAAACTTAAGTATGCCTGCTCTGCTATCACCCTGTTATCTATGTGGTTCCTGGCCCTACCCACAATCCACCTCAGCTTTCCTGTGCCCCTTTCTCACTCCTTGTAATGAGTCCAGCTCTGAGCTGGATTTCTGATGTATCTCTAAACTCCCTTCATTCCTGCTTCCACCACAGATACTATGCACATGAATATCTTCCAACACTTATGTAGCCCATCAAGAGGCCTGTGTGTATAATATAGCAATGTATTAAAACAGAAATAATACATGGGTTTGTGATCACTTAGAGTACAGAAGCGCATGGTTTCAGTTTGATATTAGCCAGTGTGGTATAGTGGTTAAGAGCGGTAGACTCATATTCTGGAGAACCAGGTTCGCGTCTCCGCTCCTCCACATGCAGCTGCTGAGTGACCTTGGGCTAGTCACAGAGTGTTTGTTGTGGGGGAGGAAAGAAAAGGAGAATGTTAGCCGCTTTGAGACTCCTTAGGGTAGTGATGAAGCGGGATATCAAATCCAAACTCTTCTTCTTCTTACTGGTTACTTTGGCCCTTCTCTGCACCTTTTCCAGGTCTACAATATCCTTTTTGAAATGTGGCAACCAGAACTGCACACTATGCAGTATTCCAAATTGGGTGGCAGTACAGACATATGTATATATAAGCATTGTCATACTGTATCAGTGGGTGGTGCTGTGGTCTAAACCACTGAGCCTCTTGAGCTTGCCGATTGGAAGGTTGGCTGTTCGCATCCCCACGACGGGGTGAGCTGCAGTTGCTCTTTCCCAGCTCCTGCCAACCTAGCAGTTCTAAAGCACACCAGTGCAAGTAGATAAATTGGTACTGCTGCAGTCGGAAGGAAAATGGTGTTTCCATGCACTCTGGCTTCCATCACGGTGTCCCATTGTGCCAGAAGCAGTTTAGTCATGCTGGCCACATAACCTGGAAAGCTGTCTGTGAACAAACATCAGCTCCCTTGGCCTGAAGCGCGATGAGTGCTGCAACCCCATAGTCGCCTTTGACTGGATTTAACCGTCCAGGGGTCCTTTACCTTTTCAATATACCTTTATTAGTAGTCTTATTTTTGATCCCTCCAAGTTATCCCTAACATGAAGGACTTAATGGAGACAGACAGTCCATGAAGAGGAGGAAACTAATGCAATTCCGAAACTAAGGGGAGTTTGGCAGCTTTTGTAAGAGGAATCTTGCGGATTCTGAGCAAAGGGTCAGGACTCAGGACCAGAGTTAGTTGTCTCCCTTAACAACTGGCTCAGGGTCTCCTTGTCCCCAGATGCAGTAGCTTCCCCAGGTGCATCCTTTGAAGGACTTTGAAGCTGGAAAACTGTTTGCATGAAACAGCCTTAAAAAATTGATTTTTCACATAACTAGCCTCCTGGTTCAATAAAAACGTCCAGCATCATTTGAAAGTTTCAGTGCAAGAATTTTAATAGGCAGGCATTTCAGCTCAGCACTGAACATCTTATACAAAGAAATAAAACACTATTTATATAAGATCGGCAATGCAAAATGCATATGCATGTAAGCCTCACTCACACTAAAACATGTGATTTGTGTATTTTAAAACATTTTTCCCGCGACAAAGAAGTTGCTCAAAGCATCTTAGAAATATAAAAAGAGCAGGGTTCCCATCACTGAAACATAAATGATGGAACTAAAGATTGCAGCAGCGAACAAAAAAACAAAATGAGGACACAAAGAGACACTCACAATTAATGTATTAAGCAGCAGCATGATCCAGTCTTGCTTAAAAAGGAACGTTTTCAATTGCTGGTGGATCACAAATAAAGAAGAGGGGAACCTAACCAAATATGTGGTACCCCCATAGAGAAAGTTGTCACCAATCTTGCCTCATAAGGCTTTGGCACACAGGATGCAAGACAGGGGCAGCAGAATAAGCATAAGAGATGGTTCTTCAAGTTCATTATCTCAAGTTGTTTAGTGCTTTGTAGATAATACCCAGCACCTTGACTTGCACTTGGAAATGTACTGGAAGCCAGTGCAGCTGATCCAATAAAGAGGGGAAGGAGCACATCATCCCAACACTTTGTCTTGATCAGTCTTTCAGGGGCAGAATTTCGATTGTTATTTCAGAGATTTTTTTTCCCAAGGGCAGACCCACACAGAGTGCATTGCAGTAGTCCAGTTGAGATGTAACTAATGCATGGATGTGCACCTATAGTTTTCACCTTGCACATGATGTGGAAAGGGGTGTGGGTGTGGAAAATCCTACTTCCTTCAGTATGAAACCTACATCTGAACTGCTTTGTGAGCTGTCTTTTGTCCAGAGATTATCTGGAATTGTCTTGTACAATACTGTGCTTGCAGAGAGAATCCTGTGCACTCATATCATCACCCTGCCAGAGGACCGGGCACTCCATGTGTGAAAGTTCTGTGCATGAAAACAATGTGAGTCCAATGAGCCAACCCAGGAGAACATTTGCTAGCACACAAACCCACTACATTTAATATACAGCCTCTGCCTCAGGCCATTTCTGAAACTGCAGAAAATTGGAAGTGAACCAGTTAGTTTTGAATTATGATTTTTACCATAATTTAATTTACATAAAAGAGCAAAAGTGTGTTTTCTATTTTCCCCATCATTACTAAACCTTACCCTTGATCCATTAGCTTGTGAATGGCATTCTTATATTTGTTTCATGAGCATTTCATTTTATACCAATGTGTTCGTTTTAGTAAACACCTTTAGTAACTATTTCGGGATATAAGATAAATTAGGCTAAATATAAAACATCCTTTCCTTCTCTGCCGTTCAAAAAATGAATGTGTCTGATAGCTATTTCAAGCAGCATATGAATGCCTTTCATTATCTAAGTATTTATTTCCTAAACAAGTTAAAAAACACAGATAAAAGAATGTGGATCTTTCAATTACTCAGCTGTGAAGGCAGATCTGAATAGATGGCTCTCTTACCCTTGCCTTTATGGGATAAGATGAACATCATAAAAAAATGAGTGTTGCTTATATTATTAGAAGCTCAACTAGGAAAATTCCAAGAGCCTTGTGGAAAATAAATATATAAAGGTTGTCTGTGGGGTTTGATGTGGAGTGGGAAGAAACTAGCACTTTTATGGGGAAATGTACTGACCATTGAGAGACACAAGGTTTATTTGCTAAATTTTAAGCTATAATATATTGTAATCATGCCTGCTTAATAGCTGTTTAATAGAAAAGCACCCCTGGTTTGTTTGTTTTTTAAAAAAACAACCACACACATTATAATAGATGAAGAGAGGAATGTTTCTCTCCTTCTACTGTGGCCACCTCATGAGAAGAGAAGACTCCCTGGAAAAGACCCTGATGTTGGGAAAGATTGAGGGCACAAGGAGAAGGGGACGACAGAGGATGAGATGGTTGGATAGTGTAGCATGAGTTTGACCAAACTGTGGGAGGCAGTGGAAGACAGGAGTGCCTGGCGTGCTCTGGTCCATGGGGTCACGAACAGTCGGACACGACCTAATGACTAAACAACGACACTGTGACTTACAAAATGCAGGTCATATTATTTTCCTAAGACAGAATCCCCCAGCACTTCTTAGCATGGCACAGATGTAGAAATCGGATGTATCCAACAAGCCTAAGCCCCACCACCATTTTAAGTATTTCATCCAATATTTTGGCTCCAAAATGTTCATTTTGCCTGAAAGAGATATACTGGTGGTTCTTGGGGTCTCAATTTTCAGTGGTGCTGTGTGCAGTGCCAAAAATTGGTGCCCTTCTACCACACACCTTCGATTCTACATAATCATCAAGGAGCCCCCTGTAGTGCCCCCAAGGTTCCATGCCCAGTGTAACTGAGCCAGTGCTCTCCTAAATCCACCTCTGGGTATACAGTGGTACCTCAGGTTACATACGCTTCAGGTTACATACGCTTCAGGTTACAGACTCCGCTAACCCAGAAATATTACCTCAGGTTAAGAACTTTGCTTCATAATAATAATAATAATAATAATAATTTATTATTTGTACCCCGCCCATCTGGCTGGGTTTCCCCAGCCACTCTGGGCGGCTTCCACAGAAACCAAAAAACACTAAAATATCATACATTAAAAGCTTCCCTGAATAGGGCCGCCTTAAGATGTCTTCTGAATGTCAGGTAGTTGTCCATCACCTTGACATCCAATGGGAGGGCATTCCACAGGGCGGGCGCCACCACCGAAAAGGCCCTCTGCCTGGTTCCCTGTAGCTTCGCTTCTCGTAATGAGGGAACCGCCAGAAGGCCCTCGGCGCTGGACCTCAGTGTCCGGGCAGAACGATGGGGGTGGAGACGCTCCTTCAGGTATACTGGGCCGAAGCCGTTTAGGGCTTTAAAGGTCAACACCAGCACTTTGAATTGTGCTCGGAAACGTACTGGGAGCCAATGTAGGTCTTTCAAGACCGGTGTTATGTGGTCTCGGCGGCCGCCCCCAGTCACCAGTCTAGCTGCCGCATTCTGGATTAGCTGTAGTTTCCGAGTCACCTTCAAAGGTAGCCCCACGTAGAGCGCATTGCAGTAGTCCAAGCGGGAGATAACTAGAGCATGCACCACTCTGGCCAGACAGTCCGCGGGCAGGTAGGGTCTCAGCCTGCGTACCAGGTGGAGTTGGTAGACAGCTGCCCTGGACACAGATTTGACCTGCGCCTCCATGGACAGCTGTGAGTCCAAAATGACTCCCAGGCTACGCACCTGGTCCTTCAGGGGCACAGTTACCCTATTCAGGACCAGGGAGTCCTCCACACCAGCCCGCCTCCTGTCCCCCAAAAACAGTACTTCTGTCTTGTCAGGATTCAACTTCAATCCATTAGCCGCCATCCATCCTCCAACCGCCTCCAGGCACTCACACAGGACCTTCACCGCCTTCACTGGTTCTGATTTGAAAGAAAGGTAGAGCTGGGTATCATCTGCATATTGATGGACACCCAGTCCAAACCCCCTGATGATCTCTCCCAGCGGCTTCATATAGATGTTAAAAAGCATGGGGGAAAGGACGGAACCCTGAGGCACCCCACAAGTGAGGGCCCAAGGGTCTGAACACTCATCCCCCACCACCACTTTCTGAACACGGCCCAGGAGGAAGGAGCGAAACCACTGTATAACAGTGCCCCCAGCTCCCAACCCCTCTAGACGGTCCAGAAGGATGTTATGGTCGATTGTATCAAAGGCCACTGAGAGATCCAGCAGAACTAGGAAACAACTCTCACCTTTGTCCCTAGCTCGCCGGAGATCATCAACCAGTGCGACCAAGGCAGTTTCAGTCCCATGATGAGGCCTGAACCCTGATTGGAAGGGATCCAAATGGTCCGCATCCTCCAGGCGTGCCTGGAGTTGTTCAGCAACCACACGCTCAATCACCTTGCCCAAGAATGGCAGATTTGAGACTGGGCGATAGTTGGCCATACTGGCCGGGTCTAAAGATGGTTTTTTAAGAAGCGGTTTAATGACCGCCTCTTTCAGCGGATCTGGGAATGTTCCCTCACAGAGGGAAGCATTCACCACCCCGCAGAGCCCATCGCCCAGCCCTTCCCGGCTTGCTTTTATTAGCCAGGATGGGCAAGGATCAAGGAGACAGGTGGTTGGTTTCACGCGTCCAAGCAGCCTGTCCACATCCTCGGGGGTAACGGATTGAAATTGATTCCATGCAACTTGACCAGACAGGGCTCTAGCACTCTCCCGCCCCGGCCCTGGTGTCTAGCTCCTTCCGAATATGAGTGATTTTATCTGCAAAAAACTTTGCAAAATCGTTGCAGGAGATCTTGGGGTCTTTACAAGGCCCCGGTGGTAAAGGTGGTTCCGTTAAATTGCGGACCACCTGAAAGAGTCTCCTGCTACTATTTTCTGCAGATGCAATAGAGGCGGCGAAGAAAGTCTTCTTCGCCGTCGCTATCGCCACTTGGTAGGCTCGACGTTGAGCTCTAACCTGTGTCCGGTCAGATTCGGAGTGAGTTTTCTGCCACCGACGCTCTAGCCGTCTCAGCGATTGTTTCATCGCCCTCAGCTCCGAAGAAAACCACGGGGCTGTCCGGGCTCCATGCAATCGGAGAGGGCGCTTCGGAGCCAGACAGTCGATAGCCCTGGTTAACTCCGCATTCCAGCGGGCCACCAGGGAATCAGCTGAAAGGCCATCAACATGGGATAAAGCATCCCCTACCACTCTCTGGAAACCATTTGGATCCATTAAGTGGCGGGGGCGGACCATCCGAATTGGTCCCACCTCCCTGCAGAGGGGAAGGGTCGCGGAGAAGTCCAGTTGCACCAGGAAGTGATCTGACCATGGCACTTCTTTGGTTTCACTTTTACTTAGTGTCAGATCACCCACGTCACTAGAGGTGAATACCAGGTCTAAGGCATGTCCATGACTATGAGTTGGGCCCAACTTATTCAGGGACAGCCCCATGGAGGCCATGCTTTCCACGAAGTCCCGAGTGGCCCCTTGTAAGGTCGTGTCGGCGTGGATGTTAAAATCCCCTAGGACAACCAAACTAGGTGTCTCCAGGAGAACATCCGCCACGACCTGAAGCAGCTCGGACAGGGAATCCTTGGTGCAGCGGGGAGGTCGGTACACCAAAAGGAATCCTGTACTGCCCCTATTGCCCAACTTCCAGAACATGCACTCAGAAAACTGGGTCTTCCCAGTAGGACGCCTGGTGCAAACTAATGACTTCCTAAAAATCACTGCAACCCCCCCTCCCCGCCCACATGACCTGGGTTGCTGTGCGTAAGAGAAACCTGGTGGGCAAGCGGCAGCAAGGACAGGCCCATCTGCCTCATTCAACCAGGTCTCTGTCACACAAGCCAGGTCAAATCCTCCATCCACAATCAGGTCGTGGATGGCAGTGGTTTTATTCATCATTGACCTGGCATTACACAGCAACACCTTCAGGTTATGTGGGTTTCCCCTGTTGATTCCAGTATCCATCTGGTCAAGGCCAGACCCGGAGGCAGGGATAGTCTTCAAACAACGACTAAACCTGCCTCCTCGGTAATGACATGGTCTGGTCTTAGCGTAACTCCGCCTCCTGCCCATGATCACTGAGATCGGATGTCCCAGTGCTTCCCCCCCTGTGGAGCTTGTCCCAGCCATCGTGTTGGCTGGGGCCTCACTCCCAGGCAGCCCCGATCCCGCCCCTTAAAAACAAAACACAAACTATACAGAACCAATAAAACAAAAGAAAACAAAAACATAACAATTATACTAAAATTAATCCCCAACCAAATATCCATTACACCCACCCACCCCCAACAAGAGAAAAAAGGGAAAAAAGAAATACAAATTTAAATTGCCACCGACTGCTTGAGGACATTTTAAAACACATTGGAACAGGGAAGCAATTGCAGAACACTTCCCAGCTTCCCCAAAAGTTTGTTCCCAATAAGGGCCTGGGCCACACCCCCTAGGCCAGTTGGAGAAGGCCCTGGAAGGGAGCAGGCCCTGCAGTCCTCACCCAGCCGATGGTTCGAGGCTTCAGGATGAGAAATATTACCTCAGGTTAAGAGGTTTGCTTCAGGTGGCGCAGCAGCAGCAGGAGGCCCCATTAGCCAAAGTGCTTCAGGTTAAGAACAGTTTCAGGTTAGGTACGGACCTCCGGAACGAATTAAGTACTTATCCTGAGGTACCACTGTACTAAGCAAATGCTTAATCACACAGGGCAAGAAGGCAAGTGTACACTGGCTGGCCTCCATTAACATAGACCATTTGAGGGCTCCCACCCCCTATTCTGAAAGCTCCAGAATATCCACCTATCCCAATGAAGTCATATCTATGTGATTTGTGTCATGAACCTGGAATTGGATTCCAGGTCTTCAAGAGATGAGGGCAAGGATTCTGAAGCAGAAAGGGAAGGGCACGCAGGGTCAGCCACTAGACATGTCAACAACCAAACCTTGAACTTGGCTTTGTAGCTACTAGGTGCAACTTGTGTAAAGTTTTTTGCCACACTGACACACTCCAGCAGCTGCATTTTGCACTACCTGCAACTTCTGAATCAGCTGCAATGGTAGCGCCTCATATTGCACATCACAGTAGGATCATCATGAGTTTACCAATCATCATGGGTTTACCACCAGGGCAGGACTATCCCTGTCCAAGAATGGTTATAGTTGGTGCATCAAGGAAAGTTCCTAATGGGCATTCAGAGCCTCTGAAGTCCCATTAGCTCACAGTACAGGGGTGCCAACTTGAATAAAATATTGGGAGGGGCAGGTAAGCCCCGCACTGCATAATCAATCACATGGTGTGGTGCTCACACACCATTTGAATGGCAATGTCCTATTAAGCAGGGAAGTTTCACTTTATTTTTCTATCTCTTTTCCTTCTGGTGTGGTGTTCTGCACATAGTATGCTTAGTGTTAAGGTTTAGACTTATTATAAGTTGTTTTAAGTTTATGCTAAGTTTGCTGCAACTGGATTTCTTATGGACAGTGCCAATCCTGAATATATTTATTTGTGACCATTATGCTCATTTGCCTTCAATAGCAGTAAAGTTCTTCTGGGTGAAATACAATTGCCTCTGGTCTATTTCTTGGGAATCCTGCAATGTTCTTAAGTTGTTACTCTGCTAACTATACATCAGGGTCCTGCTCTGGATCAATATTGAGTAGAATTCCATGACATGCCCAAGTTGAGGGGGGCAGCCCTCTTAAATATATTATTGGGGGAGCTAAAGGGACCTCAGCCCCTAGGAGTTGGCTCCTATGCCCTGGTAACAGTGATGGATCTAGGAGTCTCCCCAGACAATGAACCTGTTTCCTTCAGAGGGAGTTCAAGCCCATCCTGTGCAGCTAGCAGCCCAATTACTGGACCAGCGAACTGCCCACCCACATAAGCTCCATTTTGTTAGGATTCTGTTGTTGTTCATGTCTTCATTACAGAAAACCCAGTTTTTAAAGGTGGTGCACCGTAACTCTTGGTTAAAGATCCTAATGTGTTCTTTGAGAATATTTGTGTGCCACAGATATGTAGATAAAGAAATGTGGCAACAAAAGACGCACTGTTTTGTATCTAGGGCCTTCTAAATGACACCCAGGCTAAGCAAGACTCATAAACCAATTACATGGAATGACTGGATATACTGTGGGATTTTGTCTATTAAACAGCTATTGGGAAATTAACAATATAATCCCTTTTCTTGATTAAATAAAAAATCTGGAGAAAAATAAAACAGGACCAGCTAGAACATGTAACTGCCTGTTAATTGGGGTCTCATAAAATTGGAATATATGATCCACTTTATCTTTTAATATTGTGTAGATTACGTCAACCAATATCTGCTATATTCCATTTTCCCTACAGCTTGCTTATTTAAAGCTAAGCTATTGTAAATGCAGTAAAATAAAGATTCTGTTTGTAGTGTTGGCCTTATAATTTCAGAAGTGTTAGAGCTCTGCATTGTTCAGTCCATCCATAATGCATTTTTAATATGTTAAAGGCACCACCTCCTCCCACTAATTACTAGTAGTGTATTTGAGGGGGCAGAAATTGAAGTGGGGTTTCTTTGACTTTGGGAGGGCGGTGGAGGAGGAGAATTGGGATACAAGAAGTCAGCAATTTCCATTCCAACCTGTATTCATCACAATTAGAGCTTTTCCTGTTTCATTGCGGTTCACATACCACCAAACACTATGTCATTCACCTTGTTGTCCATGCTATTTTACATAATTTAAATAAATTAATGGCATAATCAGCTCCACACCATTCATTTCAATGTAAAGAAATGCTAAAACAATATTTTAAAAGTCATTAATTGTATATTGTTTGCAGATTAAAGCTGCAAAAACCACTTCCGGAACTATAGTGGGATATAGTGGAACTAGAGCGCTCATTTCCATATTATTTACAAGCAGATTTTTAAATGGAATCAAATAACATGGAAATGAGCACTAAACTTGTGCTATATTCCTCTATAGTTCCATAAGTGGCTTTTACATCATGTGAAAGCTCAGAGTGAGGGAAAAGTGTATACCCGAAGGAGTGTCTCCACCCACATCATTCAGCCCAGATACTGAGGTCCAGCTCCGAGGACCTTCTGCCAGTTCCCTCACTGTGAGAAGAGAGGTTACAGGGAACCAGGCAGAAGGCCTTCTCGGTAGTGGCACCCGCCCTGTGGAACGCCCTCCCACCAGACGTCAAAGAGATAACAATAATGTGACTTTCTGTAGCCATCTGAAGGCAGCCCCTATTGGGAAGCTTTTAATATTCAGTGTATTGTTTGTTCTTTCATAGTCTGTTGGAAGCCACCCAGAGCGGCTGGGGCAACCCAGTCAGATACAGGGGCACCAACTATAGGAGGAAAGCTTCAGCTCCCTCAATATTTCTGGGCAGTGGGGTTAGCCCCCACCCCCAATATTAAGGGGATGGCCATCCCCTGCTCCCCTCAGGTGAGCACTGGCGCACCGGGCAGGGGCGGGGTGCACAGAGGGTGATTTTCACCCTCCATGCTCCCTGCTGTTGACAGGCAAGCACTGGCACATCAGGTGGGCAGGATGGGGCAGATCACATGACGCCGGGGCCCCTCGATGTGGGGGGAAAGTCGGCACCCCTGGTCAGATGGGTGGGGCACAAGTAATAAATTGTCACTGTTATTGACTGTCATGTGAATGCAGCCAACAACAGGAATGAATACTGATCATATTCACTTGACTGATTTCTATTCATGAACATAAACAAACACAGGAACTGCATCAGTTTCGACTTCTGTGTCCACTTCATGCAGAATCCTCTGACACCCCTAGTGGAGGAGTAGGTATTTCTGCATGCTTTTGTGGCTGTTTCTTGAACAACTCGAGCCCAACCGAGAAGTGAAATACTACCATGGACTTACCATGTACAATGCTGGGTTGCTTAGCCAGCTTCAGCCTTTCTTACTTCCTCTAGGGGTTTCTGTGCATATGTGGCAACATATTGCTGCATTTCTGTGATGAGAAGACATCAGGATACTTTAGGTACAGGTACAAGTCCCAGAGGGGAGGGGAGGAAAGGAGCCCATAGAAATAACCTGTTCTGACCTCTTGTTTAAACAAGTGCAACCCAAAGCACATTAAAAAATACTCTTTAATCCTCGCAACACCCTCTGTGAGATCAATAATGGTATAATCACTTGACAGAGGGGCTAACTAGCTGAAACACTCAGCTCAAGGAGTAATTTTGCAGATCCTGACTCCTGAGGTGAATTTTGCAGATCTATCTAATTTACCTCAGAAATCGAAACAGGACTCATCCTGAATAGACATCACTTTCTCACTACACCAATCAAGCTCCATTTTTCCCTAGGAAACAACAAGGAAAATGGGCTTCAAACAGATATGCAGTCTTACACTGGTTGCTGGGCTGAGGTATTCAGCTCAAATTTTGTGGGTTTCATGAGTGGGGTGAAAAAATCGCCTGAATATTATATTAATCTTCAAAGGGAAGGAGGGCTTACTTAAAGATATGTGGTGTCGCCTTCATAAGTACCAGGTGACTTAAGGTTGTTTTTCTTTGATCCCTGTCTTTTTTGTTTGACAGCATGTAGTGCTGCTCTGGTCACACTGTTGCTGACTTACTGGAGCACATGGAACTGGGGGAAGTGCTTAAAAATTCATTTTGTGAATCATTCAAAAGAGTTTTTTCAGTGTTCTCCACAAAATGGAAGCAAACCCATAAGTCCTGATTCTATTCTAGCTCAGTTTTTTCTGGACTTTCACATCTCTAGTGATATCCCTTTATTGCTAAGCTCTGTCTCTTTTTACTGTGGGATAACCAGCCTCATATAACCAACATGCTTTAGTCTAATGAATGTAGGAAGGGATTAATGTACAGAGTAATCTGTCTTGCCAGGCTTTGGGATCCTAGGTGTATATCTGTGGGTTTGGAACGGGTACTCACTGCATGAGGAAACTGCAACAGGTCTGCCCTACTATCAGGAAGCAGCAGGAGCCAGGTGACTTTAGGTAACTATCTGACAGTCAAGATAGATCAACAACTCAGAACAGGCCAGGAATGACTAAGGTTTCAACTAGTTCCCACTCATCTGTGGAGGGAACCATACCCAGAGAGGTGAAGAAAGTTTCTATTACATAACAGACTCATCCCTCAAAGAGACAAGCTGCACACACTACACCAGACAGGGACGCGGGTGGCACTGTGGTCTAAACCACTGAGCTTCTTGGGCTTGCCAATTAGAAAGTTGGCAGTTTGAATCCCCGCAACAGGATGAGCTCCTGTTGCTCTGTCCCAGCTCCTGCCAACCTAGCAGTTCGAAAGCACACCAGTGCAAGTAGATAAATAGGTACCGCTGCAGTAGGAAGGTAAACGCCGTTTCTGTGTGCTCTGGTTTCCGTCACAGTGTTCTGTTGCACCAGAAGTGGTTTAGCCATGCTGGCCACATGACCCAGAAAGCTGTCTGTGGACAAACACTGGCTCCCTCAGCCTGAAAGTGAGATGAAGGCTGCAACCCCATAGTCACCTTTGACTGGACTTAACTGTCCAGGGGTCCTTTACCTTTTTTACTACACTGGACAGCTGGCAGACATTTTCTGGCACTCCAGCATAACATAGCTTCACATATGTTTTACAGTGATGTGGTCCTTGCCTGGTAGAAACAGGATAGGCTTGATCATGAGTTCTCTGAGGGGAATTGCTGGTCGCTGTACAGTGAATGACAGGAAGAGATGAAAGATAGACCTGAGCTCTGGCACTTGGGATATAACCTGCCCACTAGATGCATGTCATTCACTGAATATATGTGATAGCATTACTAGTAATAACAAGCAGTGGAACTGGGAAGGACACAAGAGTTAGTCTTCTGCTCCCAGTTAGCAATGATTTATTCTTGGATTTTGCAGCAATGATCTATTGTATGCCCCCTTTCCCCTCCCCAAGCTGTAATTTCGTCTCCTTTAAAATTAGAGTAATTGCTCTGAACCTTTCCTTACAAATGGCTGCGAGATTTTCATTATTAATGTTTCATTATAATCAGGGGTAGCCAAAGTTTCATTAGATTCTGACTGCTAGACAGCACACCCCAACCACCGATGGAGGTTTTGTATTCCCAGTGGGGCCTCTTTTATATGAAAGCATTTGGTAAGGGTCACCGTCTCTCCCCCCACCCCACCCCCAAGTAAGATTAGATGTTCACAGAATGGGGGGGGGAGGCTGTTTCACATCTGTGCCAATATGTAACAGGCTTTCGTATTATGACAGCAAAGGTGGTTTCATAAATAATAAGTACAAGCACCTGTTGTGAATAATGTCATTTGTGGGAATGTAAGCACCCCGTGGGTGTTGTGTAATATGACAGAAGTAAAAGAGAAGGGGGGGCAGAAAATAAAGTAAATGTGAACAGAGAAGCTGTGGAAGTGTGCCAGCTTGGAACATCTGAGACTCCTAATAGGGTACTCAAAAGAGAAATATAGTTCTAAACCCTTTTCTGAATCACATCAATGTATGGTCCCAAAAAGGACTTGCAGCATCTCTCTCCACTCTCACACCTACAGTTCCCAAAGCATGCTAACTCTGTATTTGTCTGCAAGGTGACAGCAGCAGCAGCAGCAATGGAGAACAGGGAGAAGGTAGCAGCTCAAGACTTGAAGACCCTCCCCCCCCCACCCCACTTTTCAAGAGATATCATGTGCAGGTAAGTAAAGGCGAGGATGATTGGGAGGTGAGTAGTGAGAGGATGTTTACGTCTTCAGCTGCTTGGGTTCTCTCAGAAAATCAGCTGATTTGTTTCCAGGAGGGTTTGGGGGTTTTTTTTAAAAAAAGAAAATTTGTAAGCCTGCGATTGTTCGCTCATCTCTGTTTATTAGTAAGAGCCATGCTCTGGGAAATTGGAATACTATGGACCTACCTCCTAAAGAGCAATTGGTGAATCAAAATAGTCCTGCAGAGGCAAGTTCTCTAACTGAAATGATTTGGAAACCAGCTTCTCTTGGGGGGAAAGCTGATTCCTTTTGGGGCAGCTAGCTCAAAAACTCTGAATGAAGCACAAGCTAGGCTTGGCGGTACTGATGCAATCCACAGTGGTAGTCAGTTTCAGACACAAGACTAGGTTAGAGTGGGAGTATATAGTGTATTACAGCACCACCATGTGGTAAAGTCATATATATTTATTGTGGTCATTTAAAGTAAATCGTGTTGAACTCCTTGAAGGGCAGGTGCCATAGTAATACAGTGGTACCTCGGTTTAAGAACTTAATTCGTTCCAGAGGTCCGTTCTTAACCTGAAACTGTTCTTAACCTGAGGTACCACTTTAGCTAATGGGGCCTCCTGCTGCTGCCACACAGCTGCTGTGCGATTTCTGTTCTCATCCTGAAGCAAAGTTCTTAACCTGATGTACTATTTCTAGGTTAGCAGAGTCTGTAACCTGAAGCGTCTGTAACCTGAAGTGTCTGTAACCTGAAGTGCCTGTAACCTGAGGTACCACTGTAAAGGAGAATGTCCTTTATTGCAAAAGTTAAGCACAATCAAAATATTCAGTAGCTACAAAACTCTGGGAAGAGTGAAATCACAGAGGGAATGGAAGATGGATTATAAGAATGCTAGAGAGTGTGTGCAGGATTAGTTCAAGTAATTTGAATGCTGTAAAACGTGCTCAGTTGTGTTGTTGTTGCTGACGTTCTATTGGTAAGAAGTGTAGCTCCGTGGCAGAGCCACTGCTTGGAATGCAGATAGTCCCAGTTTCAATCCCTAGCGCGATGCCTCCCTTCCCATCGGAGCAGCCCCAATCCCATTCCTACTTGTGTGCAAGCAGGAGGGGGCGGGGATCCCTCAGCTGGGAAGCAAGGCTTCACACTGCCTTTTGGAGCAGCCCCATCCCAACTCCTACTTGTGTGCAAACAGGGGCAGGGCGGGGCAGGGCGGGGTGGGGATCTCTCAGTTAAGCAACGGGAAGCCTCCCTTCCCAGCTGAGGGATCCCCTTAGTTGCTGGGGTCAGGGAAAGTGGAGGCAGCCCGAAGCTGCATCTTAGAGCGCCTGCACCACCATCATATGGAGACTTCTGAGCAGCTCCTGAAGCCAGCCAGAGACAACTTCTCCGGGCTGCTGAGACTGCCGCTGCCGCATTTCCCAGGGACATTAGATGAAATCTGGGGACATTCCAGGGATGGAATTTGTCCGGGGACTTATTCACAAATCCAGGGACCGTCCCCGGGAAACAGGGACATCTGGTAACCCTATGGTAAAGGGTGAAGATTTTGCCCACCAATGGAAACTGTGGTCGAGTTTGATAGCAGTGCAGTAGCATGGGAGGCTATTATTATGCTACATTATTCAATGATTGTTCATTCATTTCCTATTTATTACCCATATATCCCTCCTGACAGATACTGGCAAGTCTCCCTAGTACTCCCTCTTGCTGCACTCGGATTCTGCTCAAGGGAGGACCTCAAATAGCATCCACGTTCGAGCCTGGGGAGAATTTTGCAGAAATTTTAAAAGCATTCTAGTGTGCTCTGGCAGATTTTGCTTGTGCAACAGGGATACATATAGGCTAGAAGAAAGGGTTTGGAGAGTATAGGAGCCCTTCTTTCAGCCTTCAGAAAATGTAAGTAAGGTAGAACATTGTACCACTGAGAGTTTGGGAAGCACAAATAGCCAAATGTTGCCCAAGATGCTCTAAAATGAACAGCGGTATGTGTGTGTGTGTGTGTGTGTGTGTGTGTGTGTGTGTTACAAGCAGGGAATTTTTCAGTCGGAACTCCTCAGAGCTCAGTTCTGGCACCTCTCTGGTGAGCACCATTGCCATTACAAGAGAGCGACAGAGGCATTCAGCACCTCTTTTTCTAGAAAAATAGCACTGGTTACAAGGGCATTGATATTTGCTCATGAAATGTTCCTGGTAGTTTGTAAATGTATGGACAGATTTCTGAAGATGTAGAGTACTGAAGAGAGGTCTACATGCAGAGACCTAACCATGTGATGACTATACATCTTTTATTTACTATTCCAATTATCCAAGAAGTGGCCATGAGTTGCAGTGTTTGTGTGACCACCTTGGAGAAGCAGTCACCAATTCTGAACTGGAATCACCTACTCAAGATACCAAATCTATAACCTTCCATTAACTAACCAATCAACCATTAATTAACTCTGCTTTGTACGCCCAGACTTGTTTGGGAGTCATGGGAAACATGCCATCGTTTTGTGTTTCAGACCAGGGTATTCCTGTCCAGAACTCCTCCTTCTCTACTGCCATGATTATTAAATACTTTTTAGTTCTTATCTATAACTGTTAAGTTCTAGAAGTCACAGCGATTCTTCAAACAGCTCTTGTTTATTCACAGGCCAGAACAGGACTGAACTGAAGGGTTCAGCCAACCTGCTTATATAGAGCTCCACTAGAACGTATAACCACTTTCTGTAACTATGCAATCACTGAACATCACTTCAAACCCTTATTTGTATATGTGGACCTGAGTGAAAACTATCTACAGCATCCCCCTGCTGGCCCAGGGTGAGAACTTCAGTACATAACAAGAACCATCCTTCTACCAGATCACTGGGTGAGCTCTGAATCTCATAGCATTGGTTAAGGTTCCTTAGGACTGGTTGAGAGTTAGTTAAAAGGAGAATGAAGAAGCAAAGATTATGATGGTGATAATATATTTATGAATGCCAATAGCCCAGTGCCAGGAGGGCCTAAGGATTCCCCTGCTGGGGATGACCTTTTCATCTGATACCCTCCCTTCAGGGGGCTAACCTTAGTCATTGAGCTTTCTCTGCTTGGAATTGGACTCCCTCTGTGGTTTAAAGCCCTGGAAATTATTTCAAGTGGTTGTAAGCAAATCTATTGTGTCTATCTGATGAATCCCCAGAGACAGTGCAAATGCGAGGAGGGGGGAGTCGAGGGGGAGAAGGAACCTCTCCCTGCGGAGTGGTGGAGGCCCTAACAGTGATGTTTAGATAGCTCCATGGGAAGAAAATCTTCCTCGCAGCAGAATATTTTCCCCTGAAACAAAACTATGGTAGGCAATTTCCATTTTCCATTTAAAATAAATAAATGGCTCGATGCCGCTGCACTCGGCAATCCTTTTCATTGTTGTCTCCTAAAGATCCATGTCAGCTGGTAGCAAGCAGTTGGTGGCAGGGAGGTATTGCTCCATAATTAACCTCCTTCCCTGAAACATTACTGCATATAAAACAATTATATTCAACAGTCCAGAGCCCAGTTAAACCTAATTTAGAGGACAGGAATGCTGTTGATTTAACTAATTACGGGCAGTCCCTGTGTACTGAATTAAGGTTGTTTTGTTTTTAATATTAGTCGGTAACTCTGTGGCTATAATATAAACCAATTATTTAATAAATTTTCCAATTAAAAGGGGTATACAAAAATAACAAAGAGTCTAGAAACACACAGTCAACTTATTGGATGTCGAATTAGGTATACCTCAATAAAACTGACTGTATCCGGTTGGAAATCCCATCCCAGTCATTACTATGTGTTGGCTATGAGTGAGTTGTTATTTTTCAGGGTGGGTGGATCCATAACATGCCATATTTCTCTCTGCATTACTTGATCATCCATTGATTATCCAGTACCATTCGATGATAATACCAACACAAGTGTCAGAAATGCATATACAGATTGGCTTTATAGTGAGTCAACTGGTCTACCTAGCCCAATGCTATCTACTTCCAACTAGCAGTAACTCAGGCAAAGGTATTTCACCTTCCTGCCTTTTAAAAGGAATGTTGAGAGATAGACAGGCCAGTTATTCATCTCCAACTTCTCACCTCATTTTAGCTCAGCCAGAGCATGAGATTCTTAATCTGAGGGTTGTAGGTTTGAGCCCCCCCCCCCATTGGGCAAAAGATTCATGCATTGCAGGGGGTTGGACTAGATGACCCTTGGTGTCTCTTTCAACTCTACAATTCTATGATTTAATAATTGTGTAGATTATTAAATAATAATTTGGCAGCTGCAGCATCTCATGCAAGCTGAGGAAACTGAGACCTCCCGAGGTCCAACATTCTAGTAAGGCTGCAGCAGAATCACCCTGTTTATCCAAAGAAAGACTGGAACCTTTATGAAGTGAACACTCACAAAAGCTCAACACACACACTGCCCCAGAACCCACTGTAAAAAAATTGGGGAAAGGTGCTATGGCTCTTACTTAAAGGGGGGGCAAAGGACCCCTGGACAGTTAAGTCCAGTCAAAGGTAACTATGGGGTATGGAGCTCATCTCGCTTCAGGCTGAGGGAGACAGATTTCCAGGTCATGTGGCCAGCATGACTAAACTGCTTCTGGCACAATGGAACACCATGATGAAAGCCACAGCACACGGAAACGCTGTTTACCTTCCCGCCACAGCAGTACCTATTTATCTACTTGCACTGGTGTTCTTTCTATAAATGTACTTACTATAGTGCCCCCTGCTGCTGCTGACACACACACTCTTCTCTGCCAGACCAAAAGGCCCAGGAGCATAACTGAGGTAGCAAGGGAAACTGGTGTTGACGAATGCTCCCAGGCCCTGGCAGAATGCTTTTTCCTATTAGAGACGGTGACTGGGAGAACAAGCCCAGGGTTTCCTGGCAGCATTCTGCCAGTATTTGTATCATTCTGGGGAGAAAGCCTTCCCCACCTCACCAAAGATTATAGAACTGATATTTACAATCCCATCAGTGGTGGGAAAAGCTGCTCCCAGGGGACATGATTATTTCCTTCCATCTTCCTCCCCTATCTTCTCCCAAATAAGTTACTGGGCCATGAGGGCCAAAGGAAGGAGCAGAGGTGGTGCTTACCAGATCAATGCCTTTGCAAGCAAGCATTCAAACAAGGGCAGTCATTTTTACAATGGCCACCCAGTACGAATGCTGGTACCACTCTTGTATCATAGCAACTGTTTAGAAAAATCTTCGATGCATTTCCTGAATCAAAATATACACAGAGACTGTTTACAATCAAGTGATGGGCACTGGAGAGAACACCCGGTCACATCCCTCTTCAATGAAATACAATAAAAATCTACATTTGGCAACAGTTGCTTCTGTTACAAATGAACTGCTGGAGATGAAAACTTGTGACTTCCGTTACGCTCATTTAAGTTTACAAATAGTCTTAGCAGAATCTGGATTCAATCCATATTAATATAATGCAGGAGCTAAAACGACTACACAAGGGCAGTTAAATTGAATAGGTTGGTTTTCAAACCTGAAGTTCAACAAGTGCTGTTTCCCAAGGTAGTTACATCTGTTTGCTTGTAATGCTTATAGTATTGTCTGTTTTATAGTAAGGGAAGGCAACATGTGGACAGCATTGGGGGGAAGGGGCTGCTTGCTGCTGCTGAGCTGTTTTGAAAATCTGACCACTGAATTATGCTGCAGGCTCACATCGTTTCTAGAGGCATGCCACATTTCCAGCAAGATTATGTACAACTCGTGGAATAAGAGATAGGAGAACTGCATCAGAGAAAAACCTCTCATTGGCTGATGGTACCCCGAGGGCAGGACACTGTTGCCTAGCAACCTTTCACTGGCATCATCACGGATGCGTTGAAATCCTTCAGATGTATACCATATGCAACAGGAGTTTGCATCTGAGCGAAATCCACTGTCCTGGGGATTTCTGACACATGCACACCCCCAATTCGATGCTCATTTCCTCCAAGTCCCACTTAGCCTCTTCCAGAGGAATATGCAAAACTCAGGCTAGTTCCTTACTCTCTTGCTCAGGGTTTTGCAAGCATTATTTCCCCAACACTGCACAGAGTACAACCATATCCCAGAGTCATCTGCATTCACAATGAAGGTCCGCTTGGGATCTCTAAATGCCCTCATTCAGTAGACTACCCAGAGCCCTGCTTCTACCCTCAGCAACACACATCAACCTAAGCAAAGGTCACTGCTAAACCTACGCTGACCTTGTAGCTTCCTTCTCCATTACAGTTAAACTTTCAAAAATGACTATTAGTTTGCACAAAGTATAGATAGAATGGGCATAACAGTTCCTGATTTTCTTGCTGTTGCCACAGTACATCCCACTTGATAAAGGACATTCAGAAAGTTTCAGAAGAAACTGAGCTTTGGCACTTAACACTGCATAACACAGGTCTGGAAAAACCTACATTGGCTCCCAGTACATCTCCAAGCACAATTCAAAGTGTTGGTGCTGACCTTTAAAGCCCTAAATGGCCTCAGCCCAGTATACCTGGAGGAGTGTCTCCACCCCCATCGTTCAGCCCAGACACTGAGGTCCAGCGCCGAGGGCCTTCTGGCGCTTCCCTCACTGTAAGAAGTGAGGTTACAGGGAACCAGGCAGAGGGCCTTCTCAGTAGTGGCACCCGCCCTGTGGAACACCCTCCCACCCTCAAGGAAATAAACAACTATCTGACTTTTAGAAGACATCTGAAGGCAGCCCTGTTTAGGGAAGTTTTTAATGTCTGATGTTTTGTTGTATTTTTTAATATTTTGTTGGAAGCCACCCAGAGTGGCTGGGGAAACCCAGCCAGATGGGTGGCGTATAAATAAAGTAGTAGTAGTAGTAGTAGTAGTAGTAGTAGTAGTAGTAGTAGTAATAGTAGTGTTTTTCCTATGCCAGGGATTGAGCCATCACTAGGATGCATCAGCAGCTGTGGCATGAAACCTGAGACATGTGCTCAAACAATTTCTGATATTGTGCTGAGAATACACTTCTCAGTGTATTCACATAATTTTGATTGCAGCATTCTGCATCGTCTTAGGGTACGGGTCAATGACATTTACAGGCCCACCTGCTCGCCTCAGGCACACACATACGCACCCGACCCAAAGAAACAGACAGAGAAAAAGCTTGTGCACACCTATTTTGCTTCCCCAATGGATCTGGGTAAAAATTGGATAGAATTGGATCTGCGTAAAAATTGGATAGAATTAATACGAGCCTTCAAACCTGCATAGACCTAAAGGAGGAAATGGGAAATCATGTCGCTCTTCCAGCCTCCTCCTTCACCTTTATGTACTTTTCAAAAGAAAAACAGGTAATCACCATCACCACCTCATGACAAAGGCAGCAGTGGGTTTGGGGTACATCTCAGAGGCTTTGTAGGTGCCAGAGCAGATGTCAAGGGTGCCATTGCGCCCACAGCCACCAAGCCTGGCAACTCTTGACTTAGGGGATGGTCTTCAGGTGCAAATTTAAGCAGCTTTGCTGAAGCTAAGCAGGAATGGGGTTAGGGGTTGCTCCAGTAAATTATTCCAAGGAACAAGCTGTCCATGGTTTAAAAAGAAATGAGGAGAGAAGCGAAAGAGTGGGAATGATAAAGCAGAGGATGTGCTGAAGAGAAGTCGGCAAGAGAGAGGAAAACATTAATGATGGACAGAACTTGTGTGTTTAAGTGTGCATTATTTATGGGCACAATTTCAGCTGAAATGCATTCCTGTCCGAGCAGAGCAAGCGAGAAGAAGGAGTGCTTGGTTATTTTTAGTGTGAATGTGTACTTGTTCCTCTAATGTTGTTAGTATCCAGATTTGAATGCCATATGTGCTTCTTGCAAACGAGCCAAAGATCTAAGCATCAGACAACTGCCACTTGAACACCACTTTTTTCCCCCCCTTCTGAAATCTCTGGGGCAACATTAGTGTGGGCGGGAGACAGAGATCCCAAGAAAATACGTGCCAAATCACCATAGAGAATTGATGTTGTTCGGCATTATGGAGAAAGCTTAAGGGAGTTTTGTGCGAGTAACTCAGGGTTGGTATTGACTTTCTGCCATGTGCTTCAGGACAAAAATATGCACTTGGAAGGCCATTCTCCCATTACACTATGCATGCTTCTTTGTGCAAGGCTGAATTGCTATGCAGGAAAAAGGCTGATATGGCAGAAGGAGCCCCTCTGCCAGTATAGCCTAATGGTTAATGGCTGAACTATGAACCAACCAACCCCCCTGCCAGGGTATAGCCCAGTGGTAGCGTATCTGCTTTGCATGCAGAAGGTCCCGGGTTCAGTCCCCCAATATCTCCAGGAAGAGCTAGGAATGCCCCTGTCAGAAACCCTGGAGATCCTCTGCCAGACAGTGTGGACTGTCCTGAACTAGATAGACCAAGGGACTTTCTCGATATAAAGCAGTTTCCTATGCTGCTACGTTGCTGCTGCTATGGACCTCCTAAGCGACTGCTATCTCTTACCAAGTTAGGAATGGGCAAATCTGTCAATTCTGATTTCTTTCAGTTTCTAATTTTTTTTTAATAAGTCAGGGCATTGCATTTTCACACCAGCTTGCATTTCTTTAAAAGTCCTCTTGAAAAATCATCAGCGTTTTAGTACAAATTTCTCTTAATATGCATATATTTGTATGCAATTTAACCTAATTTAGCCAACTATATGCATTTTTGCATATAGAGTTGCATAGAGCTCCAGAAAAACATCTACTTCTGCTTCATTGACTACGCAAAAGCATTTGACTGTGTTGACCACAACAAACTATGGCAAGTTCTTAAAGAAATGGGAGTGCCTGATCACCCGATCTGTCTCCTGAGAAATCTCTATGTGGAACAAAAAGCTACAGAACTGGATATGGAATAACTGATTGGTTCAAAATTGGGAAAGGAGTATGACAAGGCTGTATATTGTCTCCCTGCTTATTTAACTTATATGCAGAATTCATCATGCGAAAGGCTGGGCTGGATGAATCCCAAGCCGGAATAAAGATTGCCGGAAGAAATATCAAGAACCTCAGATATGCAGATGATGCAACATCGATGGCAGAAAGTGAGGAGGAATTAAATAACCTTTTAATGATGGTGAAAGAGGAGAGTGCAAAATATGGTTTGAAGCTCAACATAAAAAAAACAAAAAACATGACCACTGGGCCCATCCCCTCCTGGCAAATAGAAGGGGAAGAAATGGAGGCAGTGAGAGATTTCACTTTCTTGGGTTCCATGATCACTGCAGGTGGTGACAGGAGTCATTAAATTAAAAGACGCCTGCTTCTTGGGAGAAAAGCAATGACAAACCTAGACAGCATCTTAAAAAGCAGAGGCATCACCTTGCCGACAAACGTCCTTAACGCTGTGGTTTTCTCAGTAGTATGTATGATATGTATGTATGTATGTATGTATGTATGATGTATGAAAGTGAGAGCTGGACCATAAAGAAGGCTGATCGCCAAAGAATTTATGCTTTAGAATTATGGTGTTGGAGGAGACTCTTGAGAGTCCCATGGACTGAAAGAAGATCAAACCTCTCCATTCTTAAGGAAATCACCCCTGAGTGCTCACTGGAAGGACAGATTCTGAAGCTGAGGCTCCAAGACTCATGAGAAGAGAAGACTCACTGAAAAAGAAGCTGATGCTGGGAAAGATTGAAGGCACAAGGACAAGGGGACAACAGAAGGTGAGTTGGTTGGACTGTGTTCTTGAAGCTACCAACATGAGTTTGACCAAACTGCGGGAGGCAGTGGAAGACAGGAGTGCCTGGCGTGCTCTGGTCCATGGGTCATGAAGAGTCGGACATGACTAAATGACTAAACAACAACAACATGCATTTTTCCACACGTTACTTGAAGAACTGCATTGCAAAATTCAGAAATGCGTGAATTTTGCAGTGTGGCTGTGTTTAAGTTCATGTGAAAAGTGGAAAATTTGGTTGATTTGCCTTTAAATGCAAATTTCTCCCCGCATTCCAAGTCACCATCAGTAAAATGTGGGTGATAATAATACTGACCTACAGATACAGTGGTACTTAAGGTTACACACGCTTCAGGTTACATACGCTTCAGGTTACAGACTCCGCTAACCCAGAAATAGTGCTTCAGGTTAAGAACTTTGCTTCAGAATGAGAACAAAAATCGTGCTCCGGTGGTGCGGTGGCAGCAGGAGGCCCCATTAGCTAAAGTGGTGCTTCAGGTTAAGAACAGTTTCAGGTTAAGTACGGGCCTCCGGAACGAATTAAGTACTTAACCTGAGGTACCACTGTATATGGTTGTGAGCATTACTGAGACCTGGGTTACATGGCATGGCATACTGGACTCAGTGCAGCTACCCAGATACCTGTGGAAAACCCTCAAGCATGTCTAGTACTAAATGTATAATGCCATGTCTTCTTATTGTGAATTTCCTTGTCACTGCCCTGCCATCAGCAAACCCTAGAATAGGGAAACTCATGTGGTAACTAGAACATATTTACTGCCTGCTACTCCAGAGGGTGGAAGCCAAACCACCAGTTCAAATTGAGAGAAAGGGGATTTCAATTAAACCTTCAGAAGAACTTCCTGATTTGATGGTGGAAAAAGCAGGTTGCCTCATAAGATGTGGGCTCTCCTTCATTAAAGTTTTTAAGCAGATGGCCACTTATCAGGCATGCTTTACAGTGGATTTACCAAATCAGCAGGGGTTTGAACTAAGTTATCTTTGAAATCTATTTTAATTTCATAGACCTAACTTCCCATAAGGGAATGGGGGTGGGAGGAGAACTTGACACAGCGGTGCCCTTTTCAGCATTGTCTCTGAAGCGCAATGTGCAGCCTGGTTCTAAGGTAACATTTCTGAAACACTTTGAATATGCTAAAGCACTGTATAAATGTTGAGGGCTGAAGGTACTCTTATCTCTAGCAATATGCTTCCAAGGCTGCCCATTCATGTTCATCCATTTAATGAGTTTTCATTTCAGTAGGTAGCATTTCCCGACTAAATCAGTCCATGTGTAGAGAATGACAGTGATTGAAGAGATCATTATGCACATTCTTTGGAAATGCAACCGAATTAGAAAAGCCAAACCCAGAATTCTCTTGATCATGCAGCTCTTCAACGAATTAATTTTTAAGAGAGCCTAGATCCTTTTGGCTGAGGACATTTCCAGCACCTAGGTTCTCATAGGACCAAGCAACATGCGGTGTGGAAGATAGATCCACGACTGGATTGCATGGTGTTTTTGCTTGTAATGCAGGTACTGATTACCTAGAAGTCAGGGAACAGTTTTGAATGGAAGCAATGGTACTGGTGGAGAGGGGAACATTTCAGTGGGGAAGATAGAGTCAAACCTTCTTCCTTTCCCAGCTCAATTTGCAACTGATGGAAGTATCAGGCAGAGGGCCTTCTCAGTAGTGGCACCTGCCCTGTGGAACGCCCTCCCAGCAGATGTCAAGGCAATAAACAACTATTTTACTTTTAAAAGACAACTGAAGGCAGCCCTCTTTAGGGAAGTTTTTAATGTCTGACGCTGTATTGTTTTTAATATTCGGTTGGAAGTCGCCCAGAGTGGCTGGAGAAACCCAGCCAGTTGGGCGGGGTATAAATAATATATTTATTATTATTATTATTATTATTATTATTATTATTATTATTAATTATTATTATTATTATTATTATTATTATTATATTTTATTATTATTAAAGTAAAATGAATAGCACTGAGAGATCCAATCATAAACTTCCCCATATAACATGTGGTTTGGCCCCTATGCATTTTATGGCCACTTAACAGCATGGAGTTCCACACTGAATACATTTTGTCAGTGGGTTCAGCATGCAGCTGGCTTGGAAGGGTTTCTGTTTCTTGCCATTGAAAAAACTGTTGTGCTGCCCCCCCCCCCTCGCAGATTGGCTCTGGACAGCACTGCTCTTGCTATCTAGACATTCTCTCTCTACGGTGCACTCCCCATCATAGGAGGGGAGAGTTTGTACAAACAGGGGAGATTTCACCTGTATTTAATGTCAGAAGTCTGCATAGGTCTGCAAAATGCTGCAGCTAGATATTGCAGACACTTTGAATGGAGGTGAGAGGAAATGTGCCAAAGGCATATATACACAAGGCTCTCTACAGACCTGTGCTGCAGCAATTTCTCAAATACTGTTCCCCTGACTTTTAACCCCTCTACCCCTACCCCTTCCATGGCAGGGGGGAAAGCCTCAAGCATATAGCAAGATTGAGCTGGGAGAGAGAAATAACCCTGGAGGAGGATTAATTGCTTGTTTTGGAATGAAGTAACTGAGCAAAAAGGGCAACTGGAAATCTCTCCCGGCCCCTCTCTCATATACTCCCACCACATGGCATAGAGAGAGAGAGAGGGAGAGGGGGAGAGAGAGAGATTCAACATTCTTTCTGGATGTTTTGATAAGGCCCTTTCTTGTTTCTTTTCACCCGCGAGCGAACATGATTTGATTCCCTCCCTCCACCCCCTGCTTTCCATTCCTCGTTCCCTCCCTGGTTTGAGGTGGGCATTCAGGGTTGACTTCTATCTGTTCAATTCAATCTCCCTGCCTGTTCATTTTCTACATAATTCTCCTCACACACTCTCCCTTCAGCCAAATGATTTTCTTCTTTTTCTTCTTCTAATCTACCTTGTATTTTTAAGTTGTCTTGGTATTTGTTAGGCTTCGGGCTCTAAGCCTGTTCCCTTCCCCCCCCCCCTCACGTTTTTCATATCCTTCGTGTGCTTCACTTGAAAACTGGAGATAGATGCTAACATTTTACTGCTTCAATTCCAGCGTTGCTGCCTTCACATTTGGCCTTCTGCATAGCATTCTAATTAATTAGTAATAGCTTTCAAGAAATGCACAAGGTCTCAGAAGTAGCAAGGTATGAGCTGATATGGAGCCATTGTCTGCAAGGGCCTGCTGACCACCTCAGGGTCTTTTTTCCAAATTGTCAGCTTTCATTCATTTTCTCATAAATAGCCCTTTTAATTATGAGGGTGCAGGGGAACAAAAGATGACAGCACCATTCAGTAAGAAGCAAATTTGCTTCTACTTTCCTGTGTCCAGTCCAGTCAGTGAAAAGCAATAGCCAACAAGTTCAAGTTGCTAATTTTTAAATTGAATTTTGTATTAGCCATTTTATTATGTAACCCTATGCAGTAACCCTGTATGCTTAGATGACGGTGGGGACATAGATATTTGCTGGAGTGCAGACATTATTTGAAGGCCAGATATTTCCTTTGTCTGCCAGTCTCAGAACAGTTCCAAAGCATAGGTTTGGATGGTCAGCCATTCTCTGCAACTCATGACATGCTTTAGTCTTCAACGAAATTTTTGGATATCATGATAGGACAATGGCCCCCAGTGACACTGTCTTAATAAAACATATCTTGTTCCCTTTCCCCTCCAGATTGGATTTAGAAGGGACCAGGTGCATTTTGGGTGTTCTCCGTCAACAGAATTAAACCACTGATATGTTTGGTCTCAAATATTTTTGGATCAGCTTCTTGATCCAGCATTAATCTATCTCATTTTCCCTGTCCTAGTTTCTTCTGCCCTGTTGATCATGCTCTTCTGAATTGGTATTCTTGTCACAGGCTTTATCCCACCAGGTCTCTGAAAAGCCAACTAAATCATCATTGTTTTCATGCATGAGAACATCTAGTTCTTCCTACTCAGTTATTTTCCCAACTTCTTTTGTTGAGATAGCTAGGCACTATTTTAAAACCTAGCTTCTCTCGTTCTTTAATGTCATTTCTCTTTCAGATGCAGTATCCTTTTGCATTTTCCTATTATAAACATAATTCATTCAGTTGCCTCCTTCAGAATCCAACATATAAAGACTTCTTGCACTTTGCAGGCCTAGTAAATGCTACAGAGCCAACTATTTAATACTTTCAACAAATTGGATGTTGGTGTTGCATGCAGAAAACATCTCAGAAATAGTTGTCAGGTGGGTTGAATTTCTTTTTCATCATTAATGAATACCTTCACTTCAAATAGATGTCATATTTCTAGCCTTTATGGTTACTAAAATAATGCTGAAAAATGTAAGCTCATTACAAAAATAGGACCAGGGGACCCACACACTAAAGGTCTGGCAGTCTAATATAATGGTGCAAAGTTTATAAACTACCCAGTTTATTTCATCATTGGAGAACTGTAGGTCTGGCATGCTTTTATGAAGCAGGATATGGGTTCTCATTAGATAGGTAAACACTGTTCAGAGAGTTGCATGTTAGGAGTAAAAGTCACAAACCCTTATTTGCCATTAGAAGAAGGTGGGCACTAGATGTCAAAACTTTATAGGGTGTAAGAGGATAGATCTCTGCTCTGAGAAGCTTGCAGTCTAAAATTCTGCAAACACACAAAACAACAACAGAGAAAGGGGGGGGAGAAGAAGCAGGAGCAAACTCCCCCCTATATATCCTTTTTTATTACACATTCATGATTATTTCTGGGCATTTACACACAATCCCGATACTGTTTGCACCTGCAAAAAAGAAATTGGGATAGTCACACTATTTCATTTTCAACCAGTGCATGCATTTCCTGTTGAATCCCTTTTGTCGGATGCAGGAGGAGACAGTGTAAGGTAGTCTTTATGTGAGTATATTGTATTCAATTATGGGGTATCAGAGTTTTTAGGGGCTAATCAGGCTGGGATAGCTGGGATAGCAGGCTGGGGGGGTTTTGTGGGATTTTGAATGTCTGATGTAGATTTTTTTTCAATTTCGTTGTTCTGTATGGGACAATGACAATAAAGATTATCGTACAGGAAGCCGGTGTAAGAAGGAAGAAGAGGGTGAGGCAGGCAGGCACAGAAAACATCAGAATTTGATTCAGTCAGATTGTTCCCTCTCCCTGGCCAACTTCATGTTACATCATTTGCTTTAGTCTGTTAAAATCGTGATCCACCTTGGGTGCCTTGGGCAACTGGTGATGGTGTAGTGTAGGGGTGGCTGAAATAAGACAAGGCCCTCCCCCAAGTAACTGGACAAGGAAGCTTCATCTTCAGTACAACTGGTTTCCAAAACAGCATGAACATGTTGAGGATGTCAGGGGAGTGTTTGAAGGATACAAATTGTCTCTGTAAACCTATACTCTAACGCGTAGCATTCCCTCTCTTGCAATAACCTTCAGTCTGCTGTCAGCCAAACTGCCCTTTTTCATCAACATAAATTTGATCCTCTTTCCTTCACTATTCTTCATTTCAAATTACTTCAAAACCCAAGGTCCCTTTAACAACTTGTTGATGATTCTAATATGGTCAACCATGAACAAGTTATTTTTGACTACTTTCATTTTCCACACATCTCATGTTACAGGGGTTGGTTTTTTTAAGACTGTGGAAGGAACACATTTGTCCTCTCAACAGTCTTCACTATTGGTAACAGACTGGCTACAGCTTGTGTGGTAGCAATCGTTGGGACTGGTCACATCTTAAATGTTGTTATCCATAACAGCACAATATTGTTATCCTCTCCCCCTTCTCCATACATGCATCAGAGTCCATCACTCTGACAATCCTCAGCCCTAGATTTAAGGTAACACACAATGTGTCCAAACTTCCATCCATTATCTAGTGATTCTGTGGGGGAAAAGGCTATTTTGAAGACATTTGTTAACACCTATACAAAGTTGAGGCTTGAAACATAAAGAGCAATGAATTAATTCAGCCTTTACTGGGGGGGGGACTTGAAGTAATAGTCAATGCATTTTCCATGTGTTGCTTTATTATTATTATAGAGCATAATCACACATAAATCCCCAGCGTATGCTGTACAAGTTATAAATAAGCCTCACCAAAAAAAAAAAAAAAAATTCCCAAGGTGAAGCTAAGGTTATAGATATATCCCAGTGCTTGAGTGTGTTTGATTGCATAATACTTTGCAAGAACATTTGCTCTGAACAAGAAATTAGAAATTCAAGATACGGCAAGTTAAATCTTCATGCTTCAAACTCAGGTTTGTGAAGTTACTCTAACACTAGTTCACAATGAACCCTGAACTTTCCCTTATTGGGATGCACTTTCTGGGTGCACTTTTTAAAAATAACAACTTTTAATATATTTCATTCATAACATTTCATAACCTATTGGAGAACCACAGTGTTATTGTTTGGATAAGGAGGCTGTTTGTAGAGATACCAGTGAAACTTAACATTGACATGCATTTGTTTATTTAAAAATGAAAGAACCTAGGTGTTTTCACTTTGAATGTGCTTCAGAGTCCCTGGAAAGGCCCATGGATTTCTGAGTCAGCAGACAAGTGGGAAGGGTTCGCAAAGGTAAAAAGTGTGGGGAAAACGCTAGCTTTAAACATCATCTGCAAGAAGCTATCTTGCATGAGCTATATTGGGATGAATAAGATCTATGCAGGCACACTGTAGGGTATGAGGATTTCATGATGAATTGTTCCCAGTGGTAGGAACTATGAGAAAACTTCCGAACGTGGCTCAGAATGTAAATCCAATATCCAACATTATTAGCACCATAGAGAGGAACTGGTTCCAAGAATGGGGGAAAGATTAATAAGCAAATGGAAAGACTTTTGCTTAAAAGTAGATAAACGATATGATGGGAGGGCATGGTAAAAGGCTGATGGGACAGTGGACTCTCCTATTAACTCTCATGTGTCACCCAGAACCTATGGGCTCTGGATGGCACATGAGTGTTTCACAGGGAAGCAAAAGGAAACACAGATCCCACAATTAACCTAATGGAATGTATTGGCAGGGGAATTTGTGGCAGTCAGTAGAGTAAGTGGTAATTATATGGAAAGTAATTTTATATGGAAAACAGGTTGTGATCAAATATCTACTGTATGAAAAACCAAAGTTTTTCCAAATGAATCTGAACTTTAATTTCTAAAATCCCTGGTAGAAGAAAAGGATCTTGAGATCATGTTAAGGGTAGCCAAATTCTGTGTGATTGCCATAAAACTTAGGGAACAAGCTGTGCTATCATAATGATTAAGGTTTTAAATGATAATTTTAGGTTATATGTTAGTGACAAAGTTTTCATTTATATATATTTTTAACTGTTGCTCTATTGTCCCTGTTATACCTAATTGCAATTTCAAATGTATCCCTATCGTGTTTTATAACTTCCTTGATATTGTATGTGGGCTGGAACTGGTCTGTGACCAAAATAATAAAATTCAAAGTTTGGTGAGATTGAAAAAAATAATCTTTGAACAGCATGCCACATCACTTTTGGAATTCTGCTTTCATTTTTAAAGAAGTAGCGTGCCATTGGGCATGTGAGTCTTCTGTTCCAGACCTGCAAACCAGACATTCTTGAGTGCCCTAAAATAGTGCTGCAATTCTTTGGATCCTCCCCCTGCGATGCAGAATTTAAAGGGAGAGAAGGCACAGAGAGACACCATTGATTCTCTTTTGTAAATCTGTTTATAAACAACCCTCTCCTCATTGAAAGAGCAGACAAGCAATGCATTGAACAGATATCAATGGCACAAAGCATCTTTGAAGGACACCCTCTTCTCTCGTGTATCAGTGATTTAGCAGCATAAAACACAAGGAAGATGCTGGAAATTCCTCACTACAGCGTGACAAAAGATTGCCACTTCTGAAAGACAATGCATTTTTCCCCAGGGTGCTTCCTAATGGGGGGTTAAGGGTATGATAGGCTGGTTCAGTGCACCAGGCACCTTCAAGCTCTGTGGAAACTGCCCATCTACGCAATTGGTGCATATGGTAGTAGTGGGGAAAAGTCAGCAAAGCAAGGCATGTGGCTTTTATCTTTGCTATATTCAAGCCAGAGTTCCCATGCACATATCTCTCCATCCTCCACTCAGGCAAGCAAGAGGCATTGTTGCAGTTCAAAAGCACATTCCAGTCAGGCAAAACCATGCCAAGAAAGTGTGGAGCAGGGCTGGTGTTTGGTTGGCCTGGGGATAAAGTGGGGCAGTAGCATACACACCACAGCTGGTGTGGGTGATACCTGCAGTCCCTTCTAAACTTGTGCGGCATATGTAAGAGGAAACCAGCCAAACCACTTCCTTTCTTAAGGTAACTGCCCTAGCTGGCCAGTTAAGTACTGTAATTTACAAATCCAAAGAGCTCAGAACACATTAGTGAACCTTGTATCAGTGATGAGTTCTGAGGAAGACGCCACACAGGGGGTTAAGATGCTTTTGTTATGCAAGTCCAAGGCTGAAACAGTCAAGTGAAGGCTGAACAAACACAAGATTTTGTAAAAGCTCAGGAGATACTGTGGTGGTATGTGCAAGTAGGTTTTACAGATTAAAAGAGCCCAATGGGCCCTATGATATAAAATTCCAACTATTTTCTCCAGGTTTGTGCATACTGCAAGTTCTATATAACAGAAGCCTGACAAACACAAGCACAAAATTTCCCTTGTTATCTCATTTTTGTGATAACAACTACTGCACAAGAATGCAAAGCACAAACCCGAAGATACAATATGTTCTAAAACAGGATGCTTCCTTAATAAGGCACTGATGTAATTGAAAGAATTCATATCTTTATGCATTCTACATTAGATCTTTGGCCCAGTGGCATACTTGCATTCTTGTGAGTGGAATTTTAAAAGGGGGCTGTGATAAGAACATACGGTATCAGAGCATTTTTATTCATTAGCATTGTATGATACAGTGAAACATATCCCATATAAAAAGGGAGCCATTCTGTGGGCTGGGCTGGAAAAGCTGTGTTTTCGTATTTCTTTCCATCTCTTCTGCTAGAAGTTAAAAAGCATGGAAAGACAGCTAATGCTGAGAGAGGGTGAAACCGCTTCAGGAAAGAATATGAATGGTAGACATTAGAATTTCATAAGCCAGGTTAACCCCGCAGGGCTGAGAGAAGCAAAAACAACATATTCTGAATAAACATGAAATGGAAATCGCACAGTGATCAAGGGAGTGTGAATTTATCTTGGAGGCTACCACATGGATGGGTGTGAGATGCCATCAAAAAAATATTGTCAGGCCTTGGGAAGAGCAAATTCTCAAAACCCTTGACCTCAGGAACATATGGCTTTATCATATGAGCTTAAGAATTGCTCCAAGGATTGCCAGTGCACTGTTATAAACACTGTATGCAGAGCCACTAAAGAAAAATGGTTACACACTAAAAACAACAACACAGAATGCTAAAACTGTACTTGTCATTACCCCAGTGAAGATAATGAATCAGGCTTCACATAATAACCAGTACCCAGACTTTGGATGTTGTAATAGGAGATGAGCATTTTGATCACAACAGTGATTAATAGTTTCCTTGTGAACGCATGTGAAGTGTTCAAAATACTTAACATCAGGACAGAGTTGAAACCACGAATTGTTTGGGGAGAACCGTTTTAGCAGTATTGATAGATCCTCACCCTTTTGACAGTTCTTCAGCAAGGCCTGTGAAAGTGTTTGCTTGTTTAATTACATTGGCACCTGTTGTTCTCTCTCTGAACTGCCCTCATTGCCCCTCAATGAGAAATCGCATAGCCAAATCTGATTTGCCACACGATATGGCTACTTTGAGCTGTTCACTTTTTGATTCCCAGTTAACTGGACTCCTAATCCCAGGCAACTTGTGTAGCACTGCCCTCTCAGTTTGCTTCATTTCCCTTCAATTATGCAATTAACCAGGAAAATGTGATTGTTTACATGGCATCAATGGGTGGAGTGGGTTTTAGGGGAGGAAGAGTAACTCTGGTGGGTAACTACTCCTTCTGGGGTAGTTTGTCCACCTTTGCTCCCCATCCTGCACTCAGCTCTCACCTGTGGCTCCTAGAATCTGTCAGCATGCGACAGTGGCCACGCCCCAGGAAACAGCTTTGACTGGCCAGCTAAACCCTGGATCCAAAGACAGGCTCTGGCGGATTGAGCTGATGAGACCAATAGTGGGTCCAACGGTCAAGAAGGCAGTTTCTGCATGGGCTGTAGAGGGAAGTGAGGGGCAGGTGGGACTCATCAACTTGGGAAGGTAACCCATCCAGGAGAAGGAAAATTCTAACTTGCGTCTATGCTCATTTGTGAGAAAGGCTTTGGGAGTAAGACGATCGGTCTTTTATGCCTCCTTCCAGCAATTCCTGCAGCTATGCTGGTGTCAGATCTATTGTTCTGCTTTCCTTTGAGGCTGAGAGGCTGAGAGGAGGGTCTTGTTGTCTGAACAGCCCAGGCACACTGCCCAGGCTTCATCCCCAGAGAGGTCACTGTGAGACAGCAGTTATGAGTTACTGGTCTCTGCAGCCACTGCAGGCGCTGTGATTCTCCAACAGTTTGGCTTCACACACAGAGGTGCACTCCATTTTCTCTCGGAAAAAGACAGGTGCCAACAATATTGCATTGTGACATAATCCTGTTCCCTGTATTCAGAGACCTTTTATGAATATACAAAGCCCAGAACAACTTTGATCCAGGGTACCTTAAAAAAGGTAAAGGTACCCCTGACCAGTCGTGACCGACTCTGGGGTTGCAGCGCTCATCTCACTCTATGGGCCGAGGGAGCCGGTGTTTGTCCACAGACAGCTTCTGGGTCATGTGGCCAGCAGGACTAAGCCGCTTCTGGCGAACCAGAGCAGCACACGGAAACGCCGTTTACCTTCCCGCCGGAGCAGTACCTATTTATCTACTTGCACTTGGACGTGCTTTCGAACTGCTAGGTTGGCAGGGTACCTTAGGGACCGCCTAAACCCTTATACTTCAGCTTGATTACTGAGATCATCTGTAGGAGTGCTGTTGCTTATCCCCTGAGTTGATGAGGCTCATCTGACAGCAATAAGAAACAGATCCTTTACTGTCACCAGTCCAGTTTTGTGGAGTGCTCTTGCAATAGAGATTCAGCAGGCACCTTCTGGCAATTGAGAAAATATCTTCCTGCAATAGTCAGTTAATCTTTGATTTTTAATCTTTTTACGATTTTTTTAAGGGTTTTAGGTATTATTGTTGCCAGACACTGTGATTTTTTGTGAATAGTGGTACATAATTTTTTTTTATAAAGAAAATAAATAAATGAAATGTAATCCATAATTGAATGGGATTGTTCATGTGGCTAATCTAAAAGAAAAAAGAAGCAATAATAAGGCTTTGAAAATTGCCCCAAACAAAGTCATAAACTTAAAGGACCATAACACTACCAGCATATTTTTCTAACCTCCAGAACAAAGATGGTTTGCAGGGTTCTGAAGGATTCAAGAGTGATCTATCTGCCTGGATAAATAATCTGCTTTTGAGCATTAATCTCCTGAGTGGTGAAGAATTTGTGATGGAGTGAACATGGACAGACACCTGAGTCCATAATGACAATGGGCCAATTTTAAAAAGTGATGTGCAGAGCTGATTCATTTGACTACCAGTACCAAAGTTATATACATCAGGCTCAAAAATAAAATAAAGCAGACTTGTTCTGCGTAACTATACAGATTTGGAAGAAAGGCAAGTTTATGGAGAACTAGCTAAGAAAGGATATATCAGAAAGGCTGTTATGGCACAACTCTTTATTCTTAACAGCGCTCATGTATATATATAATACCTGTAGATACATCTACAGTATCTCTCTTATAAACACATTCTGTGAACTGTCACAAGCTTTGGATCTTACATAGAAGCATGGGCAAAAAAACATGTAAGTTGTTCACACGTTCTCTGTTCATACCCCTTGTATAAAGATCCAAAGTCGAATTTTCTGGCAAAGAAGGGAAGGCATTCTTGTGTTCACCTCTCAAATTTCCTCAGGAGGTGTGTAATGGTGATGGCTCTAAGCATCCTTGTCCCCTTCAATTTCATTTGCTTGCATAACACTTTGAAGGGAAGGTTCTGATCTTTGCACTATTAGGTCATGTTCAGAACCCTTGGTCATATTTTGGAATCAAAATAAGTTATGATGAGGTAACATTTTTGCTCCCCATAATGCACTGAAGACTTCTGTGCAAGCACGGTGGAGGCCAGAATGGCCATTACTGAATCCACCACAAAACTTTGGTGGAACTTTGTAGCACTACCTAGTATGTGCATTGATCCATCTTTTCCCCACGAAAGGGCTGTATCTAAAGAGCTGGAGATGTTCAACAGGAGGAGACTTTGTCTTCGTATCTGATTGTGGACTGGACACATCACATTTAATGGCAAATTATCAAATATACACTTTTCAAAACAATATGCAAAGAAAAATACAACCATTGTTGTAAATTTATACTTACCTGAATTTTGTGACACAGTTCTCCAACAAATGTTTGCAAAAATGCATATATTAGGTAAAAGCCTGTGTACAGATGCATGTATTCGTGAAGAATAATATACAAAACTGCATTGGGGGAAATGCTTGCAAGAATGTGTGCATTCGTCAAAATGACAAAGACAAATATGATTATTAGGAGAAATTCTCACTAAAATGCTGGTGAATTTTCAATAAGTTTTTTGAAAATCACAAATTTCTGCAGAAATGTGGAGAACTGACTTTAATATTGGAAAAAATGGGAAACCAAGAGAATGGCAGCAGGATACTGCACAACATGGCCTCTGGTGGTTATGTTCTTCTGTGTGTGTGAAAATATTTGCTTTGTAGAAAAGGAGAGAGGAGAGCAAAGTTTTACATATTTAAGTGGTTTCCTCTAAATAAATTAACAAGCAAACAAGAAGGAAAGAAAGTGTGTGTGTGTGTGATGGGGGGGTGATGGGGGGGAGAATTCCTTGAAGCAGACACAGAGAAAAAGAGCCCAACCTGTTTGTTTTCCCACTAAAAAAAGTTATAACATTGGAACATCACACTGTATTTTAAACCTTTAGAGCCTGCAGTGACAAGAGATAGAGGACATGTTCAGATGTTTCATTTTTGCCACTGGCTTTTTTCCCTATCGTTCCATTACCTTATGATACATTTTCTGGCTCTCTTATGATCTATTTCTGACTGTGTCAATGTGATGCATATTTATGCTAAATGTAGTTTTATCTCATACATGCATTTTTGCATAAACATATTTTACTTGCCTGTTAGGAGAACATTTGCTCCTGGAAAACTGTATAATATACTGATTGTTTTGTATCTGTGATGTGCCCTCTCTCCGCTCTTCATTACACATGCTGAAAAAGCAGTACAAATATTTAGTTAACAATGAGGGAGCTCTTTGCCCATAGCCCACCAGTCACCAAAATTTTTATTGTTGATATCTTTAGATGAAATCTCATGTAGAGGATAAAGATACCAGGAACACATGCTGGGCGAAATCCTACGTGGCCAGACTCAACAACCGATTTATGGTGCACTGTTAAACTAATTGCTCACCTCCCCAAATAGCCCCAAACTACCTTTCCCTCCTCTATTTGTGACCATTTACAAATTAAAGATGCCCAAGAGAGCCTGTGAGAACAATCTCTTGGCCTGTGAGTCGGTCGAGCATCTAATTCTCTGTTATAACCACAGTATGGCCAGCAATGAATGATAAATAAATGAATTATACATTTGAGATGATGCATGGAAACAGCATAGGAGGTGAAACTGTGACATTTCTAAGCAGACAATGGGAAAAGTCCAGCAGGTTAAACTTCCTTCTTCTATATATCTTTGTAGAAGAAGGTTGTTGCTTTTCTTGTGACAAACACTACTTCTCTGGTACACTCTGGCCATAACACCTTACTAGGGTTTGAACACTATATTAAGTGTGGTTTTGCACTGTGACTGCATGTTTTAGCTATTAGGTGGTGTTGAACCGGATAGACCAATGGTCTGATTTGATAAGAGGTGACTTCCTTTGTTCCCATGCACAGGAACACATACACAGGACCTGTGGAAGCATGTTAAAGAATTCACTTCAACTGTGGAAGCCACCTTCTCTGCCCGATAAAGCCCTTCTGGATCATGTTGGCTTGAACACTGAAGCACCATAAATCACTGGACTGGGGAGAGAACTCTGAAAACCAAGAGTGAAAGCTAAACAGAACTGTTTATTTCAGTGCCTCCATACTGAACTGGATTGTACCCTGGAATACCACACCTTGCTTAGTAACTGATTGTGCCCCTTTACAGGGGAAAATAATTCCCACATACAATGCAAGTTTCTCAGTTTTCCAAGGACAGTCCCAGAATAATGAAAGACATCGCAGCTTCTGATATGACCCCAGAAGGTCCCTATTTCCCCCACCACTGCTGATGCCTTAGAGCTTGGGGAGGAGTACGAGCTGGTACTTGTTTTTATAAAATAAAATAATTTTATTTTATACAATAAAACTGGGATTAAGTTGTTTTCTCAGGACATTGGAGGGTGTGTGTGTTTTATGTCCTGTTGGTGTGGTGCTGGTCACCTTTCTTCTGCTGGGAAATTACCTGGGGGAAACGGACGACAAAAAATGGGGAGTCAAGGAGTTTCATTTGTGGGGGAATGAGAAATGTCCCTATTTTCAGCTGAGGAATGTTGGAGGGTATGTTCCCATGCCATATTGTTAAGGCCACATTCTTTGTGCTAATTAATCCAGAATAAATGGTATCTTGGGGTGCAATGCTGACATATCTGCAACGGTAACTGGAAACCTTGTTCACTTAGGAATGTTTTATGTATTGCTGGTATTCCACACACACAAAAATATCCGTCTAGCTCTCTAAAGTTGTCATTTCAGATTTGGGATCCTGTACACATGCTTTCTGTCAGATGACATTTCCCATCATTAATAGGAATACTGATGGCTCTGTTACTTAACAGCTGTGCTGAGATAACAAAGGAGGTTTTTTCTCCCCTATGAATGATGGAAGCACAAAGGGCCGACTCAATCAGATTGGAAGTGAGGAGGCCTTTTGAGACTATTCTTGTGGGATTCAGGGGCAGAAGAATTGTGAAGATAGAGCTATAGATTTAATTGCTGTTAATTGATGTGGTTATGTGGAGGGTATTGATGTGTTTTGTTGCTAAGTAGTGCGTTCTTTCCATGCCCCATCCTCCTTGAGGAAGCAAACTCAGAATTATTCAGCAGATATATAGGTGTTAGCGTTATTCCACTTTACTCGGAGGCTGTTGAGATAATATTTTACTCATACAGCTCTCACTGCACCTCACCTGCCATTTATTTGGGACTCTTTTCCACATAAAAATAATGTAGCAGAACCAAACCGCAATACGGTCATCCGAAGACACATTCTAAACCCATTTATTTGTAGAAAATGGCAATGTTTAATTTCCCTAAAAAACGATGGGCCCTGTGATTGGTGAACTTGGAATCCAAATTTTGTTTTGTTTGTGTTTATTGTTCTTCTGTGGGAAAACCCCCCCCATAAAATACATATTTTTTAAAAAAAGAAAAAAGAGATGGACTCCAAATCTGAAAACTTAATCTCATAATTTGTAAACTCTTTTTGATCATTCTTTATGTGCGACACCTATCCATCACTCCCTAAAACTCCCCCCCCCCAGTCCTTCCCAAGAAATCTTAGACTTCTTCATCTAGTCTCTCATTGCTCCACCCTCTTCATTCCTCTATGCGTTCTGGGAGACCAGGGTGGAGGGAAGTTGGTCGCAGCAGGAGGGGGAGACTCCCAGGTTACTTCAGCAGCCTGGCCCCACTCTCCAGACTCCACTTCTGCATCTGATTCTGATTCTGGACTCCTCTCTGCCACAGCCTCTTCCTGCTCACTAAACCCTGTTACCTTTTCAGCTTCCAACACCTCCTCCTCCCATTCTGCTCCTTCTTCCTGCTCTGACCACGCATTGTCATCCCACCACCAATCCCCTGGGTCTGAGCCTTCCTCCCCTGGAGTTTCACTTGGGGGTTCCTCAGCTGATGCCTTCCACCACTCCTCAGCATCCAGCAAGTCCATGACAATACATCTTGTTCCTATGGAATGAAGTTACAGAGCTGGGTGGCATCAGGTAGCAGACTCCTTGGTGACTGCACTCATAGCCTCATATAAATGTTAAATACCATGGGAGGCAAGGTGGAACCCCATGGGACCCACAGCTTTATTGTCATGGGGCAAATTCTATGCCCCAGAAATGGCCTTGCAGACAGAAGCAGATCCACAAGGTTGCAAACATTCAACAGGCAGCCCAGGAAACCTAGAACATTTGAATGATTTTCTCCAAAATATTTAGTATTCAGAAGTTTGGGGCATTTATAGCAGGATTCAACACATAGCATGTGTATGTTGTTCAATATCGTAATCATTATAACGTTCTCACTTACAAAATTTAGTACATGCCAGAAAAGCTGTGAAATTCAGTTGCGGAGCAAGACAGCTGGCCTGCTACTACACCAACAGAATGGCAGCAGCTAAATGCATCTTCAAAGGGGGGGGGGAGACAGCAATATATATTTTCTCTCTCTACATGAATTTTTAAGTCTTTCCTCTGGTAATTAACACAAACATATAAAAGGCCATTTGTGTAGGAAGGAAAAAATATTATCCAAATCCCAAGCAGGCAATGGCACAGTGGGGCAGAGTGGTTGGAGCCGTTTTCTCATCTGCAGTCCCATCAGTCAGCCTGGAGAAGATATGGAAGGTGGGGGCAGGCAAACCACTACAGTAGCCTGGAGCTGGTAGAGCAATCAAACCCAGTGATGAAAATGAGGCTTGCATGGAATCCAGCAGATCAGCTCTTCACCACCAATGGAATGCCCCATTACGGAGTTTTCCGCAGTCTACTAACAGTAGGAATCCTGCAGAAGGTCCTTCCAGCCACACAGTCAGTGAGCAGAACAGGAAGTTCTGCACTGTTGGAGGCCAGTAGGATTGTGTGGATGGACACTCCAGCAAAGGAGTGTGTGTTGCAGGCTAAGCTTTCTGCAGCCACCTGTGGCTTTCTAGATAATCCAGGCTGGTCTATTGTTTGTCAGCTCATATAGATTCTTCAGGCATTTCAATAGATGTGGAAGGTATTGAGAAAGTCATTTTCTGGCCTAAGCTTTAATGGCCTCATCTTCCTTTTGCACTGCAACTTTCTAATAGACATTGTGGTTTTCTGGGTCTACTGAAGTCATAGGCAAGACAAGGAGGAGGAGGAGGAGGAGGAGGAGGAGGAGGAGGAGGAGGAGGAGGAGGAGGAGGAAGAGACTGGTTTTCATTAAGCTTTGAAGCACTTTCATTGAGCCTTTGGAACTTTTGAAACACAGCTTTTTGACAAAGATTATCCAATGCTGCAACTGGTACACATTTGATACAATCCTAGATATAGCCAATGTGTAAGATTTAAGAGCCTTAGTGCGTCAGAGAAACAGGCCAGAAGCATCTTCTTCTGCCTTTAAGCAAACCACAGGCTAAAGAAGATTTGGAGATGGAAGACTATGCAAGTTGTCTTCTGTTTCTTGGTGAAAAGGTAGGATAAGCAGTATAACCCACCATACTTTTCCGTGTATTGGACAAGGTTTTTTGACTCAAAAATCACGTCAAAAAACTGGGGTTGTCCAATACACAGATAGTGACATAGCGGAGAGGAGAAGCGGCACACCACCAGCCATTTGGCTGGCGGGAGAACGGCTTCCCCCCCGATGCCGTAGCAAGTGGGAAGTGATCTAGGGAGTATTTCCTGCCCGCAGCTGCATGGAGGGAGAGGCTCAACAACTTTGGGCCATCTCTCCTCATTTTCTTAAAATTTAGTCCCCCAAAATGGGGGGGGGTCCTTATACAAGGGTGTGTCTTATGGACGGAAAAGTACAGTACTTAAGAATCTATTTATTTACTGAATTTCTTTGGCCGCCCCATAATATAAGTCCTCTAGATTCTCACAAAGCAAACACAACAAATAAAATACAATATAAAACATTTAAAACAACTTAAAACTTTAAAACATACTAAAACACATTAACTTTAGAATCAATTATTTTCTATTCATTTAGGGCAATGCTGTTTTGGGCTTTCAGAAGGTGGTCAAACTTCTGTAGCTGATGGGACTTTGAAAAGGGGAAGGCAAACTATATTCCACCATGACTTGTAAGCATCTTAGGAAAAGAAAAAAAGAATCCAGCCACTTTTAAGGCAGAATAGAGGGCCGCATTTACATCTGAGGGATAATGTAGGACAGAAGAATATTATACTTCTTTGTGCTACTCTCCCAGAAAATGTGGGACAGGTAATTAGTCTATTGAGAATTATATCTAGCAAAGGAGCCAGATCTATAACAACGAGCTGTAGTGACAGCAATAATTATATCATAGAAACTGTGTTTTGACCTTCTCTTTATTATTGTGACTTCTTAATCCATCAAAAGCAAAAGGATTTAGTAGTGTAACAATTTATAGCTTATTTGTTGTTTTCAAAGTCTTCGTAGATTTGTAAAGGCAGCATTGGCTTATTAAAACCATACAAACTCATTGTTTTTGAAAAGTTTCAAGTAAAAAAAATGAAACTTTTTTAAAGTATCAAACTTCATTAAATGATAAAATCCAGCAAGAGCCAAGGGCAAGGACAGTGGCAGGGACTCTGTTAATTTCTACAACTAACGTCATTTTAACTTGTTGGAAAGATATAGCAGTGGGTATCTGTAACACAATTTTAGTTTGAAGGTTATCCTAAGGACATGAGGCTAAATGACTGTGTGATCTTCTCCAGGAACAAGACAGCAAAAGAGAGAGCACTGACTAGGGATAGCTCTCCAGATGTTGTGGACTTCATCTCCCATCAGTCCCAACCAACATGTTAGCCAGGGAGGATGGGAGATGTAGTCCAGTAACATCTGGAAAGGAGTTCCCCATACATGAGGTGTGCCATTGCACCTGTTACAACCCACATGTGACAGTCTGTGCCAGGGCTGAGTCTTGGGGCACTGGAGGAGTCTGAGTTAAGTGGTGCAAAGTGATAACCTGGACCTAATGCATGCCTGAAGGTCCTAGGAGATTGCTATCCAGTCAGCCTGTTCAGCCCTTTCTACCTTATTTCAGCTCTCAGGGACCATCCATGATAGATGATGGAAAAGCTAGCAGTGACTGTAGCATTAGGCATGGAGGGGGCTGTGCTGTGCCAGGAGATGTACTCTTACAATCTGCGGAGTTTTAGTGAGGGCAAATTAGCTTTAAGAAATAATAGTAAAGCTCTTCGTATTCAGCATACTATAGAAATTGCTGGTAATCTGATTGACATATGTCTGAGCCTGTTTATCCTCCTTCCTCCCCTTTCTCGTTTCCTCATTTCTCTGTGAAATATGTCGCTGAAAGGAGTCACCTGAAGGAGCGTCCCCATCCCCATCGCTCATTGTCCGTATCCATAGGAACATAAGAAGAGCCAGCTGGATTAGGCCAGTTGCCCATCTAGCCCAGTATCCTGTTCTCACAGCGGCCAACCAGATGCCTCTTGGAAACTCTCAAACAGGAACTGAGCCCAAGAGCAGCCTTCGCTCCTGCAGTTTCTGGAAACAGGTATTCAGAAGCACATTGCTTTCTGGCAGTGGAGGTAGAGCCACCATGGCTAGTAACCATTGGCATCCTCCATGTATTTGTCTAATCCTTTTTAAAAGACATCCAAGTTGGTGTTCATCACTGCCTCCTACAGGAGCGAGTTCTGTACTTTATGTTCTGCATGAAGTAGTACTCTTTTTTCCTCCATCCCGACTTGTTCAGCATCAAGCTTCCTTGGGTGTCCCTGAATTCAAGTATTATCAGAGAGAATGGAAAACATTTATCTATCCACGTTCCCCGTGCCATGCTTAATCTTGTACACTTTGATCCTGTCATCTCTTACCTGCCATTTCCCTAAACAGAAAAACCTCATATGCTACCTTTCCTCATAGGCATAGCTGTCAACGTTTCCCTTTTTTTAAAGGGAAATTCCCTTATTCCGAATAGGATTCCTCACAAGAAAAGGGAAAAGTTGACAGCTATGCTCATAGGGGAGTTGCTCAAGCCCCTTGATCATTTTGTTGCCCCTTTCTCAACCATTTCACACCGACATGCACCACCTGTTTACCTTGAATTACATGTGCCATTTTACTGCCCATTCACTTCATTTGGAGAGGATCTCTTGGAGCTCTTTGCAATCTATTTTTGTTTTAAAAAAAACTCCTGGACAATTTAGCTTCCTCAGCAAATGTGGCCACCTCACTGCCATCCCCTAACTCTATAAACAAAGTTAAAAGCACAAGTCCCAATACTGATCCTTGGGGAACGCCACTTTCCACAATCTCTGTTTGTAAAACTGTCCATTTGTCCTCATTCTTCTTCCTGCTAGTTAAGCAGTTCCTGGTACCTGCAAAGATCATCCAATAGCACACCCAAGGCAGTTTCTGTTGTCCCAAAAGCAGGCCTGAGGGAAGATTGAAACAAGACTGCACCTTTGCCCATTCTGCAACTGCAACCCATTGTCTACCTTTCTAACTTGCTATAAATAATAAAAAGTAGTAATGGAAACTCGATCAGGATGGCTATAGGGGTTTTCTTACCCTAATAAGCCTCTTTTATACATAAAATGATGGTTGGTGAAGAAGTACCTTTTGTGAAGGTATTTCCACATGCTGCAGAACGCTCCGTTTCAAACAATTGCTTCATCCCCACGATTGCGCCTCCTTCCCAGAGACAGAGTGAGGCCAACAGGAGAACAAGGCAATCATGTGGAAGCCTGCAAAGCATAGGTCCATCCCACAGTCTCTGTTTAAAGTCTCCAGATTATAATTCATTAGACACACTTTTGGATAACCTTCCACAGTGGTCGGTTCATCATTCGTACAAATTTCCCTCATTGCCAGTTTTATTCTCCCCCCGCCCTCTCCTCCCAACTGCTGCCTCTAGCCCTTGGATCGCGTATGCATTTGCAAAATTAAAGGCTGTTTTATGGCTTTCTCCTTTCCCAGTCCCATCGTTTCCCTCTGGCAACTCTAGCATTTGATTTGATTGTGTGAAAAAAGGGAACAGAGTAAGATTAAAAAGACACAAAATGAAATTCACTTTGAACCAAAGTTATGCAGTTAACTGCTTATTCCCCCCTCGTCCTCCTACTAATGCTTTATGCATTTCTTTCTCTTCTCAGATGGAGGGGTCTGTATTCATTATCTCCTTACAGGCAGCTGTCCAGGACTCTGATCTCTCCAGGTCACTTGCAGCTTGAATCTTATGTAGTGGGGGTTAACACTGCAGTTTTGCTTCATCAGCAAAGTGGACTTAGCAAAACCCAGGTGGTAGAGATGATAAGTTTTGCACACAAGTTGTAGCTCAGCTTTCATATCACCTGAGAATTGTGAGAGCTAATTCCTTGCCCCTGTCCTTTTGCTGAACTGCAGCCTATAGAGGGTTTTTTAAAAAACCAAAAACTTTCTTACGCTTATTCCATATTTACCCACTTCTCCAAGAGCAATATACCCCAGGAGTAGCCAATGTTTTGCCCTCCAGATGCTCTGAACTGCAAGTCTCATCAGCCACAGTTATGATGGCCAATGGTCAGGGATGATAGTTGTAGTCCAAAGGATCTGGAGGGCACCATATTGGCTGCCCCGGGGTAGAGCCTTCAACTGGGGGCATTTATTGGAGTGGGTGGGAAAGGAGTGGCAAAACCTCGAACTGCTGCTCAAAACATTTCAATAGTAAGCCTCCTGGTGGAAGGTAAAGGCATTAAGATAAAGTTACCAACTAGGCAGCAGAGTTGTGTTTCAGGGCTGACAAAAAGAGCTCCCTTTCAGCATTGTTTGCCCAGTCACTGGAGGAAGGGGCTGCATCACCACATTGCCCCTCCCTTTCTTCTTGCTCTGCATTGGGAGGGCACTCAACAAAGGCACAGTAATGCAACACGGGAAGAAAGAATTTCCAGACAACTGAGCAGTGCTCCTTCTCTTAGCATGTTGAGCTTTCCAACACCAGAGCTGTTCAAACTGTGTGTCACGACACGTTAGCGTGTCAGCTGCAGTGTGTAGGTGTGCCATGCGAACGCTCCCCACGCTCCTCCTGGGGCTGGAAAGGGGTTCGTTTAACCTCCAGTTTGCTAGTAAAACTGAATTACTGTGTTGCAAAATGATGCATGTCTAAAAAGTGTGTCACCAACACGAAAAGTTTGGAAAGCTCTGGGCTACACAGTGGCATGAGACAATTTGACTTAGAATTAGCATAAATATTCAGTTTTCCTAATAGTGGGTTGCATGGGGTGCTCTGCTCATGCAATAGGGCTTCCGCTTCCACTCTCCCATGCAAACTCAACATCTGCTCTCATGTCCCCCAACCATCCATGGGAGAGGAGAGTCAGGGTAATTTATATTGTGGTGGAAAGGGGGGGACTTGTGTAGCTATTGGTTACGCAGCATTTTGGTGGGGAAAAGGTGTAACAAGTACTCACTTTTCCAAATTCACACTAAATGTCACCATCTTCATAGTACTGCTAAAGATAGGCTGTGGTAATGTAATCACAGAATATAATCTCCAACAAAAACAGCTCCTACAATTTAGCAAATGCCACACGACTGCTGTAGCCACAGCCCTTTTTGCTAATTTTGTTTCAAGATCTTTTGTTCCATGATCTCAGTGATGACAAATCAATTTATATGGCTATTTAAAAAAAAAAAAAGAAAGAAAGAAAGAAAGAAAGAAAGAAAGAGAAAATGAGGGCAACATAAATGACTTTTTACTGGAAATGGCACATGTTGGGCTTAAATTGTTTCTGTACATGCCACTTTCCTTCAGCAAATGGCTCTTCCCGGGCACTTTTCCTGCAACACAGCAAACATGAATCCAGAACCTTGGGTAAGGGAAAAGTAAGTTCATGCTTAAGATTGGGGGGGGGGGGACTGGAAGAAACTAAAATGGACAGGTTTTCCCATGCCTACCCAATCAATGTAGAATGGAACCGTGATTGATTATGTGAAAAGCTGCTGAATGGTCCAGGAGGAACAACAGAGTCACACTCCTCCCATCTTTCCCCTGGAGAAGGTCAACAACTAGGACTGCCACAGTCCTGAACTGGCTGGAAGTGGGACTGAATTGTGCCTAGATAACACATACAAACCAGAAATATGAAGAGCAGGTCAGCCACTATTTAGTCAGCCACTTAAGCATGAAAAGGGAAATGAGAACTTTATTTTTGAAAAACCTCTTGTCATGGTTATTTAAATACCTTTATGAGCCCGCCCATAATCTGCTTAGGACTTATTTGCTTTGAAAGACTGAATTGGCAGAGAGCTAGGACAGGCTTTGTGGTTGTGGCCCAGTGTACTGAAACACCTTAACTAGGCAAACCTGCCTCAGCTCCTCTCTTCAGACTATAGTAGAGAGATGTAAAGCATTTTTGTTTACTAGCTTTGTATTAGTTAGATGTTTCTAGGCAGGGTTGAGTGTCTTATTTCTTTGCTCCCAGTGTGATATTTTATAGAGGCTTTAAACACTGTGTAATTCATTTTTTAAAAAGTCATAAGGTTGGATGTGCACATAAAGCAGTTTGTATTAGATGGGTGAAATATAAGCTCTTGAACTAAATAAACAGTCCCTGAAAGAATCGGTGCAGAATAGTTCACAATGGGCTTCGGAATATTGAAGAAGTGAACTTATGCTATTCCAGACTTCAAATGCAAAGTCAAAACCTGTGCCATTTGTCCCACTTGAAGTATGCTGCAAATGCTCAGTTCAGATCATTTTAATAGCATGCTGTGTGTGATGGCTGCCACCTTCCTTGTTGCTAAAGATTGAACTGAGCTTCAGAGCTAAAAGGATGATGTAAAGAGTCTCTTAAAGTTATAGCCGTAAAAGAGACACATCATCCATGATTCAATCAGAGAACTATATATATGATTAAAAGGCACTGTGCTGAAGGATATTATGGGGTTCCATGCATCTCTTTCTATAAACAGTGTGCTTCCAATTGCCAGTGCTTAAATAGTTCATGCTCAGATGAGGTGTAGCTCTGAATACTAGATGTAGGGGAACGTTAACAAAGAGGAAATAGATATCACCATCCATACTGTGCCTGTGAGCTTTCTAGAGGAGGGCTTCCCCAAGTGTGGTTCATGGACCATCCACAAGCTACGTTCTTGTTGTTCACAGTGGTGACTCTGCAGAGCAATGCAGTTACTTTGTGCAAATAATGGCATGGGCAGATGGGTGTGGCTGGGTGCAAAGAACAATGAGGGCAGAAGCTGCTCCTGCAATATCTTTTATCTGGAAATTGTTCCACTGTAAGGAGTTGGGCAACTCTGCTCCCGATAGTCTGCAGTTCACTAGTATTTACATGTTGAAGGAAATAGCTAGTGTTTCCATGTGATAAGGAAACGTCCGTTGTTTTCTGATCTGTGTGCAATTAAAATGCAGTTTATCATCATTGCCCTTCTTTCTTCCAGCTTGTCTGCATTACAAAACAGTGTTTTTGCAAGACCAGACACATCACTTAATCTCTGTGAGTTCAATGTTTGTCGTGCGTATAAGTGGGGAAAGCAAAGGTGCAAGAAGCAGTAAAAGTGGGGGCAAAGGGAATGTTTGTTTATTTAGAAACACATTCCTTAGTCTTCAACCTCTTTGAGTGGCTAACATAGGTGGGGGTTTAAGTAAACAATAGCGTAATACAGGCACATCCAACTCCCAAGAGACTGTGATCTACTCCCAATATAAAATAACTGGCAGAAATCTACCCATTGTCATTGTAGGGAGGAGGAGCGTGCATTTCTTAGGAGGGATTGCCCAGAGTTGTTGAGCTTTTTTTTGGGGGGGGGGGCAGAGTTGCTTACCTTGGGGGGGGGATGGCGATCTACCTGTTGATCACGGCCAACCAGTTGGACATCGCTGGCGTAATGCATTACATTCTTCATTACATTATTTTATGTATTACTCAAAAATAAAGTGGTGTCATGAGCCATCAAACCTCGGAAATACACTTTCCCCAAAAGGTTTCCACAATTTTGGCCACTAGTGTATGATGGATCACACCTATCCTCATGAAACACACAGTAGCTATTAGGTGGTAACTTTCCCCCAGAAACAAACAAACAAACAAACGCCCATTCCAGAGAACCGTTCGCACAGATCTCCTGAATGTTTCCTGAATGTTCAGTTGCCATTGTTTCACTTTGAAATAAGGCCCTTATTTATAGAGTGTTAACTCATTCAAGCTAGGTATGGCCAATGTGGTAGCCATTCTAAGTTTCTTTATCTGAAGGTTTTCCACTAAGCATGACTCGTTTTTGAGGGTGCACATGCATGGGAACATATGTAAGAATTGATCAGAGAAGCCAGCAAGCAGGGGAAACGCATGACTTTTGGTGAAATTTATGACATCAGCTGCCTGCATGGTGTGACATCCAAAGGGGGGGGGGGAACAACTCAGTGGAAAGCCAAGAGGAGAACTCTTTAAATATTTTAAGGCTAATAAGTTAAATGCTAATTGAGAGCCACAATGGTTTCCTCCCCAAGACAGATCACAATTAACATTTAATTTGTTATAAAACATTTAAAAATACGAAATATCCGAGGGCAGTGAAAATGTCACCCCTTCAAAATTGTCTCTGGACAATGCGTCAAGGGATGAGAGGTCATGACAATAGTGGCAGGTGACTTGCAGAAGTAATCTTGGCAGCATTTTGCATTCAGGGCAGAACTTTGCTCGTGGTTGACTAATGCATTAAAAGTGTGAAAAGAGCAGTTCGTGGTCAAATCCATCTGTCGACAGGAAGCAGACGAATCATTTCAGTATTACAGTAGCATTAGTCTGTGTCATAGGAGTAACATTCGTCCCAGCAGAGCACATTTGAAAATTGGTGAATGTTCAAACTTGTTTTGTGTTCATTATTATTAAACTTATTATCTGTCCTTAACATCTGGCCCCAGGGCAAGTTACAACCATTTAAAATTCAACTTTTTAAAACAGCAACAACAACTTTCAATCGCAGGAATAAGATGGGGTGTCCTGTAAACATATCATAAATATGTGTGATGATTTCTATTTATGTAAAGGGTGTTAGGGAGGGGTATGTTGTGGAAGATACATTGTGCTCCTTTTGGGGTAGTTTGTCTACCTTTGCACTCAGCTCTCACCTGTGACTTGACTCCTACAAACTGTAAGCATGTGACAGTTGCCACACCCAGGGAAATAACTTCAATTGGCCTGCTAAACCCGGTGAGGGTGGCCAATGGGTGTCAAACCATTGGTGACTTAGGGACTTCCCCTACATGCAAAGACAAGCTCCAGTGGATTGAGTGGATGAGACCAGTAGTGTGCCCAATGGTCAAGAAGGCATGTGCTGTAGAGGGAAATGAGGGGCAGATGGGGTTGTCGACCTGGGAATTTACCCCATCTAGGAGGAGGAAAACTCTGACCCTAAAACTCTACCTTGTGGCTATACTCATCTGTGAGAAAGGCTTTGGAAGTAAACCCCAAGGAAAAATCTATACTCTCTCTCTGCCTTGTGGGACATCTTTTGGACTAAGGAGTAAATCCTACACAAATTCAGAGTGGAGTCCCTAAGTTGGTTGGATGGCACCTTGTACGCCTCCTTCCAGCAACTTCTGTGGCCAAACTGAAGCCAAACGTATTGCTCTGCTTTCCTTTGAACCACATCAGTGAGGCCATCTGGGCAGCCCGGACCTCCATGCACACTGCCTGGGCTTGCACCCTAGGGAGGACATTTCAGTGCTGAAAACACAGAAGTTTGACATCTCTTGAGACAGATAGGTGCCAACAACAGTATAGCTATATTTGATATTTTGAATCACTATGAGTTTGTATTGAACTGTATTAATTGTCTGATGAATCTGTTGTGATTGTTTGCCTTTATTTAAATACTAGTGTGATTTTGATTTTATTAAAGTGGTTGTAATGTTCATTACTTTGCCATGCTATTGTTACTGTGAGGTGCTTTGAGCTCAACATTTCTTGGTGGAAAAGTGGATCCCTAACTAACAGGATCAGTGGTCAGGGATGATGGGAATTGTAGTCCAAAACATCTGGAAGGCCAAAGGTGGGGGTGCCTCTATTAAATCCTATAATGGTGGCAACTATGTAATGCAGGAACCAGATGTACCTTTGTGGGGTGGTATGTCCACAAACCAGGAGATGTCACAGAGAATGCCCTCACCTGGACCACCACTACCACCCAAAAAACTTCTGAGGGTGGTGGAACTACCAAGAGGGTCCACTCTGTTTATCTTAACACCTGAGAAGGTAAGGAAGGAGACAGTTTACAGAAAGATTATTCATATATTTTACAATGTAGTAGAAACACAAATTAATTGAAGGAACAGAAAGCTGCGGTAAGCCATGCATGAATTTCACGGTGCTCTGTACTGAATTCGTTTCTCTCTCTCTCTCTCTCTCTCTCTTTAATGGAACAATAGGCTATTTCTAATGCATTGGTTCCACTTTGGAAACACACCATTTGTAACTCAAAAGTCCACTGAGAAATTATCATCAGGAGAATTCGAGAAGCATCGCTTACATGTAACAGAATTCGAAATATGTAAGTGATTCTGGTCCCAATATATTCAGATCAAGAAGCTGGTGTTAGGACTCACCCCTTGACGAACATACTGGAGACAAAACTGACAATGGTGTGGCCATGTTTTGTGCTGTATTATACCTTTTCTAATAGCTGTATGTGAGACTCCATTTTCAGTAATGTAAAATACTGATCAGCCCTCAGACACATAAGACTGGGGAAGGGCTGTAGTTTGCATGCCAAAAGTTCCAGGGTCAATCCTGGGTATCTCCACACAGAGCTGCGAAATACCCCAGCTTTAAACCCTGGAGGTGCTCTCCACCTGTGTAGACAATATTGAGCTTGATGTACCAGTGGTCTGTCTCTGTATAAGACAACTTCCTGTATGCCTAATATAAGCACTTGGAAATGAAAGGGGCCATTCCTTAGAAGAGCCTTTGTCTTGTGTGTGCATTAAACTCAAGTGGATTTCTGCCATAAATACTTGGTGTTCATTGATCACAAAAGAGTGTGTTTGTTTATTTTTAGGAATTAGGTGCATGCATATATCTGGGAAGGCTAGTGAACAATGAATTCTCCACATAGTTTCCCCATGAGCTTTTCCTGCTGGATTGTGTTCACAGAAACATTAAGCCTTTGAAGCAACATTTCCACTGGGTGCATGCATAAACATCACAAGGGCATCCTCTGAGCACCACTATTAGAATGGGTCCACCCATTAGCCATCCCCAGCCTTGTTTCATTCATATAGCGATATCGATATCTCTATCATCTATCTATCTATCTATCTATCTATCTATCTATCTATCTATCTGAATAATTTATACTTTTCAGGTTTCTGCATTTCACTGATTTTGCAATCATTTTATAATAATATAATAATAATAATTTATTATTTATACCCCGCCCATCTGGCTGAGTTTCCCCAGCCACTCTGGGCATGTTAAAAACAGTACAGCGTTACATATTAAAAACTTCCCTGAACAGGGCTGCCTTAAGATGTCTTCTGAATGTCAGGTAATTATTTATCTCTTTGACATCTGATGGGAGGGTGTTCCACAGGGCGTGCGCCACTACCGAGAAGGCCCTCTGTCTGGTTCCCTGTAGCCTCACTTCTCACAATGAGGGAACCGCCAGAAGGCCCTCGCCGCTGGATCTCAGTGTCCGGGCTGTACGATGGGGGTGGAGACGCTCCTTCAGGTATACAGGACTGAGGCCGTTTAGGGCTTTAAAGGTCAGCACCAACACTTTGAATCGTGCTCGGAAACGTACTGGGAGCCAATGCAGATCTCTCAGAACCGGTGTTATGTGGTCCCGGCAGCCACTCCCAGTCACCAGTCTAGCTGCCACATTCTGGATTAATTGCAGTTTCCGGGTCACCTTCAAAGGTAGCCCCACGTAGAGCGCACTGCAGTAGTCCAAGCGTGAGATAACTAGAGCATGCACCACTCTGGCGAGACAGTTCGCAGGCAGGTAGGGTCTTAGCCTGCGTACCAGGTGGAGCTGGTAGACAGCTGCCCTGGACACAGAGTTAACCTGCGCCTCCATGGACAGCTGTGAGTCCAAAATGACTCCCAGGCTGCGCACCTGGTCCTTCAGGGGCACAGTTACCCCATTCAAGACCAGGGAATCCCCCACACCAACCCGCTCCCTGTCCCCCAAAAACAGTACTTCTGTCTTGTCAGGATTTAACCTCAATCTGTTAGCCGCCATCCATCCTCCAACCGCCTCCAGGCACTCACACAGGAGCTTCACCGCCTTCACTGGTTCTGATTTAAAGGAGAGGTAGAGCTCCTTTTGACATTTTAAAACTTGACTTCCTTCCTCCTCTTTCTGCAGTTCCTTAAATTTACTTCTAATATCTTCTGCAAATCCCAATTAACTTAATTTGCCCATTTATTCAACTTCTTTAAATATATACTCTTATGAAACTGCAGGTTATTACAATAATCCTGCCAATGTTTTCACCTGTTTACAATTTATCTGTAAATATTCCATAAACCATCTCCATTCTTTTGTTAAAAATTTGTTATCTTGATTTCTTATTCTTCCGGTAAGATTCGCCATTTCTGCATATTCCATAAGTTTTTTTATTCATTCTTCCTTTGTCCCCAGCCTTGTTTCCTGGAAAGATAGACCACCCTGAATGAATGGCAAACCACCCACTTGTTGATCCCTCCATTTATGTGGCTCCTTCAGACTGAACCTGTGACCCCTTGCATTATGTCCTTCTCCAAGTGTGGTCTATTATGTTGCTGCCACTTCACTGCCTGCTGGGTCCAAAAATGGTGGCCAGTTCCTGCAATGGCACAGTACATCTGTGTCACCCCTTATTACCATTCTTGGAGGAGTGAGCCCATTAACTGGCTGAGCTGAGATCAGTTCTGTGTGCTAATTAGGGAGCTGCCTTGGAGGATGTTAATTAGGGGTGACACTTTGGGACAAATTCCATTTTCCTTCTTCTTCATATCCCACTTGAGATGGGCTGTGCAATGTGAGTACAATGCAAATACCAAGGATGAAGGAAAAAGAAATTGGCAATGAACCTGATGTAGACAGGTTACCTGAAAAGATTCTTCAGCTGGCTTTGTGGGTCAATAGAAAGATGGCTTTGGCTTTCTACTAGGACTGGGAGCCTTTTTTTGCACTCCTTCTGGAAGGTGTCCTCTTCGATGACTATATGTGTTCATTTCAAAAAATCATGGTGACAAATTTGCAAAGTACAATTGCCCCACCCCCCAAAATTAAGCAAGGACAATCAGTCCCCCAACCCGACTCTGCCCACCTCCCACCTACCCCCCACCCCGGTTTCAGAAGCTTGTCAGATGGGTGCATCGCCATTGGCTGGAACCTGAGAGACCTCTAAAAAAAATCTCTAAACAAAAGTAGGTGGAAGAGGGAGAACCAAAAAGACTCTGTGGTGGGTTTGTGCCTTTAGCAAGAGGAGGGGAATCTATGGCCCATCAGCCCCAAGACGCCATCCTGTCTAATGGTCAGGGATGGTGGGAGCTGCAGTTGAGGATGATCTAAAGGTTCCCTAGCCCTGCTTCAACTACTTCATGATAGTGTGGACCTAGCAAAGCTTTCCCTCCATCATTGCATGGGTGGCAAGAGCCACTGCAACCCTGCTAGGTTAAAGGAAGATGGTCCTTATTTTATTTAATTTTATTTATTTTACTATATTATATTATATTTATTATATTATATTATATTATATTATTATTGTCTTTTTACTAGGTATAATGTGCACTCATATTAGAGTGCTCTGTAGACTGATTGCTATAAAGGTAAAGGGACCCCTGACTGTTAGGTCCAGTCGTGACCGACTCTGGGGTTGCGCGCTCATCTCGCTCTATAGGCCGAGGGAGCCAGCGTTTGTCCACAGACAGCTTCCGGGTCATGTGGCTAGCATGACTAAGCCACTTCTGGTGAACCAGAGCAGCACACGGAAATGCCATTTACCTTCCCGCCGGAGCAGTATCTATTTATCTACTTGCACTTTGACGTGCTTTCGAACTGCTAGGTTGGCAGGAGCTGGGACCGAACAACGGGAGCTCACCCCGTCTCAGGGATTCGAACTGCCGACATTCTGATTGGCAAGTCCTAGGCTTTGTGGTTTAACCCACAGCGCCACCCGCGTCCCTAGACTGATAGCTATAGTCTTGTATATATTAACCTTTTACGCTCTTTCACTCTTATCTAATGTTCCTATCCCTTCTTTTAGACGCTCTTAGCTTCTTCTGGAATCTTATACGCTTTTATATATACTTTCTATTTTAACTACTTTTAGTTTAAAAAACAACAACTTTTTAAAAGATTTTAAATGATTGTACCCCTCCCTCCTTATGCTGGTCTACAACCGTAATAAAGATTTGTTGTTGTTATTTTATTTTATTTATGTGGGAGGTTCATTGTCATGGGGAAAGGGTGGAAAATGATGTCTGTAAGCAAGAGACCTGGGAAATAGTTCTGAAACTGACCACAAGTTGGTAGTGCATAAAACTCAGAGGCTTCCAAGCACAAGATGTGATTCTCTCTCTCTCTCTCTCTCTCTCTCTCTCTCTCTCTCTCTCTCTCTCTCTCCCTCTCCCCCCCCCCACCCCCCATCCCGGCCTGTGTACAGTTTTCCACTTTGAATTGTGCTGATGGATAAGAACACTTAATACTGGAAAATGAAAAATTCTCCATTGCCCCGGCATTAATTTGCAGGCACTCCACTTGACAAAGGCAGTGAAGCTGGGGTGGAGGGGAAGGGAGGAGTATGATACGCCAAGGAATATGGCCTTGAGTTAGAAAGCACTTTGCAGATTGCTAAGTGTTACCGTAAGAGGGTGAAGAATGATTTTAAAGAGGAAGCGAGCAGCAGAATAAGTGAACTCTATAGAAATGATGAACCTATTTACAAATTAATATAATAGCCTGTTTACTAAGGATAGTGAAGGGCTTTTATGTGTGGGAGTGGGTGTAAATATGAGTCATGTGTACACAGTTACAAAAGCCAGCTTTTGGTAAACAAATAGCAAATGATTAAGATATACATCTGTGAAACTATAAATACAGTAGTAAGTAAACCACAAAACTGTCTGTCTGTCTGTCTGTCTGTCTGTCTGTCTGTCTGTCTGTCTGCAGTGTCTAATATAAAAGAAAACAGTATTTTCACTAAAAAAAAAAAGCAGGGATAAACCACAATTTACAGAGGTCTTGAAGCAAGGCACCACGACCCAGAAGACCCTGTTCTTCATTACTATCCACCTCACTTCAGAAGGTGGGCATTTTCTGAATAAAACTTTGGAAGAAGATCTTAAAGGTCCAGCAATATGGACTCAATGGACTCAAGCCATTTAGGTATTTAAAGGTTAAAGCCAGCACAGTGAGCTGTGTTCAGAAACACAATTGTGTTGCTCATGCACGATCTCTTCTGTACATTCTTTATTAGTACAGTCAAACCTTGGTTCCCTAACGCCTCCGTTATTATACGTTTCGGCAGTGGCGTAGCGTGGGGGGTGCAGGGGGGGCCGGCCGCACCGGGCGCAACATCTGGGGGTTAGGGTTAGGGGGCGCAAATCCACGGGTTAGGGGGTGCAAATTATTTGCCTTGCCCCGGGTGCTGACAACCCACGCTACGCCACTGCGTTTCGGCTCCCAAATGCCGAAAACCTGGAAATAAGTATTCTGGTTTTCTAACCTTTTTTGGAAGCCAAACATCCGACATGGCTTCCGCTTGAGTGCAAGAAGCTCTTGCAGGTAATCGGAAGCCGCGCCTCGATTGTCGAACATTTCAAAAGCCAAACTGACTTCCGTAATGGATTACATCCGACAACCAAAATTTGGCTGTAGTACCAGTCACGGGCTTGCTGCTGAATTTTGCACCAGCCGTAATTCTGAAGCACTCTTCAAAAGTAGTTGTACCTACTCCCTGGAACTACAACTCCCATTGTGTCCAGACAGGAGATGTTCTAATCCAACATCTGGGGACTTAAGTTTGGGGGAAGCTGTTCTAGAGAGATAAGAATTACCCAGGGCCAAGATTTTTTAAGGTCATTGGTACAAACAATCCCAAATCTCGCGTGTGCTTGAATTTACACTGGCATTTGCTGTAGTATTTGTATCCACAGGTGCCCATAATTTGGGCTCCTTTGCTTGTATTCCTCAGTGAAATATTCCTTGCAATATTTTAATGTACTTTACAGAGCTGGACCATTACAGCTGGACCATAAAGAAGGCTGATCGCCGAAGAATTGATGCTTTTGAATTATGGTGCTGGAGGAGACTCTTGAGAGTCCCATGGACTGCAAGAAGATCAAACCTATCCATTCTGAAGGAAATCAGCCCTGAGTGCTCACTGGAAGGACAGATCCTGAAGCTGAGGCTCCAATACTTTGGCCACCTCATGAGAAGAGAAGACTCCCTGGAAAAGACCCTGATGTTGGGAAAGATGGAGGGCACAAGGAGAAGGGGACGACAGAGATGGTTGGATAGTGTTCTCAAGGCTACCAGCATGAGTTTGACCAAACTGCGGGAGGCAGTGGAAGACAGAAGTGCCTGGCATGCTCTGGTCCATGGGGTCACAAAGAGTCAGACACGACTAAATGACTAAACAACAACAAAACAACTTTACAGAGGGACACTTGTGAGTATACATTTTTTGCAATAAACCCTGCTGGAGCAGACACTGAGAACAGTACCTCTTCAGCGAGGAACAATTCCCATGTGATGTCTGTATTCCAAGGTTTCATGTGGAACAATGGAAGCACAAAATTGCCCTCCCTGCATTCTTCTAGAAGAGCACCTTTTCTGGAATTGAGCTGTTGAAAGGGCACCCCTATGCAGGGAAAAGGGGTCTCTGCACAGTTCCCATAACTTCAAATTACATTAGCTGACCTTAGTGCAATGCTACCCAGCATTTTTTTTCAGGAACGAAGAATAAATATTTCCAGCAAGTGCTCTTAACAGGAGTTTGTTTGCCAAGTGATGTTACCTCCTGACTTGCTTACGAGAAAGCATCTTTGTTGTTTAAATGGGAAAGCTGCTAAAAAGAGCTTGCAATCTCTTTCTCTCTGCCTCATCTCATTCATAACCCATCACAGGGCCAGCGCAAGCTGCCTGCTAGTGACAGCTGCTCCTCCTTACCCACCCCTTTGCAGCTGGAAGTAGAACCTGCCCGCGCACCACCTTACTGGATTATTTGTCATGGGAAGTTGACCGATATTCCATGTCTCGCATGCATCTTTGCCAGATGTTCCTTTGTGAAAACCGGTTCCCCTAACAGCCCGTACACTGAGCTAAACAGGCCCATAGTTTTGAGCCTCCGGTGTTCCCAACTTGACTGACTGCATAGCATTGTAACGCCTTCCTTCTCTCTGCATTCTCCCTTGGGATTAATCAGGGAAGGAGAAGGTGCAGTAATGAGAGGAAAATGTAGCACCGAAGCAAAAGCACATAACAGAAATAATGGCAGCAAACAGAAGGGTTGTAGCTCAGGGCAGAGCCAAAGGTCCCAGGTTCAATGCCTGGTGTCTCCATGTAGGTCTGTGACATTACTGGACTTAATGCACAGGAGCTGTGACTCAGTATGAGGCAACTACAGTGGTACCTCGCAAGACGAATGCCTCGCAAGACGAAAAACGCGCAAGACGAAAGAGTTTTCCGTTTTTTGAGTCGTTCTGCAACATGAATTTCCCTATGGGCTTGCTTCGCAAGACAAAACATCTTGCAAGTTCTTGCAAGTTTGTTTCCTTTTTCTTAAAGCTGCTAAGCCGTTAATAGCCGCTAATCCGCTAATCCGCTAATAGCCGCTAAGCCGCTAAGGCGCTAATAGCCGCTAAGGCACTAAAAGCCGTGCTTCGCAAGACGAAAAAACCGCAAGACGAAGAGACTCGCGGAACGGATTAATTTCGTCTTGCGAAGCACCACTGTACCTGTGGTGAACAACCTCACAATTCAGTGGGAAAGATTTTTCCTCCTTCCCATCAAGCACTATTGCTGACTTGAAGGTCTGAATGGGCTGTTCAGAAGGATGAGCGGATGAAATGTCATTAAATTCTTTGCCCAGCGAACAAAATATATAAATTGTGGCAATGCTTTGTTGTTCCTCTCTTTCAGCAGCGGGTATTAGTGTCATACAATTAATACTTAAGTGAAGTACGGAAGTGCTGGAGCACTGAGATCATGAAGTGCCCTGCTTTGATGTCTGAATGAGGAAAGTTAACAAATGAAAGCAATTGAGTAAACTTTGCTGGAGGGGCAAACTTGATTTCAAGTAATTATCCAAGCCTGATCTTGGCATTTACATTTGCTTCAGACCCAACCTTAATCAGAAGAAAACAACTGTCTAGGGTAATAAAGCAGAGCTAGTGTCTAGTCTGTGCAGAGAAGCCGTAAGAGACATAGAGCTGGCTCCAGAGGCATCCTTTCATGAGGGGAAGAGCTCCTACTGTTCATGGGGAGGATGGAGTCAATGCCAAATTCATGCAGAAGCTAAGAAAGCTACAGTTTAAGGCCTCAGGTTATGTAAAGGTCAAGGTAAAAGGACTCCTGACCATTAGGTCCAGTCGTGACCGACTCTGGGATTGCGGCTCTCATCTCGCTTTATTGGCCGAGGGAGCCGGCGTACAGTTTCCGGGTCATGTAGCCAGCATGACTAAGCTGCTTCTGGCGAACCACAGCAGCGCACGGAAACTCCGTTTACCTTCCCGCTAGAGCGGTCCCTATTTATCTACTTGCACTTTGGCGTGCTTTCGAACTGCTAGGCTGGCAGGAGCAGGGACAGAGCAATGGGAGCTCACCCCATCACGGGGATTTGAACCGCCGACCTTCTGATCGGCAAGCCCTGGGCTCTGTGGTTTAACCCACAGCAAGGGGTCTCTAAAAACTCTTTTCTACAAATTTAGAAACCGGTCAACTTTATAGCTTATCATTTGTTGACATGAAATTCAAGACTCATAGCTGAGTGGGAAGGGCTATAGATCAGCGGTTAGAGCATCTGTTTTGCATGTAAAGATCCCAGATTCAATCCCTGGCATCTCCAGGCATGGCTGGGAGAGATTGTGGTCTGGAACCCTGGAGAGCCAATGCCAGTCAATATAGAGAGGACTGAGCAGTGAAACTATTTTGAGAGTAACATCAGGGAAAAAATAGAGCACTTCATAGAACACATATTTTTAATGGAATTTGCTGCTACACAGTAAGGTGATGGCCTTGATCCACTAGCTTATAATAAATAATGACAATAAATTTTATTTATACCCCACCCTCCCCGACCAGAGCCGGGCTCAGGGTGGCTAACAACAGTAAAATTACAGTAAAAACATAACAGGGGGGGGGGACAAAACACCAATTTAAAATACAGGTTAAAATGTAATTTAAAATGCAGCCTCATCAAAACCATAAGGGGAGGGAAACATAAGGGTCAGACTGAGTCCAAACCAAAGGCCAGGCAGAACAGCTCTGTCTTGCAGGCCTTGCGGAAAGATGTCAAGTCCCGCAGGGCTCTAGTCTCTTGTGAGCGTTCCACCAAGTCAGGGCCACTACTGAAAAGGCCCTGGCCCTAGTTGTGACCAATCTAACCACCTTGCGACTTGGGACCTCCAAAATGTTGTCATTTGTGGACCTTAAGGTCCTCCGTGGAGCATACCAGGAGAGGTGGTCCTGTAGGTACATGGTTCCTAGGCTTAGATGCCTTTAAAGGGGGGATTCAACAAATCCATTGAGGATAAGACTACTGATGTCTGCTAGCAAGAAGGCTATGCTTTGCCAACCCAGCTGGAGAGAGTGTGCTTCTCAGTACCAGTTGCTGGAAACTGCAGGAGGAGACAGTGCTCTTGTGCTCAGGTCCTGCTTGCAGCTTCTCGTGGGCATCTGGTTGGCCACTGTGAGAACAGGATACGGGATTCGATGGGCCCCTGGCCTGATCCTGCAGGCCTCTTCCGATGATGGCTCTATGCTACATCTAGGCTGAATGGCAGCATGCCACTGAATAGGAATAGTTCCTGGGCAGTGCTACCACTTTAAATGTCTTGTTTCTGGGATCATCCCCAAGACATCTGCCTGAGCACTGCAGGAAGCAGGAATCTGGACTCCACATACCTCCTTTGTTATTGCATTTTTATGCTCCTGTTCAGCAGCTTCTGTTCCACCCCCAAATTGGGGGGAGGGGGGACCAATTGTTAAGTGTACACAATACAAATGGATAGGCATTGTTACTCTTTGGAAATGCCCCCCTCTTGACCCAGGACTCCCGGAGGGACCTTCTCAAGGATCACCCAAGGGTGCAAAGCCCATGATCAGACTTCCAAGACCTTGGATTCCGTGTCATTTCAGGAGCGACAGCATCACTTCCTGAACCTGCTTCCTTTGGCCCCAGTATTACTCAGGGCCTGCTCCCCATGACGTTGACCTTGTAGCAATTCAAGGTCAGAGCCTGAAAGACTGTGATTGTGGAAAGACACCGCGCTCCCCTCTGCACAGGCAAGGGAACAGCTGAAAACCTACCGTTCTGTGGAAAGAAAGGGTTTATTGCTGTCAACCATTTTCCTTCCTTTAGAGCTTTCAACGGTGATAAGCGCTGTGAAAGATTTAGCTTAAATTAGGTTTACAAATAGCCCAGTGAATAGGGAAATGAGCTGCATATGCTGCATGTTAAAGTATCACCGCCACACAGCCTGATGCGACTGGGATTTGGAACATAGCCGGGTCCCAAAGATTAGGTGCAAAATGCTGTCAGTCAGTCAGGAGCAGGTTGGAAGTTACATCTGGCTGCTTCTTGGAGCACGGCTGAGCACTGCATGGCGAGGGCGACCCCTAGTGGCAATCTCAAGCAGCTGGCCCTGTTCGTTCTGAGAGCTCGGGAAAAATTATGAGCTCAGACCAGAAGTCTTTTATCAACCATGGATGTAGCATAAGTCTGACTCTGCTAGCAATGTTGGAGCAAGTTGCCAAGGACTCGGAGGACTAAGAGAAAGGGTGTGCTCACGGACCACAGACTGGAGTTTAACATGTGTTAAACTCCTGGAGGAGTAGTCTGTTAAAATGACAGCCCAAAGTTCTGTGTGGACTACATATATTCATTCTTCTGCCACAAACCTTCCATCAACAAGGCAACTTATCTCAGTCTCTGACACACAGCGGAAGGTGCATGGAGCTGGCATCTAATTTGTGCATCTATGTAAACTACATTGGCTAACATTCAACTAAGATGTCATACTTGGAGTAGAATGACAGAAATGAATGGGGCTGTCCACTGATTTTTAGGGACCTACTCTTGAATAACATTGCATCTCACCCATTATATAATATTATCAAGAACTATAAGTTGATCAGAACAGCCATCCCATCTGCAGACGGTGAATGGAGGGGAGGCTGATTCAGTTACATAAAGGGTACTGCTTGTCTTCCAAAATGGTTTTTGAGAGAAGAGAATTGTTATAATGGCAGTGGATGGTATCTCAACATCCTGCCCCCTTTTAATATGGAGGGTGCTTACAATGGTGGTGGGGAGAGCTCTTACTTTTTCTCCCTTTTCCTGTAACTTTGAAAACCTGCCAGCTCTGCTCATGGCTTTGACAACCAGAGTGCCTCTGAGAAGGGTCAAAAAGTACAAAAAAAGTAGAGAAGGTAATTAGGCACCACACCCAACCACCACCAAAAGTTCCCTTCTTCTAAAAATGTTTTTAAAAGGTACTCTAAGCACCTTCCTGTCCCATCCATGAGGTGCCACGGACTACGTCGTGCTGCCCATTCCTTTCTCCCTGTTTTGGGAGTTGACTGAATTGTTCCCATTTTCAGATGAATCTCAAATTTGGGGATGAGCCCTGAGCTTGCCCCCAAAGGAGCCAAAGATTTGCTTGCATTTGGGATGAACACATACAAAATCTTCAAGGGTGCTTGAGCAACATCTCCCTCGCCGACATCTTAAGCTTTATCCTCAGCGTGAACAGCGTGTGATGATGAGCATCACTTTCCTGCCAATGATGCCAGAACTCTGTTTCTGAGGCTTCTTTGGGCAGGGCTGTGTTTGTCCCAGATCACATCCCCAAGCATTCAGTCAACGGTGCTCATTGTTGGCTGGATATTCTTGACAGCCCCTTCTCCTCCTTCCGATGGAGAAGCCACCCAAGGCCATTGCATCTTTGCAAATATCCTGTTCCTAGAGTTGCAACCTTTGACTGATTAATCAGTTGGTTGATTAGAAACTTTTCATTGATTAAAAAGGTGCTCTGCTTAATCAGAGCACGGATATTGTTTTTAATAGGAGTGCTAGCAAAAGCTACAGACGGCAACTAGGAACCTAAGAAATTCTCCAGCATCTCCCAATGTGTTCTTCTTCCCATTGTTGACATATATGCAAATTCATGGAAATGTGATTGCCCAATTGACTAAATGCCAAGCAATTAAAACACCTGCTTTAAAGAAAACAACAAATTGAGTGACCAGCCCTAATTTTATCAAAATATTAAATGTGTATAAAATGAGAAGAGGCAAGGTTCTCCACGGCCTCTCCAAAGAAATTCAAGTTATGAAGAATCATTAAAATAAATGTTAAGAGAACATCAGAATATAGTCAAGAATGATAAAAACTGGCTAAGTAAAATAGAATGCTGCCATATTCATTACTGAAAGAGTTATGAAGAGGCTGTTTCTAATCATTCCTGGACTATTCAGATTTTGAGGACAGAAGGATCATAGCTAAGAGCTAACAGTTCACTAGTCCATACTCCTCCAACTTTTTAGAATATACTCCAGAGTGTCCCATGTGCATATTGTAATCCATATTAGGGAGTATAAAAGCAAATTCAAAAGGAATGAATTTATTCCATGTTAATTTATTCAGTTAGTCATCCAAAATTAAAGATCATCCGAATTTCTTATATCCACCAGATGTCTGAACTGTTTTCACTAAGTACAATCACTGGCCCATCAATACAAGTTGTGTTTTTTGGGTTGTTGTCATTTTAAAAAATAAGGGTTATGTTTCTAACATTAGGATAGCAATAGTTTCATTCACATAGGATGGGAATGCATTTCCTCAACGGCTGTGGCAGAATAAGCAATGCAGTAGGAGCAAAGAGGTACAATCCTGGCTTTCAGTTTGTCCAGTAGTTTTCTGTCAACTCTGTTTGGTTTTCTTTGTCATCCAGAGTTTCTTGGGATTATCTTTATTACTTAAACTTCCTAGCCACTTATTTTTTAAGAGATAATGGGACATGGTCACAGAGTTTAGGTCTAGAAGAGTGCTCAGCAGTAGTGTAGCCAGAATTCTACATGCAGAATACGCCATCTTTCCCCTTCCCGGACTCCACTGGCAACACATGTAAGTGCTTCTTCAATATATTTCAGCAGATATATTCAGCATGCTTTGATAGGGCTTCAAGGAACTTTCCATGGTGCTGAAATCATAGCACTGAGATGACACTAAACTGGCAAAAGAGGGTTGATGCCTTGAAGACCGTGCTGGCAATTATAATCTCCCACCCCCCACCCCCAGGCAAAATGCTTCTTGGATATCTCGTAAAAAGCAAATCTCATTACCGAGACCAACAACATTACAGTTGTGTTTTGGAACTGTTGGTTCTATATTCTGTGCAAAGTATGTACTGATTTAGCAAGTGATGGTGGTTTATTTAGTTCAGCTTTAAAAAAAAAGCTAGGTGATGACCAGCCAGATCTATCTAGTTTGGGTTTAATTTTCACTATATCATCATCATCATCATCATCATCATCACTATCATCATCATTCCATTATTTATGTGTTTTCAGGTGCTATCTGAACATTGTCTCTGCTTTCTGTTCAGTTCCTAGACAGTGAACATTGCTGTGCAAAATCCCCTAAAGGGTGATTCATTTACTTTTCTATTACTGTACCTACCTTTCTTAGGTTAAATTGGAGAAGCAATAAACTAGTTATATCTTGGATAACCTGTACAATGCTATGAAGCAGAGTGTCTAGACAGTGGTGTTTAACATCAGTCAGTATGCATTGCCAGGGTCACACCCACAACCATGATAAAGGAACAATAATCAATGAAAGATACAATTTTCCCCTGAGTTGGGGAGCCCCTGAGCTCTGAAAGTAATTTTGCTGCACTTTTTCTGAGCTTAAATGATCAAGCCTTTGAGATCCTGCTGAGATAAAAATGTAGGTGGGGTTTTCCTTTTTTTTAGCAGGGGTGGGCACCATGTTTCCCCTTGGTTGGTACTGTTGGACTCCAGCTCCCATCAGCCCAATCCAGCATAGCCAATGGTCGGGGAAGATGGGAGCTGCAGTCCAGCCTGAAGGACCACAGGTTCTCTACCCTTGATTGATACGCCAATTTTAGCCACCCCTCCTCTCCTATTAATAGGAGTAGGGGCTTCTGACAGTCACATGGACTGGGTACTGTTGGACTTGCATAGATTTTATAGAGTGCTGTCTAAACATCACTGATAATTCCTGAAGTTCTATTATACAAATGGGTGATAATATAATGAATATTCTGGGCAATACACGACAAGTTCAGTGGTGAAGCTACGGGGCCATGGTGGTGATTTTAGCCTTCTGAAACTGGACCCACTGTAATTAATGAACTGAACACATCTTCCTATTACTACAGGATGAAAGCCTAGAAGTTACATATTCAGTCGCCAGATTTTGCGCCACCATGATCGATATTCGTCGAAGGATGGTATATGCTACAATTCAGTCCTAAATTGAAGGCCCATATTGTTAGATCCACACCTCTGAAGCCCCACCCCATATAGCTGTTTAACTGGTCTCTTTTAAATTTTCTTATCAGTTTTTACTCATCCATTATTTATGCTTAATAAAGTATTCTATGTATATGTTTTAACCTACGTTTGGTTCTTGCTCTCATTTATTTAATAATTATCCACTTAGATTCATACTGTAATGTTATTTATTTAGATGCTCTGTTTATCCTGGTCTGTGACCGTAATAAAGTAAATTCATTCATTCATGAACTGAACACACTGTGATTAATGAACCGAAGGTAGCCGTGGCCATTAGCTTAAATGGGTCTGTTGTGAGTAGGGCTATGATTCTATGACTAGCACTGAGTACCACCCCCAGGATGGTTTTCACAACACTTGTCTCAGGTTGAGCAAGTGCAAGGGGTATTTGCAACTTTGCTTACTTAGAAAATGTAACATATGTTTTCTACATTCTTGTTAACTGTCAGTCACCATGTGGTTGTAGATGTGCCGCACCTTTTCAAGCAACGTTTTAACTTAATGAACCTTTTAATATATATATATATATATATATATATATATATATATATATATATACATACATATATATATATATATATATATACATACATATATATATATATATAATCACATCCATATCAGATCCTGAGCATCATCAAAGGGAAAGCTGCATTCAAGTCATTAATGCAGCACAGGCCTGTCTGTAAAAATTGTATCTTTCATTGATTATTGTTCCTCTATCATGGATGTGGGTGTGACCCTGGCAATGCATACTGACTGATGTTAAAACACCACTGTCTACACACTCTGCTTCATAGCATTGTACAGGTTATCCAAGATATAACTAGTTCATTGCTTCTCCAATTTAACCTAACAAAGGCGGCAGTGCGGACATATCTGCCAAGAACTAGTTGATAACAGTGCGGAGTTCTCCCAGCAGATGTCAGCCCAGAGCTGTGGAATAAACTGAATTTGTGACCCAAATCCGGAAGACAGCATAATCCTCAACAGCACCATGTGCTTCCAACACTCACAAACCTTCCTATTAATCAAAGGAAGCCCACCTGCCTCAGACAAACATGCACAGTCATGCTGAATATGGGCAATTTGCAGAGAAAGGGTGCATTCATCAGGACTACAGCATTGCAACAGGTAACCAAGAAAAACAAATGATGTCTGTTTGCAGGTTGGAGATTATTAGCTCTAAACAGAAACCTCTTAAGCAAACGTTAGATGTAGGTTCGTCTGCTTCTTTACATCTGCACACAAAAGCACCTGGTCATGCACTTGCAAATACACCCATGCAAACCTATTCTGTGCTTGGAAGGAGAGTTTGGTGTATGGAGGTTTAAGTCTGCTTTTAGTCTGGTTTTTACACCAGTAAATGCTCTTAGTCCTGAAAGGTACATATGTATCTAAATAAATTAATGCCAGGTGTATTTGAATACCCACCAATAGTTCTCAAGAAGTGGAATCAAAGGACCATATAATGCAAGTCCCTCCTCCACCCCCTGTATTTGGTAAGTCACACATGCTAATTAAGGTCGCACATGATAATTTAATGTATACAGAGTGCAGGACTGTCAGAGATGGAACCTTCCCAGTTCTGTGTATAACCACCAACAATTCTGGCTGGTTCCAGACTGTTACTAATTTGACAGTGGGATTCAATTACATACCGGGAAATTAAAGTGGGTTTGGCCCGCTTATGCAACAAACCGCTTCCAAAAACCACTGGATATTTTGTGGTAACTGAAGTGACGGGAAAGTGTGGGAGAACAATTGCTAGGAACAATGTCCCAGCAAACAAATCAGGATCAATGCTTCATAGTGAATGTCCCAACAAACTGCATGCAAACAAATCAGATTATCTGGAAGCAAAAATAAAGGTACCCCTGACTGTTAGGTCCAGTCATGGACGACTCTGGGGTTGCGGCGCTCATCTCGCTCTATAGGCCGAGGGAGCTGGCGTTTGTCCGCAGACTGCTTCCAGGTCATGTAGCCAGCATGACCAAATCGCTTCTGGTGAAACCAGAGCAGCACGCGGAAATGCCGTTTACCTTCCCGCCAGAGTGGTACCTATTTATCTACTTGCACTTTGACGTACTTTAGAACTGCTAGGTGGGCAGGAGCTGGGACCAAACAATGTTAGTTCACCCCGACACGGGGATTCGAACCACCGACCTTCTGATCGGCAAGCCCTAGGCTCAGTGGTTTAGACCATAGCGCCACCCATGTCCCATCTGGAAGCAACCTTGATTTCAAACCCTGGTAATGGGATAGTGTCCTTCAGAGCATCTGAGGAGGCTAGTTCAAGTGCAGGTTATGTGGCACACAAAGATCTGTCAAGTTTCTTTCCTGCAGCTTTGCTCTTTGAGGCAGCTAATTCACTCTGCCTCACTCTGGCACAAATAAGAAATGGAATTTGTGTTGAATAGTTTTATTCCAATACATTCGAATCCTGCTTATAAAATTCTGATATGCATACAGAAAGCTGCTGTTTTCGATGAATCTGCCACCCACACAATGTTGCTACACACACACGATATCTATAGTCGAGAAGTTTGAATTCTTGTAATATATTTTCTGTAAACTCGCCAAATTCTGTCCTAGTACTATTTTTGCCAAGGCAAAATAGACATGAAACATATTGTACAATATCTGGTGGCTGTGCAGCTTCAACACTACCAGTTCTATGGCGCAGAACAGCAAGCAAAGTCCCAGTGAACTGGGATCGCTATGTGTTAATTCTGCTTCAAGACTACGTTGCATGAGTGAAGTAAAATGCAGAGCCAGCCAATGAATGGACTATGAAAGCAGACACGTAAGTTGACAATGTTCCATATAAGCAATGGCTTTCCTGTGACAATGTTTTGTTTAGGGCTGGGAAACTAAAATAGAAAATGGAATGAATCCCATCAGATTTGCAACAAAGATGCCCAAATAGCAATTAGCTTCATATGACTTAAGCAAATAAGTTAAGCAGCAGATTGGAGAAGAACAAAATAGAGTCACTGGCAGATGTGACCTAGGGTGCTGGTGGACTTGGCTGGCTTCGGTGGGTGGGGTGGGGCAGGGATGTTAAGCCATTCTCATGCCACCCAGTAGGAAAGCCTAGAAGAGGACATGACTTGGAAACCTAAACAGGTGTAAACTATATTCAAACCAATCCAAGCTTGCCTGCTTCCCAATGCTGAAAACTGAATCATGTGATCTTGAAATCTTTTTTCTTCCCCAATCACAGGATTTATAACATTTCTTTATATAGCTATTGGGGTAAGGAAGTGTCTCATTCTAAATGTTATACCCCTTGTCCAACTATTACAGTGGCACCTCAGGTTAAGTACTTAACTAGTTCCGGAGGTCTGTTCTTAACCTGAAATTGTTCTTAACCTGAAGCACCACTTTAGCTAAGGGGGCCTCCTGCTGCCGAGCTTGTAATTCTGCCCTCATCTTTGCCAAACAGGATTTCAGCAAACTGCTTTTTTTTTTTTAGCTCTTCCACAATGCAGTTAGTAGCAGGAAGCTGTATGTAAACACCACTTTCCCCCCTTTGTAAGCATGATTTGCTAAGTCCAAATCCACAAGATGACCCTAACAGCGTTGAGCACTAGAAGAATCCTCTACAAGCCCTCAGAACAAACCTCATCTAATCTCTCCTTGATGCTATTTGTATTCCACCCCCACTCCCAGCCCAGCCCAAAGATAGATTAAAACCTGGCCAACACATTCTCTCCCTCCCTTCCTCTGAATTGGAGCTGGCTTGAGTGGTGTATGCATGTGATTATTTAGACATTCAGTACAAGCTTGAGTTTTCATGTATAGACATAACCTCATATTTTAGATTGGATGCAGCTAACCAAGACGCAGGACACAGAGTCAGGCTTCACAGATAAATCAGATAACTAAATATCCAAGATACTAGAAAATTCCCCACTCAGCATAAACTTCTACCCTTAGGACAGTATTCCGTGATAAAATAATTCAAGGTAGCTGATTTTTCAGGGCTCTTTAGTGATTCCATTAACAGCATATTTGAGGGGGTCGGCCTCCCAGGGTTGATGGGCATGGCTATTCAAATGGTTTGGGTGCACCATGTCTTGTGATCAGTGATGCAGGGTGGGGCTTACCTGCCCCCCTATTTTATCCAAGTTGGCAGCCCTGGATGTGTTCTATTGGGGAGAATCTTAAGGGCCAGACTGAGAGGGCTGAGGTTTGACGTCCCCCAATCTGGCACACGTTTTTGAGCACTGAATCCCTAAGAATCTCTCCCCCCCCTTCCCCTTGTATAAAGCAAATCAACACTTGAAGCACCACATGTTCCACAACCCTGTCCCATACAGATACTGCTTAAAGGAAAGTTTGGTTTTCCTTCTCTCTTTCTCCCCACCCCCACCCCATTCTGGACATTAATAGTTAAAGGCATCTGTGTGCATATAATTAGGGCCCAGAAGGATGGAACTGCCCCACTGGGTACCAAAGGATCTGCAGGACAGTAACAAGGAATGCTAAGTTCCCTTTATGGGGGATGGCAACCTATTGACATCAATTCATGGGAGTTAATCCCTTTCCATTAATTTGTGTGAGAAAACAGGACTTGTGAAGGAATTAGATCAGCAGTGTGGAGTCTCTGGCCCACAGGCCAAATCAAGGGTCCTAATTTAGCCCACACCCAACTAAGCCACACCCAACTAACTTACGCCTGACATCCTGTGTGGTGTCAGATGCAGGACTGGTAACAATGCAGCTGTAAAGGACCAGTTGGGACCCTTAAGAAGCACATGCTCAGTGGAAATTTTGAAGGAAAGCTTGCTAAAGCTAGACTGCCACATTCATAAAATATTTGGTCTATATACTCTCCAATCATGTCTGTGTCAGCATCTGCTGTGGGTGTGCAGGGACTTGGAACTGAACCAGATTTACTAAGAAGTTTTTAATCTGGCACAGGCTGTATTGATTGCTTGATTTTGCATTGTTTTGATTGCAATGTTATTGTCCTATGTTGTGCGTCACTGGGAACACTTTAATAAAAGAGCAAGTAAGAAACATTAACATCACCACCATATTTGGATGTGCTGAGTGGCACATAGGGCCTGTTCTGCAGAGTATTATTAGTTCATCAACAGCAACATCTCCCTGCATATTCAGAAAACAAATATCCGGGTTAGCTCCTCCGGCAATGGCGGATTTCCTCTGATCGGGAGGAATCCGCTTCGTGGAAATCAGGGTCTGGACCGCCATGGCAAGGCGGAGACCAATTAAAAACCACAGGCAGGAGAAGCCTGTGGACGTGGGATTCGGCTGGCATCTTTTGCGCCTCCCCTACTCGCGGGGAAACCCAGTTTTGGGGATCTGGAGCGACGTGGGGTGAGCGGCGCGGTGCTTCGAATCGACTGCTCTTTTCACGGAGTGGAGCCGCATTGCTGTTGTCGGAGAGCGCTAACTTTTTCCTGTGGACAATTGGACTTTAAACAACTACCCGTGAGTAGAACGGAAAATTGGACTATTAAACATCTTAATCTGGCACCGAAGCGGGAAGGTTCCAAACAGGAAGTCCGCCTTCTGCTTTTGTAAATAGATTGAAGCAAAGACATTGCAAGCTAAAGTCTGGAAAGTCTTTTGTAAAGGATTAAATCTCCATCGGCTAAAATTACTAACCCCCCCTTGGAAGCAGGAGAAGAGGGGGGAAATTTTAGATCGTTTAAGCCTGCAGGAGAGAGAGTGAAGAAAGATAAATTACCACCGTTTTGAACCTGGGAACGGGCTGCCAGGAAGACCCGACGTTTTGGGAAAGTTCATTGACTGTGAATAAAACGTATGTTGACAGATAGTTAAATAAGAGAAACATATTGATTCCAATGTTTCCTTTTGCACTTAAAAGGAGCAAAATATCTGAAAATCGAAAATAACTGCTTTTAAAAGGATGGATACAAATAGAAATTGTTTCCCCTAGAGGGTGCTTTTGAAACTGTTGCAGGAGTGGAGCTGGGGAATTCTCCAGCTGCAGAGATTAAAGACCGTGAGAATTAGACATTGACCTTGGACAAGAATGTGGACAGAAGAAGCCTTAGTGATTGCTTTTTGCAAGACAAGTGCTTTATTGGAACAGCTTCATGAGAAGACGGATGTGATGATTACTAAAATTGACAATTTTGGACAAAAAAATGACTGATTTGGGACAAAAAGTGAATACCTATACAGAAACTACTCAGGAACCGACCCAGGAATCTGTTTTGACATGGCAAGCTGTGGAGAAGATAAAGGAGGAGATTGTTGTTGAACCTCAAGTAATACAAGTGGAGAGAGCCTTGGCCTTGTATGAACATAAGCTGTTGTTTTTGATGACCGAATCTGGAGAAAGCCAGATTTGGAGAGATGGAGTCCCGCTTGGATTGGAGAAGGAAAGTTGGATAGATCCCCTTATGCAGGGATGTTCTGGCTTTTGGGATCTGGTTTTGGGCCAGGGGGAGATTGGAGTGGTGGGGGCCTTTAACTTTGGAGGGATTTTGAAGCATGCTTTGAAATATTCTTTGGATTTTAGTTCTGACTATGGAGAATGGGCTGACCTGTCGAGAAGGGATAAAGACATTGTTAGGTTGGAGTCTCCCCAAGATCTACTCCTCAGTGCTAAAGGAAGGAAAATAAGAACAAGATCAGCAGAAGACAAAGTAAAGTGCAGGTATAAATATGAAGATCTGCAGAAGGGACATGGAAAAGAGTTAAGAGCCTCAGACAGAAGATCACCGGGTTGATGGACTATATGGAATGGATAGAAAGGACTGACAGAACCCGAGACCAGGGAGAAGAGACGGTGGATGAAGATTGGAAGAAAGTTTAAAAATTTATTTAGAGAAATATTGTAAAATTAATGAGTGTTAGAAAAATGTTGGAATGAATCTACATGGCTTTAGTAGAAATGTTATAAGGAGTTATGTATAAATAAGTTGTAGGGTTTTATGGTAAGATAAGGTTAAAATAAATTAAGACAATTAAATGACAGAAAATAGTGAAAGATGGAAAGGATTTGCTGAGGAAATATTGGATGTGTTTTTAACTGTTTTTGTTTTTGTTTTGAGGTATTGTGTGCTTTGTTCTTTTTTAATATGTATTGATTTGTATTGTTTAATCTCTTTTGTCTCTCTTTTTCTTACTTTTTTCTGTAATCTTAAACTTTCAATAAATATCATTAAAAAAAAACAAAAACAAATATACGTATGATTGGCAGAGTGGAGATGTCTTTCCAAGGAGTGACCAAAACTTGCAGGTGCTTTGCAAAATATTATATGCAAGACATAATAACAAATGCTCATTCTTCTGAAGCTTCGAGGTTCAGCTTCGGGGTAGAGGAGAGAATCAAGAACTACATTTTGGAGACTTCTGGGTTAGCGCCTCCGGCAATGGCGGATTTCCTCTGACCGGGAGGAATCCGCTTCGTGAAACTAGGGTCTGGACCGCCACGGCGAGGTGGAGACCCACTAAAAACCACAGGCGGGAGAAGCCTGTGGACGTGGGATTTGGCCAGCACCTTTTGCGCCTCCCCTCAGTGAGAAAGGAAGGAAATTAAGAATAAGATCAGCAGAAGACAAAGTAAAGTGCAGGTATAAACATGAAGAAGACCTGCAGAAGGGACATGGAAAAGACTTAAGAGCCTCGGATAGAAGGTCACCAGGTTGATGGACTAGATGGAAGGGATAGAAAGGACTGACAAAACCCAAGACCAGGAAGAAGAGACGATGGATGGAGATCAGAAGAAAGTTTAAAAAATTCATTTAGAGAATTTTTGTAAGAAAAAATGTTGGAATGAAACTATTTGGCTTTAGTAGAAATGCTAAAAGGAATTATGTATAAATAAGTTTTAAGTTTTAAGCTTTAGGGCTTTTTATGGTAAGATAAGGTTAAAATAAATTAAGGTAATTTAATGACAGAATATAGTGAAAGATGGAAAGGATTTGCTGAGATAATAAATAACTAGAATACAAAAAAGGGAGGTGTGAGGAGGTCGATGAAACAAGTTAATGAAAGATAAAGATTTGGGAATATTGGATTTGGTTTTTAAATTTTTTGTCTGCTTTTGTTTTTGGTTTTGACGTATTGTGTGTTTTGTTTTTTCCCTTTTTTCTTTTTATTGACTTGTATTGTTGAATTCCTTTTTTTTTTGTCTATCTTCTTTCCTTTTTCTTTTTCCCCCCTCTTCTTTGTAATTTTAAATTCTCAATAAATATCAATTTTTTTTAAAAAAAGAACTACATTTTGGCGTTGTAACAGTCTGGGCACCCTAATCCAGCATTCTCCCAAACAATGGTCTGATGATGTATGGTATAGATCAACTGTTCATTAGAATTCAATAATTGCTCTTCATCTCAAGGCGTATTTGCCTAGCTTTGCTTGCTTCTAGGAACCAAGCAGAAGAGGTTTGGTTGTTAGCAGAGAGTAATTGTGCCATTTGCCACGCTGTTCTGCTGCTGCTTTTAGTTGTCTTCATTGCCTGGTATATTTCCATGCATTGGTTTGATCTCTTCCAAGCAATCTTGACGATCATTTGTTGCACAGGCAAGGTATACAGTACGTGTTGCTGGCAACTACAGGAGGGGAGGGCTTTTGTGGTCTGGTGTCGCTTGCAGGTTTCCCTCAGGCATCTGGTTGGCCACTGTGATAACAGGATGCTGGAGTAGATGGGCCACTGCCTGGTCCAGCAGGGCTATTCTTGTTCTTATACATCTTTGAAGCATGTAAATAAAGAAAACAGTTGAAGTACAGAGGACCAGCCTGATCCTAAACAATCCTGAGGATGTTTACCAGCTCCTGGTCAAAGCACCCTTAGCAGACTCTCTTAACCTGGATGGGGCCAGGTGTACAACCCTGGGATTCTTTCGTGCTGCCCTCGACCAACTTGGGTACTCTGCCCAATGTGAGAATGATGATGGGCAATGGATGCCTGGTCCTCCAAGGCTGACCCTGATGGTACATTGAGATTCCTCCAGAAGGCTCTCATTTGAAGAATAGGAACACAAGAAGCTGCCTTCAGCAGACCAGGCTGTTTGTCCAGCAACTCCATGGAGTCAACCTTTGCTGCTGGCAACAGCAAAGCCCTGATCTCAATGGATGCATTTCTGAAGAAACTTCATCCCAGAATACACATTTTTAAAATGCAGTTTGGTATGTTCGGGGAACTGAGGACTGCATTGCAACATTTGGGAAAAGTGCAAAACCCAAAAGTTGACCACATTTCCAATCTGTATATTAGCCTAGACACAACAAAATTATCTTCCATCCCTAGTGCTGAAGCATAGGAAATAATAACAAAATGCACAGACAACCGTTTCCCCTTTTATACGAATAAAAGTTTTATTGATTTCCCCCCTTTTTTTAGACAATTAGAAAGAACAAAGAAAGAGGAGAGCGAACAGTCTCATGAAAGGTAGAACCGGGAAGGGCTTTCCGAGCACTGGAGTGTGAGCTGCCGTCGGCAGCATTCCTTGAAAACGTCCTACATTTTTCGTTGTTATAAAAACAGAGAGAATGTGTGTCTCTGCATTATTTTACCCCCGCCCTCTATTTTTGCATTGCTGTGTGTTTTTTTAAAGCCACTCTTCCACCCCTCCCCTCCCCCCAAAACCCCCAACCTCCAAGTCTGGAAAGGAGAAACCGGCAGTGAGCACATGAGAAGAGAGACTGCTCCCTGGGAAATGTGTATAAATTCAGCAGCCCATCTGTCTGCCTGGTGTGCTCGGAAGTCAATGAAGCAAGTTGCGTATGTGTTATGGGGGAGAGGGGCTTAGAGGAGAGGAGGAGGAGAAGGAGAGCATGGTTTGTTTGTTTTGTTTTCTTTTTTAAAGCAAAGAAGGCACAGAATCTCAGCTAAGCTTCAAACCCAGTGCAACCTGAAGGACTCTCTCTGCAAGGATAGTGTGTGGGTAGAAAAGGAAATATGGCCTGGGCAGGGAGCTCTCCTAGAGGATGCCTCTGTGCCCATTTGGAAGGGAAGTGTGAAGTCTGGGTGAGCCGAGTGGAAGCAGAAGAGTAGCAAGAGACCCACCTCTAGCAAACCCCATTTCCAGTGCATATTGGAAGGTGGGAGGGAGGCTGTGAAACAAGCCACCCCCTTTTATAGTGCTGGGGTGAGATCAGAAATATGTCTCTCTCTCGTTTGTCAGTGCAGAGAAGGAAAGCCTGGTAAGAAGAGCTTCCAAGGGGAGCGTTTTCCCGTTAAGGAGATCAGCGTGTCAGCCATACAAATGAGGCAGGTGTGGACAGCGGGACTCAAGTGACATGTCCCTTGGCTCTGCCTCCTCGAGGTATTAGGAAATGGCCCCCCAGCTCTAAGTCTCCTCCACGGCATGAAAAGACCCTTGTTTGCTTATTATTATTTTTTCTTTTCTAAATCCTCAGTTTGAATTAAGGCTACTGAAAATTGCAAGAGTGAAACCTGTCAAGTTGGGCGGACAGGCAGGGGCAAGGAAGCAACAGGGCCCCATGCCAACCTGCCACGGTGAGGTGCCACATAAGAGTCAGTCATGCCACAAGGAGGGAAAGGGGGGGCAGCACTGCCACGAGCCTTCCTTTCTGCTGCTCCCTGCTTTCCCACACTCTATCTGTCTGTCTGTCCGTCTCTCTCTTTTTCCCTGCTCCCTTTACTATAATAAGCCCCAAAGATCCAAGAAAAGGAAGGTTAAATGTGAAGCCTCAAATGTGTGAATGTTCAACTGGCCATGCAAGCCAGACCCAAACAGCCCTTATGGGGTGGGTGGGGAGGAGACGGACCCTGCCATGCAAACGCCAAAGGCGCTGAAGCCCAGCTCTTTGCAAAATGCCAGCCACACACCCGGAAAACACAGCACAGCCCTCGATAAGCAATGGAGGCTTCAGCATTCCAACCAGCACCGTTACTGCCTCCCCCCCCCCATGAATCCCTCCTCTCAACAACAGCGAAACAGCAGCAGCAGCACATTCTGGCGCCAAGCAGCTCGTTGGGGAACAATGCCGGACTGACTCACAACAGTTTCCATGGAGGTGACAAGGGGTTGCTGGAAGCATCCAAAAAACTAGTGCAAGGTTGGGGCCGGGTGGATGGGGAAAAGAACATCCAGTCTGGGAAAAGGAGAAAGCAGGAGTGGGTGGCAAGAACAAACTAAAGAATAAAATATAACCCTCAAACCAATTCCCAATCTGCCCCTCCTCCCTTGTCTCGTAATTCTCTCTCTCTCTGTCCCTCTGAGGCCAGCTTGGCTTGACCAGCATCTTTCCACTCCCCCCCCCCCTCCCAGCTTCGTCGTCTGTTTTGAGCCAAGCAGCCAATGTGCCATCCATAAGGCTGTTGAGTAGTCCTCCCTGCTAATGGCTCATCTGCTGACTATGGGGCCCTCTGAACCCCACCTCACTTGCCATCCTTGAGGGGGCCTCATTAGGTAGATCTTCGTAAACCAAGTGTGGCATCGTCCCCCTGTGACGCCTTGTGTGCCCCTCCCTTTGGCCTTGGCACATCCAGCCACAGCTGAGGAGACCCCTGAGATCATAAAAAGGGTTGTGGGAAGCAAGGGGAGGGGACCATCACACACCAGTGGGAGTGACTGGGGTGGGGGAAAGACACAGAGGAGAGGCTTGATGTTCCCCTTCAACGCATTTCAGGGAGGAAGAGGAGGGTCTCTTGTTTTGGCCAGGTCTTCACCCCCACTCGGTGCAACAGGTTCTTGTTTTCCTCAGAACCATGGCCACTTCCTACACCAAAGAGCCGGCTCGGCTCTGCGCCGGCACCATGACCGGCACTGCACCTATCCTTTCCAGCGTTGCCTGGCTCACGGCGTAGGATCGCGTGTGCTGCGGTCTTGGCTTGCGGCTCACTGAGCCATTGCTTCTGGCCATCTCCTGTGGGGAGGGGGCTGTATTGGTTGTCACCACCAATGTCTTGGGTGGAGGGGGGGCTGGGTGGCCTCCATTGGCATAGACAGGGCGGGCGCTGGTGCTTCCAGAGCGGGTGAAGGGCTGGCGCGCATCGTTGTTGAGGCGAGCAAAGGAGTCTGTGGCATGGTTTGCTTTGGGGTCGTTCCAGTACCGGCTGTTGTAGGTGTTGGATGATGTGAGAGTGTCGTTCTCCGAGGATGAAGCATCGCCATGGAATGCTTTTGTGGATGAAGAGCATTTGGGTGGCAGATCATCCTCCCTAGGAAAACAAGAGACCACTGTTAGCATTGTAGTTGTCCTCCATTCTAAACACCCCCATCCCCGGCAGGAACGAAAACACTTTGCACTGGCGCAGCACAAGGAGAAAAGCAAATAACCCACACCATGATGCCATGTTGGCCCAATGATGTGCCCAACTTTGACATCTCCACCTTAAGTCTTACAATCCAATTTTCTGTGCCTCTATCTGAGCATCAGGCTGTTGGGCTTGAGGTCTAACAGAGTACAATGACAAATGACAAGCGACTATAGAATTGAGCAATGCTGGTCACGCACTTCTGGGAATCTTTTTGGTTTCATTTCCCCTTATCAATGGGGCGTAAGTGGGGAACCCCATAAGCACTTGCCTTTGACTCCCACTACTGATCAATTATTATATTACCAGGAATGGTGTATTTGTTCACATGTCAACACTTGGCAACACCTAAGGAAGAAATTATGGATGGAGCTGGCTTTTATGCCTGTACCAAGACTCTGGGTGGTCAAGCCACTACTAGTAATGAGAAAATCATGAAAGAAATTAGTGTACACTAAAATATTATTCTGACAGAGGTAGGAGGAACCTTCCTTGCAGCTCAGCTGGAAAGAAACTATGGCAAAAACTCTGGTATTACTGCTTTGATCCCTATTCATTTACAAAGCCCTCAACAACTTAGGTCCAGGGTACCTCAGGCACCTCAACCCTTATATCCCAGCTTGATCACTGAAACCATCTGCTGGAGCGCCATTGGTCATTCCCTTAGTTGGCAAGCTCATTTGACAACAGGAAACTGAGCCTTTTGTGTCATCAGCCCAGTGTTGTGGAAATCTCTGCCAACAGAGATTCTGCAGGCACCTCATGTGCCAACTTTTAAATGCCTGCTAAAAACTTTTCCATTCCATCAGTCTTATGCAGGCAATTCAAAATATATATTTCCATAATAATTAGCTGATTTCTGATTTTAACTCTTTTTGTATGGTTTTTTATTGTGTAGCTATATGTACAATTTTTTGTAAACCACTACGATTTTTTTTTTCATAAGTGGTATTTAATTTTTTGTAATAAATGAAGAAGATGACAGGGGGAAAGGAAGGGACAGAGCAATATCTTGTCAAAGGTCAAACCTTATCTCATTAGGAATTTCCTCCTCCTCTTCCTCCTTGTGTTTGTTCTTCCAGTAAAAGAGTGTCACAGCCACCACGGTAATGCAGATGATGAGCACCAAGACCCCTGCAGCTGCAGCTCCAGCAATCAGGCCAAAGCTCCGGGGGTGAGCTGTGTGGGACATGGAATACATGAGAAGTCAGAGTAGGGAAAAGGTATGGAGCGAGTTCAACCAAGCCTCAGCAGGTTTTCAGCATCAGGAGAGCCTGGCTTGATATCTCTTGTATCACCTATAATTATCACTCCATCACAAGCTATTGTCCAGTGTGGGACCCCAAGAGACAAGTGGGGCAGAAGCACTCTCAGGATGGAGCCCACTGCAGCCCATTCAAACAAGACCTCTGCTGCAGCAAGGGGTTAACGTTTCCCCAGAACCAATAATGCTCTGGAGTTTCACAGTACAGAAATGTGGCAACTAAGTGCAGCTCAGAGACATCTTCAGATGCTGTCTCATGCGCTCCTCAAATATTTGTTGGTGCTGGTAGTGGGCAGATATTGTCCCAAATTCTTGCTCCACTGGATGCCTCTGGGCATGTGCCTTCCTGAGTGCCTCCTGCTCTAGTTTTGGTGGTATGAAATGGCTCTGTTCGCTCACAAACACAACCAAGAAAGCCTAGCATGCCGGGGCACTTTTCACATACCTGAAGATCAGTGATAGGGTGATGGTTGAAAAAAAAATGAACGAGCCCTTAGAGAACCAAACTAGCTCTTACAAAGGAGAGCTGTGATTGGATTGAGTTTTCTTTTGCTGAAGACAGCTGTGGGGCTTTTCCATCCATTTGGGCTGGGGCCATTGTGTAGGGGAGGGAGTCTACCCATTGTGCTGCAGCCCCATCCAATGCGCACCCACACCCACCTGGAGTTGCCATTAGTTGTGAAAGGCATCATGTAAAGGTGCAGTGGGCATCTGCAGGGTATCTTCTACATGGCTAATTATCAGCCGTCACCCTCGTAAGTGAAAAAAATTATATCCAGTGATAGATGGGCTCCGAGCTGCCAGTGCAGTGTGAAAAAACACTGCACTTTCAATACAGTGGGTGGTGGTGGTGGGGGCCTCTGGTTATTTTTAGAATGGGTCCAAATACCTGGTGCAAAGCAGCAGGTTTCATTCCCAAACATGCTCTTTAAAAAGAAGAAGCAAGCAGCAGGATCAACCCATTTTCTTTTGCCCTGAGCAAATTCTATTTCCTTTCCTTTTCCAGTATTTGCATCTCAAGCACCTTAGTTTTGTCATAAGATTTAGGTGTTACTGAAGACATCTATATTTAAGAAGGCTTTCTTAATATAAGTTACACAGTCACTTATAGAACATTTTTATATCTGTAGAAATCCTTTTGCTGTTTTTGGAATTTGTAAAGATGGTTTTATTGTTTTTAGAGTTTGCTGAAATAATGTTGCTATGTTTTATCCTGTTTTTATCCTGTACAAGACTTTGATGGCTTAATGCTATGAAGTGGTGCATAAATCTGTTAAATAAATAAAAATGAAGTATTTACACAATTAGCATCTCTTATTCCAGACTACAAATTTCCACACATGCAGCGAAGTTTCATGCATTACTAGAAGATGTGCTTCTGCTTTCCCGCTAACTGCTTCAACAACATAAAAAATGGGTTTCAAGGATTTCATTCATGATGGGGCAAGTGAGCCTGGGGAGAGGCTTCCAAACCTTACTACAAACAATGGCAGAAATGACTGGCAGAATCCGAGACCAGGGAGAAGAAATGGTGGAAGAAGACTGGAAGAAATTTAAAGATTATCTACAGAAATACTGTAAAATTAACGAATGTTAAAATGATGTTGGACTGAAAATAAGTGGTTTTGGTATTAAGGCTAATAAGAATATGTAAATATAGATAGTTATTTGGATGAAAATATATAGTTATAATAGGTTAAGATTATAGAGTAAAGATAAATGAAAGAGGGTAAGGATTTGCTGAAAGGACTTTGTAAACGGGAATACAAAAGGGGAGGTGTGAGGAGGTCAAGGAAATAAGCAAATGAACTTAAAGATATTGAAAAATGGATTATTTCTTTTTAAGATATTTTTCTTTCTTTTTTCTCTTTTTCTCTATTTTTTCAACTATCGGTTTTTTAGGTCTCTTTTTTGGTAATTTTTTTGTTAGCTGTTGTTCTTTTTTCTTTTTTGTATGTGTAATAGTTGGTTTAATTATTTTTAACTTTTTTTAAAAAAAACCTTATGTTCTGTATGTTTTGTGTAAAATCTTAATAAATATTTTATAAAAAATCAACAAACAAATCTTACTGCAAACAAGACTGAGGACTGCTCATTTCTCACATTACCACAGAGATTAGGAAAACAGAAGGACGACACTCATTCTTTTGCTTTCTCCATGTCTGTGTGATGCATGGGGAGGAAGTGGGGAGGGGCAACATACTGCTCCTGTAAGAAGAACACCCTGCTTGCATCCAACATGTGACTTAACCTCTGACAGGCAATGAGACATGAGGCTGACTTGTGCAAGACAAGTCCCTCATTAAAACTGACTTACGTGTAATCACTTGAACCTCAAGAGAACAAGTGCTGCTTCCGATGACATTAGAAGCCACACACTGGTAACGTCCTGATGACACAGTGCTAATATTGCGCAGAATGACTGTACCCTGAACTTGGTCTAGATGGGAAGGAAGGAAAAAAACATAAATTAAATTAGAGACGTGGTATGTGGGGGGTGGAGAGAAAGACAGCCATTTCAATGCAGCCTTGAAAAGGCAAATCCAGTAAATCGTAAATTCTATGCAAGACTCTTAAGAGATAAATTAGAAAATAACCTTTAGATGAAAGCATCAGAAACAGACAAGATTAGGGTTTAAGGAGCTTACAGTGGACATTTTCTTCTTAAAGATTATTTTTTATGTATGTGAAAGCTGAGGATAAGAGAATAAGGCAAGATAACTAGCAAGGGCCATCAACAAGCTAACACTTGTTCTTACAAGGAACTCAAATGCAGTTGTCAACTACTCAGCTTTTTATCATTCCAGAAGGAAAAAAAAATCAGATCCTTAATCAAGAACCATATCTGATTTTGAGGTCCAAACAAAGTGTAAAACAGTGGGCTGATTTGGGTGTAGTGCTAGAGCATAGTTCAGTACAACGATCCTGGGTGAGTCTCAGGCTTGACAATCAGCCCTCCCTTCTGAAGTGACCACAAGGAGTTTGAAAACTTTTGCTTCTGCTTTAGATTAGCTACAACTTGCCATGTTATCTAAATGAAACAAACAAACAAACTGTGGTTAATTTCAAATATGGTTTCTAGAAACAAACCAACTTCAAATCATAGTTTAAGAAGTTGGCTTGTTTCTGCAAACCATACTTAAAATTAACTGCAGTTCAGGGTTCTGATGAAACAACTGAGCTGTGGCTAATCTGAAATGGAAGTGGAAGTTTATGACCATACTAGAAGAGAAGAGGTGGAGGTTGTGTGGAATCCTGAGGCTCACTGTGACTCATCCTTATAACATTATACCATGCCTTAGTACTTTAGTGTTATGTGTGAGCTGGACCAGTGAAACATTACATAAATCAATTAAAAACATGAAAACAATGTAACAAAATAATATGAAACATATCGGCTAAAAGGGGTTGTGTATGTGTTATTGTGGCCACTTTTACCCCCACCCCATCACTCCTTTTGACATTTTTTCAGGGTTTGTTTGCACAAAAAGGATGGAAGTTTTTACTCACTCTGAGTGATGTAAGGAAACACACTGCCCTCACTTTGAATTGGCTTTGTGATAACATCTTGTGACCCCATGTTCTTCTGATATTATCAGCATAGCTACATGAAGCCTGATTGTCTGGGATAACTATTCCCAGAAAGAAATAAAATCTACACCAGGACCTATTGACACAGGCAGTGAACAGCAGAAAACAGGCATGAGCACAGCTAAATATTTGAGGAAATATATCTGGAGGCTCATGAATGCTCACCTTTTGCAACAAAAATATTTACCTATGAGCATTCAGCACAGCCCTAGGATATAACCCTAAGATATAATGAGTTGGCAAACAGTAATGCAGGTGGCATTGGGGCAACACAATATACCAATTAAATGATTGCTTTACTATATGATTTTTTCAATATAAGATAATATTTCAGCACACCACCAAAGCGCACAATCAATACATGGTTGTTTGTGCATCATCCCATGGCTGCTTCACCCACATGCTCACACACTTTGCAACCCCCCCCCCCCTTTTTTTAGCATCTGTGAACTAGCCTTCACTCACATACTGGAGTGGAACCATCAGCAGGAATGCAAGAGGTGAATATTGGGCTGGCTCGTTAATTCAAATCCCTAACAGACGTGAAGCATGCATCTCTAAAGTAAGGGTGGTTGAGCTGCAGCACAGTTCTGCAAGCCAACTATTATGGCACAGCATCAGACCTGCACTCAGGCCTGCCTCTTCTGCACTGCACTCCCAGGCTCAACAGGCTAGAGACAAGACTGCACAACAATAACGGGAGTTGTGCAGACTGGTGTACCCTACAGTGGCACTGCCTTATGCTCTGGAGTGGATTTATGGCATGTTGGGCAGAAAGGTTGACCAACACTGCTCTAAGGTATGTGTGCTTTTTTAATACTGTGATTAGAATTTCCACTAGAGGGCACCCAGTACTCTAAAGGCTCGGTTGCTTTCGTTATTTTTCTCCCTATTCCTTATTTTTAGTGAGTTTCTGCACTTATCACAGCAACATTATCACTCCCCTCCCCACTGTGACCTTCTTAGATCTGGTGTTTCCTGCCCTGAAACCCAGGTAGTCCGTCAGCAGTTGTGACCTTAGTGCCAGCAGAACAAGCAAAGGGAAAATTAGACCAACTCTCTTGGAAAATGCAGTTGTAGGGTGGGGGGATGCAATGATCACCTTGTGTGGCTGTCGGGGGCAGCTTGGGGGCACTGTCCAGTCTTTCCCAGTAATAGGTTGGCCGAGGGATGCCTTCTTCTGAACTGCACGTCAGCGTGATGTCATTGCCAATGTTCAAAGAGCCCTGAATTCTGCAGACTGGGGCAGATGGAGGAACTGCAGGGAGAAAAGATTGCAGAGCAACAGTTAGGTCAGGAGCTGCGTTCAACAGAAAAGTGTGACCAGTAAGGACTCTAGGCCCTGGAGGAGGAGGAGTGGGAGAGAAATTCAATTCAGTTCACAACCGAAGGTGAACTTACAGATTTTGCATTTTCCAAAAAAAAATATCCTTCAAAATTTGCAACTGTATGACTTTTGTAATGTGGTTCCCCAGCCAAATAATGTGTACAAAAATGAAGAGTGCATATACATGCACATTTTAGGGTAAATCACATACAAAAATCCATTGTATTAGGAAATGTGTATATTATGCAAAAGTGCATAAAAATGTTTATGGTAGGATGACTTTGCACACAAACGCTAATTTTCATGAGGACTTTATTGGGGGGGGGAGTTCAAACTGATAGAGAAATGTGGAGAAATGAACTTAAGGATTGGAATAATGGAGTATGTGTAGATTTGATTTGATTTTTTTAAAAAGAGAGAGAACAAAAAGACAGGCTGAGAAAACAAAAGATACAGATGGCTTAAGACTAATAGGGGAAGCAACAGGCGAGGTCACCTGCTAAGGCTTTTGTAGCTAGTGAGCCAGCTCAGTCATAACTGCTGACTTAATTGTGGCCATTTTCGATTAGTGTCCTCTACGGGGAAGAACAACATCTGCAGCTCCCCACCAGCTTATACAATAAAGATATCATTAAAACTTTTTGCTTTAAGCCAATTCTGGTAACAGAATGAAGATGGGAGGTTTCATGTTATTCCTTTTGCAAAAAGATAACACAACTGTTGGGAAAAATAAGATACGATAACTTTGGAAACACCAAGTAATTTTTTCAATTAAATATTAGGAACATGATAAAAGTGAACCAGACACATTCATTCCCTCATTTCTCCCACTTGTATTTAACACAGCAAGTACTACAACTGCTGTCAGTACTTAAACTGGAATGAACATGTTTTGCTCAACTGCATACACTAAGGAATATTGTGGAAATGGTCAGTGAGCCTCTCCTCCTGTGGTGTCAAGTAGTAGTAGTAGTAGTAGTAGTAGTAGTAGTAGTAGTAATATCATAAACACTTCAAAATATTGGGGGGAAAGTTGATAAATAGTAGAACTGATCTGAATGTTTGGTGGATTCCAGGATGCTGTTTTTGAAAGGATTAAGAAGAGAAATCCTTTCTGTAGGTTGGGGCCTAAAGTAATACAGTAATGCAAGGTAGTGGTCTGAAGGCTGCTAGCTTACCTTTAAGGATGTTTTTTAAAAAAAAAATTCTGAAAGAGACATAAAATCTACCACCTCATATTATTTTACATTTATGAAGTATACACCATAAGTCAAATTACTTTCTTCCTCCTCTATCAATGGCACTGAATTCCCCCTTTAATTGGAAACAAAGGTTTAATGAAGGGAGTACCCCACCCTTATAAATTGTCTGTTTATGTGAGGGAAGTAAAAGTTGACTGAGGCAAAAATTAAATAAAAATAAAAATAAAAATCCCTAAGGCCCCAGGGACATTTTAGCCCCACTCACTTGACTCTTCTTGGTTGGCCAGGAATCAATCCAGCCCATGGACTGAAAGGCCCTACTCTACTTCATTGGGTTTACAGCCTGGTAAATTGGCCTCCAAGAGTCCCATGTAAGATGAATCACCAGTCAGCAGACCCAAGGACCCATCTGAGCACACCAGGCTCTTTAAAATCTTAGGCTCAGAGCCCAATTCTCAGTCTGTGCTACTTGTCTGAAATGTGAGGTCTCTGACCAACTCCTTCTCCTCTTTCTCCTCATTGCTGTCTTGAACCTGTCTAACTTTATTTTTGACCTGCCTCTTAACTCCACAGACCCTGATCTGCCTTCCCTGGAATTCAACCTCACTTGTTTTGGACAGTGCTCCTGCCTCCACCCTCTGGTTTGGATCTTTGTGCACGTCACTCACAGCAGACCCCTGTTAAGTGATGTCAGGAGCAGAAGCTTAGATCTAGAGAGCCAAGGTTTGCTTTGTCCCCATGCTAATTAGGCTTCTTTCCCTAAAGGTCACAATGACACAAAATAGAAACCTTCTCCTGTCACCATGTACTACAATGGGAAAAGCCACTTGAGGTGAAATTCCCTTGTTTCGTTTTTAGGCTTACACCCCTGAAGGTCTAATATTCCACCATCTGAAAGTAGTTTTGAACTCACAGAGCCCAACATTTTGTCCCACCTGTGCCATTATGTGGCAGACTAGCTATTTCAAATTTCGAGGAAAACCAGCCTCCTGTCTCAGGCTTTTCATGGTTATTAGTGGTCTGGACTAGAGCAAAGCACATACCCAAGACGTTGAGCCCAATGACTCCAATATTCCGGCCACCTCGGTCTGGTAGATTGTTGACCAAACACTGGTAAGTTCCAGTGTCTGACAGCTGGGTGTTGTTGATGAAGATGGAGGCACTGGTGGTTGGCATCGTCATTGCAAACCCCACTCGCCCATAAAACTGGGGTGCACCATCAAAAATCTGACCCCCCTGGTAAATAATAACCTGAAAAACAAAGATATGACACTTCTCCTTAACAAAGCAATGGCTAAAAGAGGACTTGTTCACTCATTATACAGAGGCTTCAGTGTCCTGTGGTTTTAGTGCAATTAAAATACAACAATTGTGTTCTGAGGGTAAGATAAGCCATATGGAGCTCCCGGGTACTTACTACGCACTGCTTCTACTTTTGCTACCATGGAGAAGTATTTGCACAATAGATTTAAAAGATATAGGGGAAACTACAATGAAGTGTTCCCCTAAAGGGAAGAGTCAAGCCTAGTCAATTTTATAGGTCTTTCTCTTTAGAAGGAGGACACAAAAAGGCTTATAAGCAGGGTGGGAGTTTGCATATCTCCCTCCTCTGCATTTTGGAGTTCTGGAATACATGGTCTCATTTCCAGAGTGGAACCGATGCATTAGGAACCCTTCTCTGTTACTATTTTATATTTGCAAATTTTGTACTGAGTATTGAACATGGTCTGTTCTTTCACATTCACCCACCCACACATAAAAACGATGTGCAGAATGCATTAGGGGAAAATAAAGCGGCTTTTATGCATTTGCATCAAGATTCATTTTTGTGTGCTGTTTTACTGTTTTGCATGTGTTATTTTACGTTTTGGTAAATCAGCACAAGAAAAAGCAGCAGTATTTACCAACGTGTGTGTGTGTGTGTGTGTGTGTGTGTGTGTGTGTGTGTGTGTGCGTCTGTGTATTTCAATTCAAATGTATATGTATTGATTGCTTTGGTCGCCCTGTATGATGACCTCTGTTGAAAGAGAGAGAAGGGAAATGTGTCCCCGTTAATTCTTCTTGACCTCTCAGCAGCTTTCGATATCATCAACCATTGTATCCTTCTGAAGCAGCTGCCGAACTAGAGGTGGGTGGCACCGCTTTGGGGTGGTTCCAGTCCTACTTGGATGGTCATTCCTTGAGGGTGTTGCTTGGGGAATGCTTTTCAGGCCTGTGGAACCTTCAATGTGGGGTTCCTCAGGGCTCAATCCTATCCCCCACGTTGTTCAACATCTACAGGAAACCGCTGGGTTGGGTTATCTGGAGGTTTGGAGTATGTTGTCAGCAGTATGCTGATGACACTCAGCTCTATTTCTCCTTTACATCCGCAGCTGAGGCAGTGGAAGTGCTGGACCAGCGTCTTGCCTCAGTAATACACTGGATGAGAGCCAACAAACTGAAACTCAATCCAGGTAAGACTGAGGCACTGCTAGTGGGTGGTTACCTGGACCAGATGGGTGGGAGAACGCCTGCTCTTAATGGGTTTACACTTCCTCTGAAGGAGCAGATTTGTAGCTTGGGGGCACTCCAGGATACTTGAGGCTCAGGTGGCCTCAGTGGCCCAGAGAGCCTTCCACCAGCTTTGGCTGGTGGCCCAACTACATCCCTATCTAGACAGGGATAGCCTAACTACTGTTGTCTATACTCTGGTAACCTCAAGGTTAGATTACTGTGATGCGTTATGCATAGGGCTGCCTCTGAAGACAGTCAGGAAACCTCAGCTAGTGCAGAATTCAGCAGCCACGTTGCTCTCATGAGCGAGACGGTTTGAGTATATTACACTGATCCTGGTCCAACTGCACTGGCTACCAATTAGGTTCCGGGCCCAAATCCAAGTGCTAGTTTTGACCTATAAAGCCTTAAACAGCTCAGGACCACAATACTTCAAGGACTGTCTCTTTCCATATGAACCTACCCGGACCTTGAGATCACCTTCTGAGGCCCTTCTTCGTGTGCCTCCTCCTCGAGAGGTCTGGAGGGTGGCAACACGAGAACGGGTTTTCGCTGCAGTGGCTCTCCCTCTGCAGGGAAGTTTGTCTGGCGCCTTCATTATACACCTTTAGGCACCAGGCAAAAACTTTCCTTTTTAACTGGGTCTTTGGTTGATTTGATTGACAACCTATGCCTTTCTAAAATGTGGGGTTTTTTTTTGGGGGGGGCTTATTTTGTTGTTGTTGCTATTTTGATTATGTATTTTGTAGTTTTATATTTTGATTTTATTCTGTGAAGCATCCTGAGACCTCTGGGTCTAGGGCGGTATATAAATTCAATAATAATAATAATAATAATAATAATAATAATAATAATAATAATAATTATTCACTATGACAATGTATTCCAATAACAAGCATAAGCCTGAGTTTGCATTCATTTAAAAAAATGAATCAAAATGAAACAAATTTTCTATAAAATAGGGACCCTTTGTCCCACCTATCTGAAATCTGACAAGTCTGATGTAATCAAAAAAGATGCACAGGCATAGACTAACTGTTCCCTCAATCCTCCCCCTCCCCCAGAAACCTTACTATGACCTGTATAGGCTGTTCCAGCAGAATTCAATGTAAATAAATGAGAAAAACCTAGATTTTCATTTGAATTTCATTTTATTTCCTACCAGTAGACTGTAGGCTGTTATTGGAAAGTATCAAAGTTAAAGGAAGTAGAAAATTAGCTGGGCGTCCCATCAAAAGCAAATAGGAATAAGGAAAATGAATAAACAAGTTCCAAATCAGTCATGAAATAGAATGAAAAGTAAATAAATGCATAATTAAAAAAAAAAAAGAATGCAGTAACTAAATTATTCCACCACCAACCCTCTGCATGCCTTTCTCCATATTTAGGCCCTTTCACCAATTATTCCTGTACTATATCTGATTATCTGAATATTACATCAAGTGAGTTATAAGTCACTGCTCCTGCTCTTACTTCTTAGCAACACCCAGTGGCATCACAAGGCTCAAATCAGAAGTTCCTCATACAGAAATTCCTCTGTCTGCTGCACTCCTACACCCTAGTGTATGGGTAGCCAATGCTGTAGTCTCCAGAATTTCCTGGACTCCAACTCCCATTACCTCTGACCATTGGCCATGCTGGATGTGGCTGAACACAGAGAAGATATCCGAAACACCAACAGTCAATGTGTGGGTCTCAGAAACATATGCTACAGAAACTCCCCAGACACACTTGTTGCCTGTCCATTCACACATTACAGCCAAAAAAGGTCATTTGCGGCTATAGTCTGGCTGCTTCCCACATTTTCAGAACGTAATTGGGGGAAACCAGCACAACCGACGCAGCCCTAGATTGTAAACTGAAGTGCAAGTCTTCTGTTATTTGCATTGATTTATAAGCCATCCCATGAGCCTATTGTGTGTGGGGGGGGGGGGTGGCCAACTAGTTCTGTGTTTCCACCAAGAGTTTGGTACCTGTTCAGGTTGGTTGGCATTGGAGAGTGGCGTGACCATCCAAATGACGTTAAGGTTATTAAGCGCAGCACTGGTGGTAAAAGTACAGGGCAGGACCGCCGTCTGGCCCCGAGCAACTTCAACACTCCTTGTGTTCATGAACACTTCCAGGGGACTCACTAGACCTGTAAAGAAAGAGGCACCAAGGTGACATGATGCATTTATACAGGAGACCATTTTTCAACCTTTGCCTGCAATGACATACATACTTAGTAGGTGCACAAATGTGAGAGTGAGCTTCCCATCTTCCCTGCTGTGACCCTCACTTCCTCTCCTGTTTTCCCTCCCCTCCCCACAATGAGGCCGCTGCTTTGGCCCACTTTCCAAGACTTTCCACTGTCTGGAGCAATCCAGGACAGTCTGTGGCGCCTCTCTGGCTCTTGGTGCACAGGATGCAGGAGGCATATAAAAGACAAAGATTTGTATTGCTAAGCTAAATAGCACCTGCAGGGCTACAGATGGGGATGGCGCACACAACAACTGCTTCTGACAAGTAAACGTAGGAAAGGTGGCAAGGGAGTATGGAGGAGGAACATATGCTGAGTTTGCATCTGCTTTTGTTGGGACAGGCTGGTTCTGAGGCACAAATGAATGCAGCACCATAGAAGTGTACAAAGCAAAAGCAAAATGAAAAAAGGAACTGCTCTCAACAAGCTCCTTGTTCTAGCCATGCCTTCCACCACTGCCACCATTTGTTATTTCCAGAGTCTTTAACTAGTGCTGAGCACTTTACAAGCTTTATAATAATTCACAACCATTCTTGCCCACAGGCTTACAATCCACTACATTTATTTACACCCCACAACCTATTTGCATTCAGAAATATATTTATCTTAGGGAAGGGCCTTTTTGGTAGTGGCACCTGCCATGTGAAACACCTTCCCATCAGATGTCAAACAGATAAACAACTACACAACTTTCCAAAGACCTTTGAAGGCAGTCTTGTATCAGGAAGTTTTTTATGTTTGATGTTTTGCTGTCCCCCCCCCAAACAAACAATTTTTATTAAACTTTTGATTTACAAAAGTACATGCCTTGTCTTTTTTCAGGTTGTAGAATCTTTTTTTACATTTGAAGTGAGTTGTTAATGTTGTATACAGAATGAAATTGGGGAGGAAGAAGAAGGGGGAAGCTGGGGTGGTGGCAATATTTACACTTGGTATATATGTGGGATTTTTATTCTCTTTCTGTTCATTTATTATATTTCCTTGGAAGTGTTTTTATTATGTTGGAAGTCGGTCAGTGTGGCTGGGGCATTATTATTATTATTATTATTATTATTATTATTATTATTATTCATCATTGTAGCTCAGTGGTAGAACATCTGCTTTGCATACAGGTTCAGTCTCAGGCACCCCAGGTAGAACGGATAATGTATCCAGTCTGAAGCCTTGAACAGCCACGGACAGTCAGTGTAAATATTGCTGAGCTAGATGATCAACTGCCGGACTCCATACAGGGCAACTTCCTATGCTCATATCTTCTGAATCATAACAGCAGAATTCCCACTAAAAGAACCTTAAATACCTGAGGCCCAAACCAGATGAGACATCAATACCATGCAATTAGCAATAGCTTTTTAAAAAGTAAACTGAAGACATGAATGGCCTCATCCATAATGGGGCAATGAGGCAGGGGTGTGTGTCAAAGGGTTAAACCTCCCCTGCCCTCCCCTGCCAGGGTCCCAATCCAGATTAGCTCCTGTTCCTGCACCTGTAATTTATTCAAAAGCTAACCACACAATCACTGTGTGATTAACATCTCATCTAGTTTGACCTCAAGTTTACTGATTCTCCAGCCAAGGTGTAATCACCAGCTATTTGCATAAATGTGATTAAATGGCAAACTAGAAGTGAGCAAACTTCTTTCCCATTCAGAATGAGTTGAGACGCGTTGGATTATTTATCTGGACTTCTAGGTGAAATCTGAATAGTTTTAGAAAGTCAAAACCACCCCCTTGCACTTATAGGTACAGTGGAACCTGGGGTTACAGATGCTTCAGGTTACAAACGCTTCAGGTTACAGACTCCGCTAACCCAGAAATAGTACCTCGGGTTAAGAACTTTGCTTCAGGGTGAGAACAGAAATCGCGCAGCAGCGGCACAGCGGCAGCGGGAGGCCCCATTAGCTAAAGTGGTGTTTCGGGTTAAGAACAGTTTCAGGTTAAGAACGGACCTCCAGAACGAATTAAGTTCTTAACCCGAGGTACCGCTGTACATATTCCTCAGCCCTAAGTATTAGTGCATACCAATAACATTGTCAGGACACTCCAGTGCCTTGAAGGCTTTGTAATGGCAGCCATCTGAACAGTGTAGATCAGCCTTTCCTCACACATGTATACAACTTAATCTGTGCAGACTTCAGACTCTGCAAAAGCCCTTAATCCATCTGTGCATGTTTGGAAGAATTATTGGAACCATACTCTCCATGCCAGGCCCCAAGTAATCCTAAATAATCATTTATGTTCAAGAGTGTTCAGGTCCTCTGTGAGTACTGACATAGATCAGGCCCTCCCAGTTGGCCCTGTGGGTCATGCTTTGGGGACAGATAGATTTACACTGGATAGGCCACAGCCTTTGCCAAACCTTCTAAATTCTGATACCCAGAGGCCTCTGCAGTGGTTCATCCTACAAGGCTACTAAGAACTGTGGGATACTGTAGAGCTGGTCAGCCAAACTGCAGATTCTAATACAAGCCAATCCCACCCTTGACCCCAAATACCAAAATCTGCCGCCTGCAGCTTCATACTTCACTGTTTTCTTACACAGCTTTCTTTTCTGCTTCTGTAAAAAAAGGGTATAAATGGCAAAATAGACACACAAGTTTATCCTGTGTGTATATACCTTATTGATTTATTTCCTCACTTACAGTTATAAATGAACCTTTCATCCTATCGATCCGAGGGCAAGCAACAATAAAATGCATATCTGAACCAAGTAGGCCAGTGCCACATGAAAACATTTTAAAATACTTATCAACACTTACACATCAACTCTAAAAATACATATACACACACAACATTGATGTGAAGTTGTCCTTAAAGGGCCAGCAATATCCATGTTACGTGGATGTAGCCGGAACTCATGTACAGTATTTATGTAACAAACACATGTTGTAACTCCAGCAAAAGATCCTAAACCTTTCAGCAGTGTGTACATGTAAATACATGAATGCTGGCTGCACACATGAATCCAGGTACACATTTGTAACATCCAGTTAACCCACACAAGCAGTAGACTAGGCCACAGCTCATGGAAACATCTCTGGCATAACTATGACCTACAGAAGTGAATGAGGATCCCATTCAGTGCAATGGGGTTGTGCAGAAGTGCCCGGCAGTCAGTATCTTGGTAAGTGAAACTGCCCACATACAGCAGCCACCTTCCTAACCAAACCGCTTAATTAGCCGGTGCATCTCCACTTCCAAAGTTCAGTCTTGGAAACATACCAGCATGCTGCATACACGCTCAGAAGAACTCTACTCACTTACATTAGCACCAGGGGAGCAATCTTGCTACGAGTAAGGGGACTAAGCTGCTAACAGCCTGACCAGAGTGGAATCCTTTTTCGTTTGTTTTGTTTTTTGAGGCTCTCTGCAACGCTTTACATTCCAGCCCTGAAGCATCAGGCAGCAAAGTTAATAATAAATGTTGCAATTCCGTTTCTCCTTTGTGTAGGAGAAATGTCTGGCAGATCATTGCTTTGGCTGGGAAACATTTTTTAAAGCCAGCAGAAGCCTTCTATTCCCAGAGCCTTCTTTAAAGACAAACACACTCACACATAGCCCATAAGAATACAATGTGGTAAGTGAACTATTCTTCAATGTCCTCCTCTCAGGGTTTGTTTTCCTCCCCCAAAAGATGTCCTGCTTTTACACGAAATGGTTTTGGCAACCGGACCAGGATACACAGTGGCACAAAAATTATTGGGACTTAGGTCTCATCCTTACACCAAAGGCTCAGGCCAAAAAAGAAAATAAAAAAGGATTAATAAAAATAACAAAGAAATATGGCCACGACTGCATGAGTGTAGTCTCTGTCTTAAGAGTCCACCACCAAAGGTATTCAGTTCCAGGCATCAATGACATTGACAGAGAAAGGACAGCCAAAGAACAAGAAGGATGTTGCCTGTGCCACAAATCCCTTCTGGCCTATGAATGAGTCAGTCTGTTACTAGGATGCCATCCGCTCAAGAAGGAGCAAAGGGGGCCCTTTCCAAGCACCAAGGAACAAAGCACCAAGGCCAGAGAAAGGGCAATGACTGTCTTTGAGTTTTTGAAGCTGAGACACCATCTCCCTGGGTTGGGTGGAGAGGAATCACTGTATTTGTTATCAGTGTACCGTCTCCTATCCCAAGGTGCCAGGGCTCAGTAGGATCTCCACCAGGACAATACTAGACAGTGCAGAAGTCCAGGGCAGCTGCATCCTATCTGTCAAGTTCAGATAAATCTAAAGCACAAAAAATAAATAAATTCAGAGTTCCTCTGTTATGAAGTGAAATTTGTAGTTGTGGTTCTCACCAACAGAGGCTGGATCTGTACACATAAAAGAAACGCCACAGAAAGAAAGGTTGCAAGAGCTCTTTATTGAAAATTTCACTGGCGACTGATTACTGCTCTACAGGGCCATCTGGTGCCACATGTTTATAACAGTTATAACGATGTATTTGACTAGTGTAGCTGAGTCCAGAGTTGTAGGGTTCCTTAATCATCTATTTATTTAGCCAGTTAAAAGTATTGTCTCGACAGAGTGCAGATGGCCAGCTTGGGGAGAGAAAGAAGCCAGGTCCTAGGTTGAATAAACTAAACTCTGGGAACAAAAATGTGAATCACATTTCAGTTCCAGAGTGGGAATGCTGAACAGGGAAGTGGCAGTGGTAAGGGAAGTCCTCTTCTACCAGAATCTAGCCATGACAGTTCACTGGCCTTCAACTGGTAAATAACAACAGGGCATTAACAAGCACACTCCCAAGGAATGTGTTCCCTATGAACATCAGACAGTATTAGCATTTAGGCACCCTACTTAAAACCTATCTGTTCACCCAGGCTTTCCCTGAGGTAGGTCTATCTATGATGATGTATGAAGCTAATCTACTGATTTGTAATGAATTCTGTGCTTGCTTTATGAAAGTAGTTTTATTGTTGATTCAATGTTGATCACTGCCATGATATTTTTTCCTCATGCTGGAAAGATTCCCCCATATATGGAAGATTCCCCCATATATATATATATATATATATATATATATATATGCAGGTTTTGGTGTCTTCGGGTGTCTTCCCGTGTAAGAGTCGGGGTGTCTGGGCGACGTTTCGACGAGGTCTCACTCGTCATCTTCAGGCTGGTGCTTTCGGCTTCTTGTTACTGGAACAGAGCAGAATCTGGTGTTTGAGTTCCTATAAATACTGTTGAGGGGTGTGGTGTATAGCCTCCAACGTTCTAGGCAGAGAGGAAGTTCCTAGATTAGTGTGCCTTTTCTTCTTTTGTTCCTTAATTACTTGAGGGATATCTTGAGTGATTTCATGAGTGATATTCTGAATACCACTGGGTGGGTCATTAAGTGTGGATTAGTTGCTAAAGCTTTCGTGTCTTGACCTCTTGAGCTTGTGAAGAGTTTTTCTGAGAAGATGGCTGTGCTGCATTTAGTTGTGCTCTGGCCACACTAATCTAGGAACTTCCTCTCTGCCTAGAACGTTGGAGGCTATACACCACACCCCTCAACAGTATTTATAGGAACTCAAACACCAGATTCTGCTCTGTTCCAGTAACAAGAAGCCGAAAGCACCAGCCTGAAGATGACGAGTGAGACCTCGTCGAAACGTCGCACAGACACCCCGACTCTTACACGGGAAGACACCCGAAGACACCAAAACCTGCATTCCTGTACCCGTGAAAATCTACGAAAGAAGCCGAAAGCACCAGCCTGAAGATGACGAGTGAGACCTCGTCGAAACGTCGCACAGACACCCCGACTCTTACACGGGAAGACACCCGAAGACACCAAAACCTGCATATATATATATATATATATATATATATATGCAAGGCAAGCAGGATAAACACAAACACTACTGAATCAGGTGATGACATCACACCGTGAGACAGCTCATGAGGAAACCACAGCAAGTGATAATTAATTAATGGAAAACATTTCAAGACAGATGGATAGGAAAATGAACTTTTGCCAGAGTTTAAAATTAGTATTCATCTAGGAAAAAAAGCTTTTGGTTTATCTGCTCGTGAATGCCTGTTGGTGAATGTTTCCAAAACTTAGTTCCCAGACCTTAGCAACACCAGCCTGAACTGTTAAGATTTCTCTAACACAGAAAGGACAGCTAATGAGCAGTACAGACCTTGAAGACAATGTTAAGAAAGACTGGAGAGTGAGCAACAATACACTGTGGCATGTGCTGCTGATTGGTATGAAGCACAGAGAAAGGCAAAATAATTTTGGGGATGAAGTAAGGCAGTTTCTGTGACAAAACCCCCCCCAAACCTCTCAAGAACTGCCGGGTCAGGGTCTGACTTTTACTTCCTGGGCAGCTAAGACCATTAATAATAACAAGGGCACACCCAGACCTTAGTTGGTGGCTTTGCTTCATTTAATTTTATTTGGATCCCAACCGTCTGTGCAGTTGATAGGGCATGCAAATATTTTTTGTCTCATATCACCCCCAAGGAGTTTGGTAGTGCTAGGTGACAGTGACTTGCTCAGGATCATAGAGCAAGTATTTTTAAACCATGGTTAAAGTCTAAAATTCTAATCACTGCATTATACTAGTTCTTTGCATACAACTACCAGTTCATGTGTACTTTCTCCGTGTTGCTCAATGGGATGTTGTGCAGAGCCTCTGGCTTGCATACATCAGGTCCTGGTTTAATCTCTAAGAACAGATAAGAAAAAGACTCCTGTCCAAAATCATGGAAAACCACTGCCAGTCAGGGTAGACAATAATGAGCTGGATGGAACAATGGTCCAACTCAATATAAGGTAGTTTCCTATGTGCTTATGGGTGGGTCTATGGCTTGCGCTCTAAGTTACATTAACTTCTGGAAGCTCATAGAATGACAGTTTCATGCCCCCTAAAACCTTCTGGAGGGAGGACCTCTAGAACAACAGAGTGCAAGGGAACAATATGGGAGGGGGTGAAGAGATTGCCTGCAAGGAAAGGGGAATCACCCCAAATGGGTAGTAAGATAAGTTAACTTAAGAAAGTTCAAAGGAAAGTTTCCCATCACTTCTGTCCCTCAGCAGCCCCCAACAATGTACATTCCATGAAGTTTAGGAGGCCCCTCTGACCCTCCAGAGAGACTGTGGGGGTGCTCATAGGGGGAAGAAGAGGATTGCAAACTTTCCTTCCACAAACTTTCTTAAGTTAACTTATTTCAGGATCCAAGCCAAAGAGTTTGTGCACAAATCCTCAAAGGGGGAAAAGGAAGTGGAAGCTGGCCAAAGCTGGTCATTTTCCATCAGGCTCAACAGAAAGTAGTTTTAAACAGGGCACCTTGTCAATTTCACCTCTTCCAATCAGTTCAGCTCCAGAGCCAGAAGCCAAAATAGAAGGCAGCAATCCAGTACTACACCAGTTTTCTTGGGAGGGAAAGGACTGGAGGACGCTTACCTCTCTGAGGCATAACTCTGTTAGAGATAAGTGAGCAGCCTGGCGCTCGTCGTGAAAATCAATCAAGCCATTTCGGTGTTGAGTGGTGCTCTCAAGGAGCCTGACTGATATAACCCCTTGACATTTGCCATCCTTTCCCCCTTTCCCTAAGGGGGAAAAAATAAGAATTATCACTGGAGTGGGGAGGGGGCATGGATTTGCAGCCAGAAAAGGGATCCAATGGGCTTCCTCTCCTTCAGGCAAATGACTCTGGCAGCATAATTTGCCGCTGAGAATCATGTAGCCCAGACTTCTCTTTGGTTGCAAATTACCATTGCAGCATTTTTCACACGAGATCATGGAGTTTGTATTTCAAGGTGCTGCAAGAGTCACTTCCCAGAAAAAGGAGAGATACATTAGGTCTCTGCTGTTTTTCTTCCGTCTAGAGCCCTCCACTGATCTAATACGCTTTTTGTTGGAATGCAAAACTGCAGTGTCAGTTGTTAAAGCAGGTATCTAAAGGATCTCCTCCTTTGTTTACATATTGATTTAATAAAGCAAGGAAAAGCCTTAGCTAACATAAGCATCTTTAGAAGTGTGGGGCAGGGGGGTCTGACAGAAAACAAGGGCTGTTGTTATCTTTACAACTCATTGTACATGGTTACATGCCATGTAGCGCTCTAAATAAGCAGACATATGCGACAATTAATGCTCAGAGCCACTCAAGCCTGAGAGCTTCCTCCGCATTGGAGACTGCTCTACCAACAAATGTATTGGCAGCCACATCCATTACCCACAAATCTTCACTGCTCCCACCTGACACCCCTCTCTTGTAGCTGATAGCATACGTCTGGGCCAGGCAGAAACAAAGCAGAGTAACTGCCTGATTATCAAAGCCCCACTGACCCAGGTTGCTCTGAACTCAGCTGCTGTCTCTGTGAGCAACGATAAAAGCAGCATAGCCTCCCTTCTCCGACAGCAGGAAGGAGTCTCTCCATCCTTGCTTGGAGGCCGCTTCCAGAGATAACTGGAGGCCTGTCTACCTTCCTCTCAATGCCAAACTGCCCCTGACAGAGAAGAGGAGGAATTCAGAGCTTAAGACGATAAGATAAATATGCTTAAAATAGTTGTGCCCACAAGATGGGCTTCAGGGATTCTGCTTTATTAAAAGAGTTACTTTCGGCTCCATCCTCTGCCAGCTCTGGCACTGCCCACCCAGCTGGCATGTGCACCCCCACCAGACATGTGGGGAAATGTGGCCCATGCATGCCAACAGAAAGAATCCCTGTCCTTGAGCTGATAATAGAGGTTTCCTTAACTGGGATGCACTGAAGGAAGATATTGGCACATTCTTTTGTGATGTAATGATGCTCACTAACAAGAAGTTGTTCGGATACTGTTATGTGCCTCTGGGCTTTCACTGTCAGCTCTACACAAGTACAGAGCTAGTCAATTACTAGAACAGTATCAATTGTGGGGACAAGAACCCTTTGCAACACACCACACCTGTAAATTGCAACAGACTTTTCAAGGAGGCCCAGAAATTTGCAGAGCTGCCCTCATACCACTCATTACACAGAATGTGGAATCAAAGAATCATGTTATGGTTTGAACTCCGTGAAGCAGTAGGCAGTAAAAGAGTTAAGCACCCATTCCTCATAATCCATCCTTTTCTTTTACTTTTAGCCCAACAGGCACTCTCCCAAGGTTCCCAAACTGCAACTGCATGTACACTTGCTTCTGAGTAAACTGTGCACAGGATTGGGCATCATCTTTCTATAGAAACCAAATTGTCTCCTCCTGCAATGTTCTTCTAGTTCCAATATGGTGTAGTAGTTAGAATTTAGGACAAGGACTGAAGAGATCCAAGTTTAAATCTCAATTCATCAAAGAAGGTCACTTCCTCACCTCAGGCCAGCCACTCTCTCTGAGCCTAACCTGTGTATCTGAAGAAGTGTGCATGCACACGAAAGCTCATACCAAGAACTAACTTAGTTGGTCTTTAAGGTGCTACTGGAAGGAATTATTTTATTTTGACTATGGCAGACCAACACGGCTACCTATCTGTAACTGCCTTCCAAGCTTGCTGTGAGAGTAAAATGGTAGGGGGTTGGTGTGGAAAGATGTATGCTGCCTTCAATTCTTTAAAGGAAAAGCACAAGATAAATATTACAACAGCCACAATGTTGTCTTCATCCATGGTTAAAAAGAAAAATTTTAAAAATGAAAAAGAAATGTTACCCCACAAAAATATAGCAATAAAGCAAAGGGAGTAAATTGTGTAGCTATGTAAATCTGCACACTTGCCTGGTTTATTTAAAGTGCAGAATTTGGATTTTGCTGGCCGCTCTACGTTTATTTGTCAGCCTCATGTGCTCTTGCCCTTCCCCCAGCCTAAACTGTGGTTGCGTTTTAGAGGATGATATCCAAGTTGTTTTGTACTATTAGTGAGACTATAAATATAAGAAAGTACACCGATAGGACTAAAAATAGCAACTAGAATGACATTAGCTTGCGTAAAGCTAATCAATCCCCATCAATCTCTGGGGCATGCATTAATCTCCTTCTCCTTGGTATAGCATTGCACAATTAGGTACATTATGGGAGGTTTAATGCTTTTTCTCTGATGCATCTGACACTGGCCAAGTCTAGAGACTGCTAATTTCTGAAACAGTTAGACCTTGAGGTCCCTGCATTTTCATTTGCCTGCAGAGGAATTTTGGAACAGCTGCATTAGTAAGATTCAGTGACTCTACATGCTTTGGTGCATCAAGGCTGCCAGATACGATGAGAAACCAGTTCCTAAATACACAGTAGATGCTTCCCCCTACCTATTGTACTTATTGTGATAATTCATGACACAAAAAGATCAGTCTGCAGCTCAGTGGTAGAGCATCGGCTTTGTACGCAAAAAGTTCCAGATTAAATCCAGTCATCTCCACGAAAGTCTGGGAAGAAACCCTACTTGAAACCCCAAAGAGCTATTTCCAGTCAGCGTAGACAATTCACTGTTCCCATGTCAGTCTTTCTAGCCCAACACAGACCATGAATGATGCACTCCATGCAGATAGGCTAAATCAGATAATAAGAAGCAAAATCACTCTTCCATATTAACATCCACAACCAAAGAGTCTGCAACAACATCATCAACATCTCCTCCACTTTGCAGATGAGCAACCTGATGCAAAGGACACCCTGTGAGCCAAGCTGAGATTTGAACCCCAGATGCCTAACTGCATTCTTCATTCACTCACCTTAATCACCACTACTACCTTCTCAGCCCAGCCCCGAAAGACAGAGTTATGGGAGAGAATGCAGAGTGTGAAGAAAAAATCAGTAACACAGAAGCACAGAGGGCAGAAACCTAATTAAAGTTGCTATTTGGGATCTGCAGGCAGAAGCAACACTGCTACTGTTCATGCCACTTACTCTCAAACCTCTCCTCCCACCCCCAATTTCTCTGTTTAAATTCATTCAGCAGAGCCAAGTCAGCAAAGATTCACTGCGTTGCGGATCGGTGCCAAGTGCAGTCAGCAGCAGCGGCAGCAGCGGCAGCAGCGGCAGCAGCAGCAGCATGCACTCCTTTGCTGACACAGCAATGCAGACCCTCTGGGGAGATGAAAACTGCCAGTATCTCTGCAGAAGGATGCATCTGCTCGCTCCCAGAATCGGAGGGTCTGTGATAGGAGCCGGGGAATCGAAACGGGTCAGGAAGGCTCTGCCAGGGGGCTTGTTCCTATTTTCTCTTTGCCGAGCCATAAAAAATACATTAATGGCCCAGCAGCCTTGTAAATGATTTATGGTCAGGAGCGTAAATTTTCTCCTCCTCCCTGAAAAAAGGTAGCATGGTGATAAACTGCCTAATAAAGGAAAACGACTCAAGGCGCAAACATAATCAATAATAGATCAGGAGGGAGTGGGGGAAGGACCCCCAAGAGGCGTTTGGAAACATAACCCATGGGGTGTGGGCAAACCGATATGGGGTTACATAGGCTGGAATCATCTTAAGGTCTGCACATGTGTGCTGGAGTGTAAATAAGGATGACAAAAATGGCAGTCGGACAGATGGGTGAAGGGAAGAATCTGCTTTAGCACTGCTATGTATAGTGCTCTGAGAGCCGACACAGAGGGAAGTATCAGTCAAACAAATACACTGTGGTCATTAAGATCTGGGATCTGAACGTTTGCAATCAGGATCCCAATGAGCCTGCAGACTGGGGAAGCAGAAAAGTACTTAGAATTTATTTTTTGTTGCTATATAAATAATCACCAGAGATAATATTAATAATAATAAATCAGTATTGTATTCCTCAAGTAATAATCACAATAACAATAACAATATTAATAACACCCCCTTCGTGCTCTTCAGAGGTTTAGAAGTATTGCTCAAGGGAAACAAATCAAAATTTGGTGCAGTGGCAGGCTGAGTCTCAGAGCCAGGCTCATGGAAGCAGTCTGTGACTTCTGCATGCAATTCATTTGCTGCAACCCCAAATGTAATTTGTGGACTATAACATTGGCACTCCTGCTCACAGAGAGTATGACTGAGCCTTAAATTCTGATATTCCCTATGAAATTAGTATATTTGCTCCATCTGAACTAATTGTATCCACTCTGCCCTCCACTGAACTTTTGGTGTGCTCTGGTCCATGGGGTCACGAAGAGTCGGACACGACTAAACGACTAAACAACTGCCCTCCACTGAACTTTTGTTTTGTTTTGATGCTCTTTGGCTTTCTTTGGCTCTCGAAGCTGCTGATTTTTCTTGGTGCCAACTCTCTCCTTCTTAGCTCTCACTGTCCTTGCTCCCATTTGTCTCCAGCGCTGCTTTATCTAATTGGCCTCAACAATGTGATCTGGTCTGTTAGTGAACAGGTTCCTTCGGGAGGAAGGATGACATATAAATGAAATAAATAATAAAATAGTGTACATGATGGCATTATGCAAGATGTCTTGCCATCATTAAAGGGGTGTTCACACAGTGCATTCAACAAAGGCACCCCTCTATCTTTGTACTCAAAAGCTGCACATTCATACAGTTAGCCCCATGTAACCTTTAACAAGTGTAGAGCCTGTGTACACGATAGCTGAGCTGTGCAAATCAACAAGTGTGCACTCTTTCACACAAACACTCGCACACTTGTATGAGTTAGTTTGTGCCTGTATTAAGTGTAACATGAGAACAAGCGATATATCATTGATAAAAACACTTGCGTCAGCCTGGAAAGGGGAACATTTTTCCCTACATGAAGCTACGTTATGTCGTTTTAACTTATGTGTAATAGTGAATGAATCAGACAGTACCTTTGCCGTGAATAGAAGATGCTGAAGACTGAATAAAAAAAACCTTGGAACATGCTTGAATTAGTGGTGTCACCCAACTTCCCATTGACCCAGTTTGAACTACAAGTTCAGCATACCCCTGTAAGTACTACAGTAGCCTTAATCAGATCCCACTGCCCCCAGTTTTCCAGTGGCTCAGACTACAATCCCAAATGAAGTCACTCTCTGGATCATCACCTTGTTGTGGTGAGTGGGTTTGCACGTTCCTGTGATCCTTGTGAGCAAAGCTGTCAGGAGTCTCGTACTCCCAGCAGTGTCACCCAAAAGGGTAAGGTCAAAGGGGCGGAGCTAGAAAAAGAATGATCCAAGAAGTCCTCAATGGCAGAACAGGTGGAAGGTAACAAGCAGTATGTTACAATGGCTGTGAAGGCAGATGAAGGCTGCAGTACATAAAAATCTACCTGTTGTTGTGATATTGGAATAGAGCCTTACTGTAAAGACTGTGCATTATTCTGCTTGCACTGATCTCGACACATAAATTCATGCACAGCCATCTTCCAAAAAGAGTATTCCCAGATAAAGCGGATTTCATAAAGTGGATGGCAGAAGCAGATTTCGGGTATGGAGTCAGACCCTGTCATATGCCTGATAATGGGGAGGGGGGAGAGCCCATTGCTAGTGCAAATCACTTTTTCTGTTCTAGAGGAAGGTTGAGGACTCAAATACAAAGGGCATCTTGTTGTAACCCCTGGGCAGAGGGGCATTTTGAATGCAGAGGAATGTTTTAACTTCATTAACCCAAGTGTTTATCAGTGCCAAAGACATATCTTCCTATTAAACACCCTTTGCAAATGAATGCAATCAGAGGGATAGAGATTTTCTGCCAGGAGGACAGAAGTCAACAGCAATTAAACACGAGTAAGTGCCACTTACTGAAACAGTTACTTCAGCCTCTCTCGCTCCCTTCCACCACTTTCCAATTCATTGTTTTTGCATGGTAAATGTTATGTAAGAAACATCCTGCTAAAAACTTGAGTGGAACGTGACAAGTCTCAACACCTGATACATTGCTCACTAGACAGAAATAAGATACACATAACCTTATGATTCTATGATATGCTGACTTTGTTACATAAAAAAAACCCAACCCAAGTCTGGCCTGAAAGAGAAGAACCAAAGCTCAGTGGCACATCTGCTTTCCATGCAGAAGGTCTCAGGTTTAATCCCTGGAATCTCCAGGTAGGGCTGGGAGAGAATCTCACCTGAAACCCTGAAGAGATGCTGCCAGTCAGTGGTCTGACTCAGTAGCAGGCTGCTTCCTATATTCCTAAAGAGTGTGTGCATATTCTAAACTAATTTGCACATGGCAACAAACTGCCAAAGTAAGCACAACTCCACTAGGACTTGCAATTGATTCAGAGATTTTTAGACTGCAGCCCTAGTCACAGTAGGGAGTAAGCAGAACAAACCCTGCTGAAGACTCACAGATTTAATTTGGCCAAACTGCTGATTTAAATGGGAGCTAGATTTTAATTTGTGCTGGAAAATGTAGCTGATTTAATAAAGTCAATCATTAAAAATGGCAGCCCCATTTGCTAATTGATGCTGCAATGCCTCTTTGCACCACAGAAAGAGCAACTGATTTTCTCTAGAAAGCATGGCATGGGAGACCTCTGAGATGCACTCCTATAACCCTTTACAGGATGGAAAATGGAACAGTACCAAACTGATGGTGAATATTCTAGATCACTTAATGCAGAATAATTATCCTTGGTACCATTAACCATCCTTTCAACCCTGCTAATATATGCGATAACACAATCCATCATTCATAATAGTAAGAAGAGTGCAATACATAACCCATACACCTTAGTGCTAGTCACCTTTGTTCCTGTCAGAACAAATGGGGAAGGGGGTGTAACACAGGGGCAGAGGATTTATAGAACTAGCAGGTGCATGTGCTTTTAAAGATGGGGTGTAAGAAGCCAGTCATTTCCATTCCAAGCAGCCTTTGTCACAATCTGCGCTGCTTCTGTTCCACAGCAGTTTGGTTTCCGCCCAAGTACTGTGCTTTTCGTCTCATTGTCCACTATTTAATGTAATTTATGTAAGTTACAAATTCAATGATGTAATTATTTCCACATCGTTCATTTCAATGCAAAGGCCAGTCATTTCAATGCAAATGAAACACAATTTAAATTGGCGGGGTGTGTGTGTGTGTTCATCAATTACTGTTTGCAGACTAAAAACAGCAGCAGAAGCAGCAAATATTGATTAGTATTTGCTAGATTTATTTCCTTTTGCAGACATGGGACAAATAAGCAAACACTGGCAATTCCAACTTCTGTTTCCATCTGAATTCTTGGACAATCCTAAGGAGGGGCGGGTTAGATGGGTGCATGAACATAACCCGTTGAGAAAACTTGCAGATATTTGACATGCTCCACAGCTTCCATTGATATTCCAAACATGGGCCAGAAAAGAGGGAAACTCCACAGAATAAATGAACAATATACTAAGGGGGCATGCTTTGCACACAGGTTTCAGGTTCAATCCCCAGATCTCCAAGGAAGGCTGGGAACATCCCATGTCTGAATCCCTGAAGGCTTCTGCCAGTTGGTGCAAACTAGTGATTCTCAAAAGGAGTGGCGTGCCACATGGGTGTGGCAGGAGATGATGGCAAGTGGGATGGGAAGATTCAAGGGCAATCAAAGACACATTTAAACATGATGGTATGGTATGTTGTATAGTGTGGTGTGGTAGGGTAGGGTAGAGTATGGTATGGTATCAATATTTTTTTTTTGGGGGGGGGGAGAGATATACCAACAACAACAGTATCCATGCCTCTCTTCAAGAGCATTGGCTATTATTCTATAATTCTCCATGACATATTTTTGTGAACTGGGATTTCCAACTCTAACAAATATGAAAGATCAGAAAAAAGGATGGCTTCTTTGTATTGATGAGGAGAAAAAAGTTTCTATCAAATTAGAACTAATATAAATGAGATTACTAGGCAAAGGCAAGCTCACACCTCTCATTGAGTTGGTATACTTAAGGTACATATGTAACAGGCTTGTTTATCATTATATTTTGGGAATGATTCACGTTCTTACATAGCTGCATTGCCTTATACTTTCTGGATGTCCCATGATCACATTATAAACTGGTTGTGTTCTGTGTTTTGAATCAAGCACTGCTAGGAGTTATTTCTTTTTGTTTTCTAGTGTATTTCTTAACAATTTAAAAATTGGTGTGGCGCGAGAGAAAAAAGTATGAAAAGTCTGAAAGTGTGGCCCAGAGAAAAAAAGTTTGAGAACCACTGGTACAGACAATACTGAGTTAGATGGACCACTGGACTGACACAGTATTAGGCTGCTTCCTACGCTCCTAACTAAAGTGTGAAGAGTAAGAGAAACACATTCCTGGTCCTCAAAACCAGCCCACTTTGTTTTGTCTCTGCACTTCAGATGTCGACATCCTCTCCACAGGGACTCTGTAACAGGCCTCAGGTGGGACTGCTCTCTGCTCCCATTATGACTGTCTGGAAAAACCCAAGCTATCTTAGTGATGACGCAAATGCATGCTCCAGAAATAACAAGGCACCGATATGTTTAAACAAACAACTCTCTCTTCTGAATTATGCATTGTTTTATCACACCCACATGATAGCACATACAGTGGTACCTCGCAAGACGAATGCCTCGCAAGACGGAAAACTCGCAAAACGAAAGGGTGTTTTTTTAAAAAAAAAAAAAATTTTATTGGGTTTTCACATTTTATATAGACAAAAACAAAACACAGAACACCAAAACAAACATAAAAGACGACAAACATGTACAATTTCCTAACATCTTATTTTCTAACCCTAGTCCTTGACTTCCCCCCACCCCCACCCTTGCCTCCCTATTCCCAAATTTATGTCAGCCAGTTGGCATTTCCTTTTCCATCTTAATATTAATCCTTTTATAAAGAAAAACAAAAATAAATTTTCCCTAAGTTGGACCCCAATTCTCTTCCCTCGATTTCTCATTTTTTCTTGAATAATTTTCTTATTATCTAAACCCCCTAGTCTTGAGTGTTGTTTGAATTTAAATGCTTCCCTCCCTCCCATCCCCGGTTTGCGTCCTTTCCCAAGACATGTCCAAAATAACAGTTTTTAGCCTGGGTTCCGCACGTCCGAGGCTCTCAAATCTCTTTCAGTCCCTCTCCACCGGTTTTGTTGGTAAACGAAAGGGTTTTTTTGTTTTTTGAGCTGCTTCGCAAGACGATTTTCTCTATGGGCTTGCTTCGCAAGACAGAAACGTCTTGCAAGTTTGTTTCCTTTTTGGAAGACTTTGGTGATTTTTGAAGCTTTTCCAAAACTTTTCCGACACCGTGCTTCGCAAGACGGAAAAAAATCGCAAGACGGCAAAACTCGCGGAACGAATTAATTTCGTCTTGTGAGGCACCATTGTATAAAAATGAATAAAGTGGATTGTATACAATGGTGGCTTTGCCATTGTTCCAAGTGGTCCCGCTTGCACAAGGCAGGATACTCCATTTTCTCCAATCCCCCGCCCCGCCCATCACTGCACTTCATGCCTTTTCTCATTCTATTCCAGAGGGTCATCAAACTTTAGAAGCAGCTTTATGGAAGGGATGGAGGACTTAAATGGAATTGTGGAGGGAAGCTCAGCAAAAATTGGGTACCCTAGCTTCCATGAAAAAATGCACTTTCTGCTAAAGCAGTGCCATCACTGGATACAATTCTACAGTGATAAAGATAAAAGAACTATAAATACAAGCTATTTCATACATGCCCCCCCCTCTCATTTTCTTATAAACCATACTATTTTAATGCTGTTTCATGTACTTTAGGCATCATGGCACTATGGTATATTTTGCATTTCAGCTTTTTAAATAAATAAATAAATCGCCGGGCATGCATATACTTAGTATTCATTCTCAGAGGTTAACTAATCACCATGTTTGAGTACACTGCTGCTTGAGTTGTCCCCCCACCCAAACTTCCCATAAAGTAGCATGGCATTCCTTTGCTATCATGGTTTATACATCTAAACTCCATTGCTATCCTAAAGGAAAACTTAGACACCACGGGTCATATTTGCCCCACTGCCACTGCCAAAGGAGTTCTGTGACATCAGAGACACCCTCAACTTGTCACTTAAAACACACACACCAGTTAAAAAATGCTGTATTTTCCCATCTATAAGATGCCCCCATGTATAAGATACCTGCGATTTTTGGGCTCAGATTTAAGAAAATGGGGGGAGATGGCCCAGAGTATAAGACGCCCCTAATTTTTGACATTATTTTTAAGGGGGAAAACCTAGTCTTATACATGGGAAAATACGGTAAATGTTTATTGATAGCTGCAATGACTTCCCCACTGTGATATCTATGACACAAAATGTTTGTAGCCCCCAAGGTCTACATTTAGAATGTTTTAATTGGCCACTTCTGCAGGGACCTTGCTGTGATTCTGTGAAGCCAAAGTATTTTGATTTTACTGAATTGAATAATGATTAATGATACAGATGTTTTAAAACAGCACAGGGCATACATTAAGATCTACAAAAGCAGCCCTTCCTGTGGTCCCATTGATGAGGCAAGCTCAGTGCACAGTGACTAGAGTCAGCACAGGGCCTTCTCTGTGGTGGCACTTGGGCTGTGAAACTCCTTTTCCCTGGAGGTATGGATGCTGCCATCATTTACTTTTTAGTTGCTGGCTGAAAACTTACCTATTCAGCCAGTTATTAGCTTTTTCTGGGTGCTGATTTAGTGTGTGAAAATTGTTAGCATACTGTTTTATTGTACTGCAGTTAAATTTTATTTGTTATATTTATTTTACTGTTTTTAATTGAGCTTTTTGCTTTACTCGTAACCCACTCTGATATCATCAGCGAATTCAGAGGAACTTTCAGTAATGATGGGCAAGACATCTTTTCACGGAAGCTTGTCCACCATTACTGATTTTCCCACTGAAAATCCTCAAATAGTGTGCAGTTTCCAGAAAAGAAGAATTGCAGTGCCCAGTTTTGTTAAAAGACTAGTGGCCTTGATGCCAGGTATGAGGAACCTGTGGCGGTCTAGATGTTGCTGGACTGCAATTCTCACAATTCCTGACCTTTGTCGCTGCTGTCTGGGGCTGGTGGGATTTGGAGTTAAACAACATCTGGAGGGTCACAAATTTCATTTCTAATATCTCTAACTGTGATTCAGTATATTCCAATACTACTGAATGAATGCATAAAGAATGAAACTTTATAGTTTAAATCAGGGATGTCCAACCAGTAGCTCCCCGGCTGCTCCTGGTAGATCACAGGATCCTTATTGTGTACAAAAAGTTATGGGGGGAAAGCTTAAAAACTCTGTGTGCAATCCCCCCCAAACAAGCTCTACAACTCTGGGCACTTCCCTCCTAAAAAAAAGCTCAACAACTCTCTCATTCTCCTCCTCCCTCCAATGACAATGGGTAGATCACTGCCAGTTTTGTTTGTACTTTGTACTGTTTTATTGTTGTTAGCCGCCCTGAGCCCGGCTTCGGCTGGGGAGGGCGGGATATAAATAAAATTTTTTATTATTATTATTATTATTATTATTATTATTATTATTATTATTATACAGTGGTACCTCTGGTTGCGAACAGGATCTGTTCCGGAGGCTCATTCGCAACATGAGCAGAACGCAACCTGCGTCTGCGGGTCGCAATTTGCCGCTTCTGCGCATGCACATGATGTCATTTTGCAAGTCTACGCATGCATGAGCGGTGAAACCTGGAAGTAACCCTTTCTGGTACTTCCGGGTCACCGCGGGACGCAACCTGAAAACATGCGATCTGAAGCAAACGTAACATGAGGTATAACTGTACTGGGAATAGATCGCAGTCTCTTAGGAGTTGGACATGCCTGGTTTAAATCTACCACAATATAAATACAGGAAACAGTCACTTTGACATACAGTGGTACAGTGGTACCTCGGGTTACATAGCCTTCTGGTTACATACGCTTCAGGTTAAAGACTCTGCTAACCCAGAAATAGTGCTTCAGGTTAAGAACTTTGCTTCAGGATGAGAACAGAAATCGTGCTCCGGTGGTGCAGTGGCAGCAGAAGGCCCCATTAGCTAAAGTGGTGCTTCGGGTTAAGAACAGTTTCAGGTTAAGAATGGACCTCCGGAACGAATTAAGTATTTAACCTGAGGTACCACTGTACCTCGTGTTACGGACTTAATCCATTCCAGAGGTCCGTTTGTAACAGGAAACCACTCGTAACATGAGGCACACTTTCTCTAATGGAGCCTCCTGCTGCTGCTGTGCCGCCGGAGTGTGACTTCCGCTTGCATTCCGGGGCTAATGTCACAACAAGGGGCATCTACTTCCGAGTTAGCGGAGTGTGTAACCCACAACATTCTTAAGGGGGACGGTACGTAACACGAGGTACCACTGTATTAAATGAACAAATTTATGCTGTATGAATTAATTCAGCACTATCTGCTGCTTAAGTCCTGGCTGAAACTTACATCATATGCCTGCTTCACATCCATAGCCCCAGAGGTTTGCTCTGTTTTCAGCATTCCTGGTGCATCTATTCTATATTTCTCTGTCCTCAGAGAGTTCCCTTCCATCCTCCAGATTATGCAGTTTCTCTAGCTTCTTTTCCTGCTGTTGTTGTTGCCTTATTCATCCTTTACGGTTCTTCTCTATTCTTAACACATCACCTGCCTGTGACCTCAGGCTTGCCTATTTGACCAGAATTCATGTGTTGTTTTCACAATAACAGCATGACCTGCTTGCCCACTCTCTTCCCTCCATCCAAAAATCGAGACATGGCCTGGCATTTTTTCCAAGTCTTTTTACACACACCAGTGTGAAGCCATTTTTATCATCCTCAAATTCTTAGTTTTAAGACATATTTCTCCTTAATAAGCTCCATAAATGAATAATGCTTGAACTTTCTATTTATACCTGTTATACATCTAAAAGTTATCCCAAAGGACCAGACCATTTTGTTCATATGTTTTCCTCGTGACACACGACAAGCCAGTAAAATGTCAACTAAACGCTTCAGAAAGTTTTAAAAGAAGGCTGCATGAACAGAAGCTTAGGATGGGAACATGTGACCTCATCATACATCTTTAATGCACAAAAATGCTTTCAAATATAAGAAACAGGCACAAATGTCTCAACTCATATTTGATTCTTTATATTAAAATATGGTGATTTATTTAAAATCATTTCTTCCTTACTTTTTTGTTAATGTTCAGTCTTTAGTCAAACATTCTTTGCATTGAAAGTTATCAAACCTATATTTTCAGACAAATAAGACTGGAAGCATCTCTGAGAGCTATTTCAGCAAGGCTTGGCTTGTGCTTCATGTTCTGCTTCTCCTATATGTCTAATGAGTAACTTTTGCAGCTTTTCTGGTGAAGAGATGTGCAATCACCTAAGGCCGGGGCAGATGGCATATATTGCCTTGTGAAGAATGGAAATGTTCCCCTTTAGACATGGCAGAGCAGTGCAGGCACCAGGAAACACAAGTTAGTGTGTTTCTCCTACTTCTGTAGCCTGATGAAAGACTAATGCTAGGAGGATGCATCGAGGGAGGAGCCTGATAGGGCTGCTTTAATGGAATGGGTGAAGCTCCTGTTAAGACTGTCACTGGTGAACATTAAAAGGTATCTGATAAAAACAGGCAGAAGATCTGAGTATTCCTATTCCTTTTCTGGTTTGGGAATATCTACAGCAGGGATCTCCAATCTTTTTGGAGTGCATTTGCAATCTAGAGAAAAACACACAAAAAAGCTGCTCTGGGAGGATACATTGGTTTGGATTTGTAATCTTTCTCCTATCTTCTAATTCAATCCCAAATCAACTAGGTCTGTTAATCTAGTATGTATGCTATATAAAACTTGGGATTTCTACTACTATATTATCAATATGGCAAAGTTTGCCAAAAAGCAAAAGTGGGTTGTACACACAAATCTTTATTTCAAATCACCTACAGGACAGAATGTGTGGCTGTCATACAACTTTATCAGTATATCTTCTGTGTCTTGTGTTATTTCCATAGCCATCAATGGGAACTGGATGTGTTGAGGACCTGGGCATGGTTAGCTCCTACATTTGGGACAAACTAAAACTTTATGGAAGGGGAGGCCCCTCCCTTCTAGCTATCCTACAAGTGTGGGAAATGAAAGTCCTCGCTGTTGTCAAATATGGGTGACAAGATGTTACATGTGGCAGGCAGGTTCTGGGGCTGTGTCATGGCTCAAATAAAGGTCTGCTTGAAAGTGTCAAGCCCTCCGATGGCTAATCTATAATGTGGATTTACAACCAGTCCTGCTCTGCCCTGTCTTGAAGGATTAGGGTACAAAGTGAGCTAAACAAAGGAATACATTCTAAATGAAAAAAGGAAATTGCAGTAGAACCTCTATTTCCTTAACATTTCAACTTCGGGAGGAGAGGGAGTGGGAATGGGTTTTTCAGCAAGTTTTTCTCAGTGATATTCCTCAGGGACTCCTTATGCCAATTGCCAAGTAATTAAGGAGGAGAGAACTACAGTAAGCCTTTATAACCCAAAGTATATGCAGAAAAACAAAGGGAGTTCATTCTGCCTTTACCCATAGCTCGAAATTAAACAAACTGCAATCAGCACATGAACAATATATCTTTTTTTTTTAAAAAAAAAAATCCGTCTCCATTCAAACATGGGGGGGGGGGGAGAGAAATAAAAAAGGAGACATTCCAGCTGAAGGAGATCTATGTGGTAGAATTTGTCAGGCTCTGATTCTCTGCTCCCACAGGAAAGAAGAGAAACATGGTTTCATGACCTGGCTAAGGCAGTGCCAGGGCCAAAAGAATTGGCTGTGAATCGGAGCAAAAGGAATGGGTAGTGAATTGGTTGGGGGTGGGGTTGCTTCAGAAGAGTGGCATGAAAACAAGGCAACACCTGTGCTTGCCGGGAAGGGGCCTGACTTCTTCCTGTAACTGTGTGAAATGCCAAAAGGAGCAAACAGTTTAAGCTAGCTGGTGCAACAAGAAAAGTGAACCAGACAAATGACCTGCAAGCTATGTGCTGGGCCTTAGTACCATACGGTACTAAGGTACCGTACCATACGGCAGAAAGTACCGTATTTTTCACTCTGTAAGACAAACTTTTTTCCTCTTAAAATCTAAGGGGAAATGTCTGTGCGTCTTATGCACGAATGTGTGGTCCCTGGGGCTGGGGGGGGGACGGGACTAGGGCTTCCCCCGCCAGCCCCACAAACTCTGGGAGCAGCTGGAAGGCTGCGCACAGCCTGTCCCCTGCTCCCCGAGCTGCTTTTTGGGGCAGCCCATCAGTGGGGCTGCCCTTCTTCCTCCTCAGGAAAAAGCCCCCAAGAGCCACACACACACTCCGAGCGGCTCATGAAAGGGAGCGCTGAACAGAGCCTGGGATGCATACAGGCTCTACTCAGCGCTCCCTTTAAATAATATTTTCTTTCTTGAAACCACCCCCCCCCCAAAAAAAAAGGTCAGCTGCGCCTTATGGAGCAAAAAATATGGTACTTTCTGCAAGCGTTCTAGAAATAGTGATGCTTAAATCCTTACCAAAGCAAGGGAATCCTGGGAGATAGGAGTGGAGATAAACCAGACAGTGAGGATTTGGGGGAGGTGGGGGACGCTAAGTTATCAGCAGCCTTTTCATTAAAAACCCTGGGAAAGATCTTGGGAACTTGAAGACTCACTACCATAAGATATGGTGACGGCCAGGAGCTTAGATGGCTTTTTAGAAAGGATCAGACAAATTTCAGCAGCCACCTACAAATGGCTATTAGCTATGATAAGTAGAAGCTACAACAAACTCTTGCAGTGTGGAATGTGCCTCTTCAGGCCATCCAGCCATGGCCTCCTCCTCTCCCTTGTTTTCCATACTCCCTTTCACCAACAGCCAGCCAGAATTATGTGCCATTGGTCATGCTCAGTCCTCTTTAGGCCATTTTGGTTTCCCCCAGCCTTTAAGAGCCATCCACTGTAATGTTTTCCTGAAGCCTGCTGGTGGGTGTAGGCTGGTTTCCATAATCCCTGACCATAGGTCATGCTGGCTCAGATGATGAGTCTCTGAGTCCAACAACATCTGGAATGCATCAGGTTGGCTACTCCTGCACCAGATGGATGTTGGATTAATCAAACAAGGCAGTTCTTATGTCCACAGCTGAAGTAGTAGGGAATGGGTGCTATCCCCTGTATGAGAAATTCTCATTTCCCATTCAAAGTGTTTTTCAGAAACAAAAATCTACCTACAGGTTTTCTTACAGCAGGACATTTAGCACTGTCCAGCTCTGTGCCCTGAAGGGTAAACAGCTTTCTTTCTCAAGTCTTGCAAAGAGTAAATTCCTTCACTGGAAACTTTGGATACATGTTAAACTTTAATGTTAAATTTGGGATTAAAAATTCATTTCAAATTCTTACATTTGGAAGGTTTGTAAATGAGTTGCATTATTAAAAATGCAGAATAGCAATGCTCTGTAAGCACAAATGCATCTGCCAAGCCCGTCCTGCTACGTGGTCAACAGAATGTGCCATCCTCTTAGCCAACGTGTGTAATTTGCAGAATAAATGGAAAGAAGCAGCAGGGAAAGCTTCTAAATGAGAAATCTATTTCCTTGTACATGTCAGAAACCAATGCAAATCTTATTACATTCCTTAGTCAGCACCAACCATGAGAAAGTGGGAGTATGGAGAATACAGAATTGCAAGATCCATTGCTTTCTTATAGGACTAAAGAGCTTACATGGTGAGACATGTATTCATGGCTCCACTCCCATGAAATGTCTGCAAGGAGGTTCTGATCTGAAACTATTAAATCTACCGCTATGTATGAACACATGCCAGTATGATGCCCTCTCCGATTGCATGGAGCCCGGACAGCCCCGTGGTTTTCCACGGATCTGAGGGCAATGAAACAATCGTTGAGACGGCTAGAGCGCCGGTGGCGGATAACTCATTCCAAATCTGACTGGACACAGGTTAGAGCTTAACGTCGAGCCTACCAAGTGGCGAGAGCGACGGCGAAGAAGAATTTCTTCACCGCCTCTATTGCATCTGCAGAAAACAGCAGCAGGAGACTTTTTCAGGTGGTTCACAATTTAGCGGAACCACCTGGAACATCGGGGCCCAGTACGGGCCACATGTTCTCCTTCAATGATTTTGCAAAGTTTTTTGCAGATAAAATCGCTCAGATTCGGGAAGAAGTAGACTCCACCGTTGGAGCAGGACCGGGGCGGGAGAGTGCTAGAGTTCTGTCTAGTCAAGTTGAGTGGGATCAATTCCAATCTGTTACCTCCGAGGATGTGGACAGGCTGCTTGGACGAGTGAAACCAACCACCTGTCTCCGGATCCTTGCCCATCCTGGCTTATAAAAGCTAGCCGGGAAGGACTGGGCGATGGGCTTCGTGGGGTGGTGAATGCCTCCCTCCGTGAGGGAGCCTTCCCAGACCCGCTGAAAGAGGCGGTTATTAAACCGCTTCTTAAAAAACCATCTTTAGATGCGGCCACGATGGCCAACTATCGCCCAGTCTCAAATCTTCCATTCCTGGGCAAGGTGATTGAGCGAGCGGTTGCCGAACAACTCCAGGCACGCCTGGAAGAAGCGGACCATTTGGATCCCTTCCAGTCGGGATTCAGGCCTCATCATGGGACTGAAACAGCCTTGGTCGCACTGGTTGATGATCTCCGGCGGGCTAGGGACAAAGGTGAGAGCTGTTTCCTAGTTCTGCTGGATCTCTCAGCGGCGTTTGATACCATCGGCCATAGCATCCTTCTGGACCGTCTTGAGGGGCTGGGAGCTGGGGGCACTGTTATACAGTGGTTCCGCTCCTTCCTCCTGGGCCGTGTTCAGAAAGTGGTGGTGGGGGATGAGTGTTCAGACCCCTGGGCTCTCACTTGTGGGGTGCCTCAGGGTTCTGTCCTCTCCCCCATGCTTTTCAACATTTACATGCAGCCAGTGGGAGAGATCATCAGGAGGTTTGGGCTGGGTGTTCATCAGTATGCGGATGATACCCAGCTCTACCTCTCTTTTAAATCAGAACCAGTGAAGGCGGTGAAGGTCCTGCGTGAGTGTCTGGAGGCGGTTGGAGGATGGATGGCGGCTAACAGATTGAGGTTGAATCCTGACAAGACAGAAGTACTGTTTTGGGGGGACAGGAGGCGGGCAGGTGTGGAGGATTCCCTGGTCTTGAATGGGGTAACTGTGCCCCTGAAGGACCAGGTACGCAGCCTGGGAGTCATTTTGGACTCACAGCTGTCCATGGAGGCACAGGTCAAATCTGTGTCCAGGGCAGCTGTTTACCAGCTCCATCTGGTACGTAGGCTGAGACCCTATCTGCCTGCGGACTGTCTCGCCAGAGTGGTGCATGCTCTGGTTATCTCCCGCTTGGACTACCACAATGCACTCTACGTGGGGCTACCTTTGAAGGTGACTCGGAAACTACAACTAATCCAGAATGCGGCAGCTAGACTGGTGACTGGGGGTGGCCGCCGAGACCATATAACACCGGTCTTGAAAGACCTACATTGGCTCCCAGTACGTTTTCGAGCACAATTCAAAGTGTTGGTGCTGACCTTTAAAGCCCTAAACGGCCTCGGTCCAGTATTCCTGAAGGAGTGTCTCCACCCCCATCATTCTGCCTGGACGCTGAGGTCCAGCGCCGAGGGCCTTCTGGCGGTTCCCTCATTGCGAGAAGCAAAGCTACAGGGAACCAGGCAGAGGGCCTTCTCGGTAGTGGCGCCTGCCCTGTGGAACGCCCTTCCAGCAGATGTCAGAGCAATAAACAACTACCTGACATTCAGAAGACATCTTAAGGCAGCCCTGTTCAGGGAAGTTTTTAACGTGTGATATTTTACTGTATTTTTGGTTTTTATGGAAGCCGCCCAGAGTGGCTGGGGAGGCCCAGCCAGATGGGCGGGGTATAAATAATAAATTATTATTATGATCACTGTTTTGGTCCATTATGCCCTCCTGGATATTAACTTCACACCCTGGGATCAGCGATGGTCATGCATGCAGTCTGCATAGCCTTTTCCATTTCAAAGCTGGGAATGAGGTGCATTCCTTACTTAGGATTTTCTCCTTTACTTCTTTTTTTTTTATAATATTTTTTATTAGTTTTACAAAAATTTTTATAACAGACAAACACAAAAAAGAAAACAAACAAACAAACAAGTATAATTTCATAATGTCATTTCATAAACTTCTTTCCTCGGACTTCCCCATACCTCCCCTCTCTGCATCCTCATGTCCAAATTTTATAGCAACTTATAAATGTTTTTTCCAACTCTAATTCGTCATAGTCCTTTCTTATTCTAATCTTATATTACTGCAACCCTTTCTCTCTATAGAATCTCGACATTCTAAACTTCATCAAGTTTATAGTAGTCCTTAAGATAAATCTTGAATTTCTTCCAATCTTCTTCCGCAGTCTCCTTTCCCTGGTCTCGAATTCTGCTCGTCATTTCCGCCAATGTCATATAGTCAATCACTTTCATCTGCCATTCTTCCACGGTGGGTAGATCTTGTGTCTTCCAATACTTTGCGATCAATATTCTTGCTGCTGTTGTTGCGTACATAAAGAAAGTTCTATCCTTTTTTTGCACCAATTGGCCGACAATGCCCAAGAGAAAGGCCTCTGGTTTCTTAAGAAAGGTATATTTAAATACCTTTTTCATTTCATTATATATCATCTCCCAGAAGACCTTAATCTTCGGGCATGTCCACCAAAGATGATAAAAAGTACCTTCAGTTTCCTTACATTTCCAGCATTTATTGTCAGGCAAATGGTAAATTTTTGCTAGCTTAACTGGGGTCATGTACCACCTGTATACCATTTTCATCACATTTTCCTTTAAGGCACTACATGCCGTAAATTTAATTCCGGTGTTCCACAACCTTTCCCAGTCAGCAGACATAATATTATGACCAATGTCCTGTGCCCACTTAATCATAGCTGATTTAACTGTTTCATCTTGTGTATTCCATTTCAACAGCAAGTTATACATTCTTGACAAATTCTTAGTATTGGGTTCTAACAATTCTGTCTCAAGTTTTGATTTTTCCACCTGGAAGCCAATTTTCCTGTCTTGTTTGAAAACCTTTCTCCTTTACTTCTAAAGTAGCATCACAAAACTAAACCGACAACTCAGAAGAATGCCACGCAGTCATTTCTTGCCAAAGCCCTGCCTTCTATGTGTTTCCCAATTAATTTAAATAGAATCATATAACTGGCAAATGGGGACAAAATGGATATGTGGAATATTTCGCTCTGTTGAAAAGGGTGGAGAAACTCTAGCAATATGGGTAGCTACATGGACATATCAGAGCACCTGAACCCCTAAGAAATCTGGATTGGAGAGAGATATTACACACAGAGTAGCTTCACACACAACACTAAGCCAAACCATAATGAACAAGTGAGGCTGAGGGTTTCCCAAAAGGAGGTCGCAGCTGCTGTGCTCCTCCCCAAAGTTTCCTGCTGCAAACTAAGGCAGTGTTTGGCATAGTACGTTGCCTGAAACCAGCCTCATGGTTTATCTCTCCCAGACCAACCACAAACTGCAAACCCAAGCAGCGAGACAAACACAGAGCCCAGGTTCAGGTGACATGCTATCTCAAACCACAGCTTAGTGTGCAGCAGTGCAACAGCAGCAAAATGAGCAACTGTGATCTCTTCTCCATGACCCAGCACATTTATGCATTAAGCCACACCCACCGAAAGCGGTTTGAATTTCCTTTCTCCCGGGCCTGTTTCAGGTCAGCGTCTAGTTACCTTCTGCTCCCTCTTATCACCAAAAAATATAGGGGCATTAATCACAACACTGGTTATGACTTTCAAGTGTTTGCTGAGGACTCTTCTTTGCTGTCAGGCTTATGGAGGCAATTGCCACACACGCTCCCCCACAACATGTTCTGTAACAGTTAGCTGGTATATTGCTCTCATTGTATTTTAATTGTTGTGAATCATTCTGATTTCCTTTTAAATGAAATTGTGGTATACAAATATTTTTATAAATATAATAAGGATGTCTTGAAGGGCACTTGCTTTGGAACCCAGGCTGCATGTAGTGGTGTGCCAGTTTATTATATGCCCAGGCTGATTGCTAGTCTTGAAAAGCACATAAAGGATAAACAAAAAATAGCAGAGCAGTTAAACAGCCTCGCTTAGAGTCCATCAGCTCCTCTTCCAACCTCCAAATGCAAACAAGGAATATTTGTATATTTAAAAGCGATACTGACATTGAACTACCACTGGAAGCAAGGGCCAGAGCATTGACTTGTGCTTTTAATTGTCTATTTCATGAACATGAGAATCTCATTAAAAACCTTTTCTAAAACTGTACAGAGTTCCAAATGGTGCCCTGGCCCATCCTTTGACAAGATTAGAGAGCAAGGAAATTCCACAAATGAGCAACAGCCCATATTGCTGACCTATGTATCACTGTTGTCAACCAGACAGTATTACAGGACCAAACAGTGACTGAACAATGCCTCTTCCTGACCCAGTCCATCTGCATGGCGGAGAGGGCCAGCATGCCTACATACTCCACTCACTTCGTGTTTCTGCCCCTCTACCAATATCTCTGGAGGGATACTTACACCAAGCCTTAACGTGTCAACACTAAGGTGCCCAACATGTGTGGGCAATGACTACATTTTGGCCAATGACTACATTTTGTCCATGAGAACAGCATATACAGTACAAGCAAGCTGTATTTGAATATTACAGATGCATTTGGATGTCCAGGTAGACTGGAGGCTGGGCAGAAGCACTGAGTACCTCTCTCCATCCAGGCAGTCAAGTGGAATTATCACAGTTCAAGGACACAATCCAGCCAGGCAATGGGAGCTGGGGGACTTATGGAGCAGAGTCAGTGAGGAGTGTGGCCTAAGAAAGAGGCATGGCCTGTGGAGAGTCCAAAAGAGAAGAGAGAGGGCTGTATTTGGTACCCTGGTCTGAGGTTCCCCACCCCTGCTCTTAATTCTGTGAGGCTCTGCCTGTGGCCCAATACTTTCTTCTTTGATCCACAGTTGAAGCACCATATTTTGTTTTGGCTCTCCTAACTTGTTACAGCTCTTCTTCCCCTCACTCCCTCCCTTAATACTGCCAACTGAGCCATTTTGTTTGGAAATCAAAATAGCAGGCCTGCTGGCTGACCTGTGAACACATTTTTCAGCCCTTTTGTACCCCCAGTTCTCTAAAATGATGATTTCCTTTTCTTATCCTACAATACCATGAAAGGTTACATGCTGTACATCAGCCTTCACCAACTGGGTGCCCTGCAGATGTTTTGGTCCACAACTCCCATCTGCCATAGCTGTTTTAGTGGATTCATCACATAATGGCAGAAAGATTCATGAGTGGGTAGATTCATCATATATGGACAGAGAGGAGTTCATGTGGGCTGGGCTGATGGGAATTGTGGTCCAAAACATCTGCAGGGCACCTGGTTGCCAAAGGATGGACAACATAACATTGACCAAGAAGCAGAAACTGTGCTACAGAGATTGTGAGGTCATAGCATAAACAATGGGAGTTTGATGCAATTGTTAGCAAGAAGCCTACATTTCAGTGTAAACAGTGTGTTGAGCAACACATGCACCTGCAAAAGAACAAATTAAATATATATTTCTAGACCATTCAGAAACTAAATTATAGCTTTCTACTGGCAAGTAATCCCGGTGTCAGGTGAGAAATCTAGCAGGAAGGAGAAAGTTTGTTCTGGCAACTCTAACAGTCAATGACAAAGTATCTCATTTAAGACAAAATGGAACACATGTTAAAGATAAAAACAAAATAAAAAGGAAGGCATCTTCCCCTGATTTATGCACAACAGTGCATACTGTATACCAAAAGTTTAGAATAAAGCCTGCATTTAATCTCTTACTTATAAGCAAAGGATTAAAAATAATCCTTAAAAAATTTCTAAAACTTTTAAAGGTATTCATTTAAGGTGATTTAATCTAAAAATTACGAAACACCTTTATAACTTTGAGCCTTATTTAAAAGAGGAGGGAAAGGCAGCAATTCCTAAAGGCTCAAAATTATAGAAGCATTTTTTTAAAAAAATAAACAACTTGCACTGAGCTGGATACTAATGAAAGATTGCCTCAAAATGCATATAGCATCTTCAGGGGAGGGATTTTCCTTAAGACCTAAATTTTCTATCCATGCCTGTTGCTCTCACAATAATTATCAGATCCCCCACCTGATGCCCCCTGCATTTTAATCAGAGATGCTTTTAACACAATGCCAAGTTTGTTCCTATATGCTACCTTTCATAAATGAAATGCTAAATCACAGAAACAGACATTTTTTGGAGACTCATGAGTGGTTACTAAGGAGAGAGCTTTTTCAATGGTGGTTCCTGGGTGATGGCATGCCCTCCCCAACAAATCTCACCTGGTGACTACATTAAGATCCTTTCACCAAGTTAAGTCAAGGCCATTTTATTCTTCCAGGGTTTGGGGTTTTTTGCCCTTGGAACAGGCAATTGTATTGGGTTTTTAATGCTGTTTATACTGTTTGTGCAAGTTTTTAAGCAGAAAACTGAATGCCTGCTTTTTTAGTGGTTTTAATTGAACTCTGTGTGAATCTCCCAGACAAATTTTCCAGATATATAAATAATATCACACCATCATAGCACATTTATATCACGGCAAGGGTGAGAGCAGTCTGGTCTCAACCGCTGACCACAGAGAGAACTGAAAGCCACTGGTAAATTCCACAACTTCTATCCAAGCAAGAACACCAGAAAAGGAAGAGCAGCCTGGACCCATCAAGATATAGATTCCTGGTTTCGGGTCATCTCTTTGTTGTGGTGCTGTCAAACTGATCTTCCTCCCTTACCTTCCACTCCCTTTTGTGTGTCTTTGTAGTTTTTAAGTGCAGGGGATGTGTCTTGTTTCCATTTTTGCATAGTGCTTGCCACTACCAAAATATTAAGCTTTTTAAAAATTTTGATAGATGCAAGCTGTTTGAAGATACCTCCCCCCCCCACTCGAAAAGTGGAATGAAACAAGCAATGTGTATAATTCAGAGTATTTACTGCATCGAGGAGCATAGAAAAGGGCTGCACAACAAACAAGTTAACTTCCCAAAGTAAAAAAAAAAGGAGATTAAAAATAATCAACAAGAAATTGCTGCAAGAATTTGTCCATGCTACACAGGGAACTGACAGTAACTACCAGACCTAGTAATGCTAAAATGAAACCTTATATTTATATATATTCTTTTTTATCCTGTAGGATGCCAAAATGATAATATAGCCTGGCATAAAAATTACAGCATGCAGAACCATAGCTTTTTAAGGCTGAAATGCAGCCTTCCCCGGGGGCTGAACGTGGCAACTCTATAGCAGTGGAAGAGATAAATTAAGAAATATCATATCAAATTGAAAATGGAGAACTACGAGCTGAAAGAAGCCAGATCAGAGTTATATCCTGCCTTTAGAACACACTCACACATTCCATTGCATTTTTTTAATAACCACACAAGCCAAGCAATCCTCCCCCCCCCCCCCAACAGCACACCCGCTGCCTCTGATAACACAGAAGTATTGACTCCACATTTTGGGAGGCCATAGAGGGCAAGATGCCATTAGTGGCTCCCCCTCCCTCCTTGCTATCCCACTTCCCAGTGTATTCTCCCATTACTCATTATTACAAAAAGTGTGATTTCCAGGGGAAAGCGGGTTTGTTTTGCATGAGCATCAAGTCAACTTCAATTGCACTACTTGAATTTGCCAGTATGCAACTGAATTCCACTTGAATACATAGGCAATGTGGAAGTACTCAGGGTAAACTATGGAATTTGCTCATAGCCACCAGTTTGGATGACATTAAGAGGATATTAGACAAATGCATGAAGGATAACCCTAAGAATAGCTACTAGCCATCAGGGCTGAATACTGCCTCCAGTATCAGGGGAGGAATGTCTCTGATTACCAGTTGCTGGGAACCTGAGAACAAATGGGGCAAAGTGTTTTTTGCAGTTATGTTTTGCTTGCTGGCTTCCCATAGGCATCCAGTTGGCTCCTGTGAAAACAGGATGTTGGATTAGTTGGGCCTTTGCTCTGTTCCAGGGCACTCCTTAAGTTCTTATATATAAGATGCTTAAAAACGTCATGAGTCCCTGCCCTCCCTCACCACACTACCTCTCCACAATATAAACGCCTCCATTAGTTATTATCCATTAATTTTTCCCTGCCTTTCTACCAAGCATATTCAAGGCAGCTTACAACAGTAAAATCAATAAAACAAAATAAACAATGTAATAGCCACAACTTAAATCTAATAACACTGAGATAGACTAGGACAGTATATTAAAACAGTAGCAGCAGTAGTTTATGACGGGCTTTCCTGCACTGGCTTTTCCCAAAGGTGCACTGAGCTTTGGTGTCAGATGTGAACATTTAGAATGCGACCTCTAGTTCAAAACCTGTAAAACCCCAGAGGCATCTCCATATATCCTTGGGCAATCCACCTTCCCACTGGCATGCACAGTAGGCTAACGAACTGGGCCACTTTAAATGAGTTACAGCACTGTTGGGTTGCACAGTGTACACTCTCACATTATGTGTGTGTTTCCCTTTGCCAGATGGAATAGATAGATGGATTCAATACGCCTGGCAGGGACAGAAGCTTGTGGGGGTTAATTAATGAGCTTTTCTGTATGCCCTGGGCACCATCATGCTAGAACATAAATGAAAATGTCACAAGATGAGCAGGGATTTGTTGTTTTGCTCTAGCAGTATGGCTAAAGATGGGTGCTCCGATAGGGGGGCCTTTTTAGAAGACACATCAGAGAAGGCAGCACCACATGGAGACAGGTACACCTTTAAAAGTTTAGGGAATTGGGTAGCAGAGAACTAATTACAGACCATGAGCAGCATCAGCATGGATAGTGTGGCCAGATGCAAAATAAAGGGAAGAACTCTTGCACTTTTAACAGCTGTGTAGAAAAGGCAATTCCAGCAGGTGCATGGAAAGTTATACCTTCTGAAACCCTCTTTTTTGCTTGACTTTTAAAGTATAGGAATCCCATCATCTTTTTCATCTTTTTGCTTAGCCTTATTCTTCACCAAATAAACATACCAAAAAAAAGGTTATTTGTTACACTGGACATGTCAACCAAGCAGCCAATTCATAAACAACATCACTCATGCATTCAAAGTTGATGCACAATGGAAAGAGGCATAGCTCAATGGTAGAGCTCAAGCTTTGCATTCAAGGAGTGGCACAGATTCAATCCCTTGCATCTCCAGGTAAAACTGGAGAAAACCACTGTCTGAACCCTTGGATATCAACAGTCACTCATTTTAGCAAACTGGTCTTCAACAGCTGGGTTCCACTGGGTGACAGCACTACTATCATACAAATATATGGCTAAAAATTAAAAAGTGTGTTTGGGCTAAAGGTGGGCCCCAGGTATTAAAAGGCTGAACACTGCTAGTGTGAAGGTAAAAGTAAAGGACCCCTGGATGGTTAACTCCAGTCAAAGCCGACTATGGGGTTGCGGCACTCATCTTGCTTTCAGGCCAAGGGAGCCGGTGTTTGTCCACAGACACCTTTCCAGGTCATGTGGCCAGCATGACTAAACTGCTTCTGGCGCAATGGGACACCTTGACGGAAATGAGAACGCATGGAAACGCTGTTTACCTTCCCGCCACAACGGTACCTATTTATCTACTGGCACAGGCATGCTTTCAAACTGCTGGGTTGGCAGGAGCTGGGACAGAGCAAAGGGGGCTCACCCCATTGCGGGGATTTAAATCGACAACCTTCTGATCGGCAAGCCCAAGAGGCTCAGTGGTAGACAATACTGAACAAGGTGGATGAGTGGTCTGTGACTTGGTATAAAGCAGGATGCTATGTTTCACAGGAAACAGACATCTGGTATTAATTTTTTAAAACTATTCTCACCTCAAGGAGCATTTCTCCCTGCTACCTCCTGTCATTTTTCTTAGGTAAAAAGCTGAACCAAAATTTTCAGCTCAGATGTGCTATATACAGAAGATGACAAATATAAATGCATGAGGATCAAGAAATTTGTCTCTGCCATTCTCAGGAACTTGATGACTTCCAGGTATACAAGCCCTGATCTTGAATCTCCCATGCACTCATTCAATCAACTGACATATAGCTTAAGGAGATTAAAAAAACCCCAAACAAAACACCTTGCAACTTTAGTACCTAGATACTTTTTAATTATTTCCTCCTGTATTCCATCTAGCCATGTTTTTGTCACTGTTTTTAGCAGGAATGGGGAGGTGCAAAAGCCGGAAAGATAACAGCAGCATTTTTTATTTTTTAAAAAAACAACCACACATGGAGAACTAGAATCTTTAGACACATAATGAAAACCTTTGTGCAAAGGTGTTAAGTAAGTATATCCTGTTCCCAACCAAATGGGTTTAGCAATCTTGTACTAAAGCCAGCTTCTTCCATTCTTCCTTTGGTTCTCTGCCCCCCCCCCCTTCTCTGCAGAGTTCACTGGTTCAGCTTTGCTGTTTTGGGGGTCTAATGTCAAGTCTCCTGTGATGTCACTAGCTGTGCAGCGTTAGTATGCTGGGCCAATTGGAAGGCACATGCTAAAGTGAAGGTTATTATTGGCTTATTGCTGCTTCTTTCTGGGATGAAGCCAAGATGCAGGAATTTGCAAAGTTGCTTAACTCAGCGTTTCTCTTCTGGTGGAATGACATCTGTGCACAGGCAGTCTTTCTGTGCTAGGCACCTGTAGCTTCTTGTAAACATACCCTTTCATGTCCTGCAAGGTGCTTTCAAAATGTCACTTTAACCCTATCATCAAGGTGAATACAAGGGGCTGATGGGGTGTTGCAGCTCAGGTACATATGAAGGACCACATCTTAATAGTCCCTGCTCTAAGGGCCTCCATATTTGTCATCAGATCCTTTCAAAAGTGAAAAATCCCCTGAAGCAAAGGTGGTCTGATGTTGCCTTGACTGGATGCTAAACCTGGATAATGTAACACACCAATGCAGGCAAAAGAAGAGACTTAAATAGAATAACTTTGTCCTGCATTGAACCTTCTGTAGAGGTAAACAGAGAGGATTTAGTTTTCTGCTGCAAACTGCCTGTTGCCTAAGCACTTTCCAGGAAAACTATGATTGCATCCGCTTTGCCTAAAATTGCATGATTTTTTTGTATGTGTGTCTGTCTTTTAAATAAATATCCTAAAGCACATTTTTTAATTTCCATTTAGATCTCGGATTAATATTTTATATGTTAATTTGCCTTTAATCTCCTTGTGCCTCATTACCCACTGACTTTCACAGCCTGGAAATAGGACAAGAAGGGCGAAGGGTAGGAACAGACGGAGAGGGTGGGAACGGACGAGAGGGAAACATGGCGAGGGCAGAGAGTATTGTTGACAGCATCTGATCCCCCCGATTAATGTATTTCTAAGCAGATTAACCGAATCCCAACTGCTCTGTGCCAGGTCTCTTCCCTAAGCTTCTTGCTCCACCATGTAAACAAAAAAAACAAACAAAACAAAACCCTACAAAATATATTACCCTGAACAAAAACCCAACACTGGGGATAGGTCAAAATGTCCATAGTCTATCTACATTTATAGAAGAATCAACCTGAAAAAGGAACTTGTGGCAGGAAAAACTTGCCCCCCAAATTCTATATAAACCAAAATGAAACTCCAGATTTACTAAAAACACACAACAGCTCCACCCCCACCCACATTTTGCTGATTTTTGCCTAACTCCGTCCATAGCTGTCCGTCTCCAGAAATGGAAGGGAAATGCAGGGAGAGGAACAGAATGGCCCTAGTAGCAGCAATGGGCAGGCAGGTCCCATGTGCACATGACAGTGAGTGACCTCATTTGGCTTTACTTATCCGTAACCCTCTCCATAGCAACAGCTAGGATGCTGTGGCAGGGGAGGGGAAAGAGCAACAGAAACAACCCGTTAAGGAATCACAGAAACAACAGATTCCATGAAAAAATAATGAATCACTGACATGCGGAGCCTTGTATCCTCCTCAATGAAGTATTCAGTCTGAATGCTAATAATAAAGTTATCTGTGCTTTCTATCTTTGTCACACCCCAGTGGGAGTAAGAAAAGAAAAATCGAACTGAGATATGTGTGCATGTAGCGGGGATGGGACCCAAGACCTGGGGCCCAGAAGCAACCTTCCAGCGCTCTCTACCAGGCCCTTGGGTAAGGTTACCAGATTTTTTTTCAATGAATCCGGGGACACTATACACACACACACACACACACACACACAGTCATGTAATCTGTCAGACATGACATCAGAATTTTAGAGCTGGAAGGTACCTGGGTGGTGATCTAGTCCAACCCTTTGCTCAGTGGAGAAAGTACAATGCAGGATGCAATTACAGCATCCCTAACAGATGGTCATCCAAGCCTCAGCTTAAATATCTTCAGTGAAGGAGAGCAGACAACCTCCCTAAGCAGTCTGTTCTCTTGAACAGCTCATACCAGAAGGAAGTTTCTTCTCGTGTTTAGAAGAAATCTGCTCCCCTGCAATGTCCACCCACTAGCTCCAGTCCTGCCACCCATTGAGTTCTGCTGGGCAAAGCAAATGAGCTCAACTAGCAACACGGTTAGAAGGGGATAACCTACCACAAAAGCTTTAGCCCCCACCCCATTATTGTTCCAGATTGTACATTTACTTATAAATGTATAAGCAGAGACATCCCAAGATTACACAAGTCTTGCCTCGGTGGTATGGATCTCAGCATCCTTTAATGCTTGCCTCAAATACAAGGTAAACATTAAGCTCTCAGAAATTCTTCTGCAGTTTGGAATAGAATACAAGTTTCTGCACATACAAAGAGTGATTTTGGCCTGCATTTAATTTGGTCCAAGTCATGGACAGCAATTACTGGTCACATTAAACTAAGCAAGTGCTCTTCCAAGGTCATGTTTATGACTTCAGAGACCATTGGCCAACCCCAGTGATGGTTAAAAAGAAGTTGTGAATCCCCAGACGTTAGTTATCTGATCAACATTCTTTTAAATGTAGCAAAGGAAGGTCCGCCCATCACTGCGTGTAAGTGAATGGTTGTGCTTCCCTTGTTAGTGGGGTGAGAATTATATGGCTATACTTTGAAACAAAACCTAATTTACACCCCTGGCACTGCTGGGGGAAATGATCCCCAATGAAAGGGGGAAGTACAATGTTTCTGTGTGCAGACAGGCACACAATGCCCTCCTCAGGTGCCTTGTAATGTCTTCATCCTGTTAGTAACAACAATGAGCACTTCACTTGTATAACAAGGGTTGATCCAGCTGTGGCTGTCCAGCAGTTCAATTCCAATTTGTATCTGTTTCAGGAATACCACTCACCGAGGATTGCAAATTGACCAGCCACAATTGATCAGTATGGTCAATGTAAAGGGATGACGACGTAAGCCAACAGCATCTGGAGAGCACCATGTTGTCTACCCCAGTCTATATTATAATTGGTACCTCATAGAGACAATTCAGACACCATGGAGGTTGCAAAGGCCAACAGCTAAAAAACAAAGATTCCCACATAGTGGTTCACATACAAGTGTAAGCTATTTACCCATTGCTGCACTGCCCTATGGAGCCACAAGCTACCTTGGAGCTGCCCTTTTGGTGGAGCGGCCATAGCTCACTAGTAGTGCACACATACAGTGGCAAGTATAATAGGAGGGGGAAGCTTGTGCCTGACATCTTGGAGAGCCATGGCCAGCCTCAATAGACAGCAGTCAGATGAACCAATGGCTACATGGACCAATAATTACTTACCGTCCTTGTGTGAAGGCTACCAAAACATTTCAGCTTGGAGATTGAAGAAATGAATATTACACCAGCAGAGTAATATGCAGTCTCATTTTGGATTATAAAAATTAATCCTTTCCCTCTCTGAGTATTATTCTCCATTACATTCCTCTCATTAAGTCTGTATCTGAACAGGAACTGATCAAACATGCTGCCTGGTAGGGGTGGGAGATATGTTGTCCAAAACCGGTTTGAAGTTCACATTGTGATAATTGTTTCATAATATTGGAACTGGCAATATATCATGAATCACAATGTGTGTAAGGACTAGGCAATGTCTGGTTTCCAACATTGCAATAACTTACCAGCTAAACATCACGATAACTCACCGGCTAAACACTGCAATCTACCACAATGTCTGAAATAAGGATGGGACTCTACAGAGGCAAACAGGACAATGTCCTGGCAACTGCTACTACTTAATGGTCTAAAATGGATAAATGACAATATTATTAATCATCCCACACTCAGTTTCATTTGCAAGCAAGCCAAAATGCATCCCAACAGGACTTTCAGGGCTTGACTACCAAATGGTGGTATTCAGGACAATCCAAAGTATGCCGATATGTCATAGTGAATACAAATAATCTGGGACAGCCAGCAGACCTGCTAGGAGGCATAAGCAGCAGTGGCAGAAACAGCTTGCCATGACTGCAGTACATGTCGGCAAGGCCTTGTGGTGGCGGTATAATCAGTGGTGGCCTGTGAATCCTCATGGCGGCAACAGGAGGGGGAAGCAGTAACAGCAGCAGCCTACATGGCCTTGTGGCAGCAGAAAAAGCAGTGGCTACTTGTGAGGCGGCAACAGGAGCTGGAGGCATTAGCAGTGGCAGCCTGCAAGAACTCACAGAAGTGATGGGAGGTGGCAGCAGTAGTGGCAGTGGCTTGCGAGGCCTTGTGGTGGCAACAGAAGTTGGTGGCAGTAATGGCAATGGCCTGCAAGCCCTCATGGCAGTGACAAAATGAGACAGAAGAAATAGCGGTGGCCTGCAAGGCCTCGCAGTGGTGACAGAGAGTGACAGCAGTAACGGCACCCTGCAAGGCTTCACAGTGGCAACGGGAGATGGCAGCAGTAGCAGCAGTGGCCTGCAAAGCCTCATAGCAGCCTCATGTCAGCAATAGTAGTGGCAGCCTGCGAGGCCTCGTGGTGACCCAAGAAGTGGGGCTTGTGAGGCCTTGCCATGCTGGCAAGAAGTGGCGGCAGCCTGCAAGTCCTCTTGGCGGTAGTGGGAGACTGTGGCCAAAGCTGTAGCAGCCTGCCTCAGCAAGGCCTTGCAGGCCACCTCTGCTTCTGTCACCATCTCCTGCTGCCACCGCAACGACTCACCGGCTGCTGCTGCTACTGCCACCACCATGTTAGGGCCTAGCAAGCCATTGCCAATTTTGCCACCGCCGCAAGGCCTTGCAGGCCACCACTACTGCTGCCACCATGACAAGGCCTCGTAGGCTGCCGCCGCTGCCCACTGCCATGGCAAGGCTTCGCAGGCTGATTATTGTGTCACTGCTGCCAAGCTGCCACTTCTTCTGCCCCCCCCCCCATTACTGATTCTGCTGCCACAAGGCTGCTGCCGCTTCTGCCACGTAGCAGGCTTGCTGGCAGACTGACAGTCCCAGATTATTTGTATTCAGTACGAATCATCACCAGACTTTGCGGAAAGTGATCATGAGGTGACTGATAATATAATCATTTATCAGTTTTGAGCCCTTAAGTAGTAGCAGTTGTCCTGTTCGCCTCTGCGTAATTCCTTCCTTATTTCAGATATCGTGATATATATCAATATATTGTGCTGTTTAGCTGGTGATACATTGCAATATTGAAAACCAGTTATCGCCCAGCCCTACTACCTGGGAGGACTATATTGAAACCGCTACCTGTTAAACACAAAGGCTGCCATCTCCTACTCTAGATTCAGAATGACAGAAACACAAGCCACCGTTTGAATAAGAGTGCCTTAGTTTACTTCATTCTAAAGTCACTGTTGCCTAATTTTCTCCCATTACGAGGGCAAGAGTAGAGCATGAAGCAGAGGTGATGGTTGAAAACGAGCTTTACAACAAGCTGTCTGTTTCTGTGACAAATCCTCCTTGAGAAGACAACGCCATGCAAAAAAATTGACAATAAAATTGTGACATGTTTTTTGTTGTGGTGCACAGCAACCAAAGACTTGGGTTAAACAATAACTTTAAAAAAATCTCTACTGAAATTGTTGTTGGGGTGGGGAAAGAATCAAACTAAATAATTCTTCACAGAGTTAGTTAAGGCTGCAAGGGAAAGATAAGGGTAAGAAAAAGCAAGCAAGCAGATGAGCTGATGCCCTGGAGGGAATAAGAAAGGATTTGCAAATATATTTGGGGGAAAGAAATGCCAGAAAGAAGGTAGGCTCATTAATAAATTAAGATGTGGGTGAAATTAATGATTCAAAAATGGCTAAGATATAGGGCAGCTACTTTAAAAAAAAGTATAATAAGAAAAACAAAGAAGCATAGGATGGATTAGAACAGATTGTTAAAATATTCTTTTAAAATGTTTGTTTTCATTTCTTACTGTATATTAATTTATGATGCGCCTTCCACATGAGCCTAAAGGTAATGTACACAAAAGCAACTAAAAATAGTTTTTAAAGCAGTACAAAAAACAAACAAGATAGGCTGAAAAATAACACAGAATAAACACCTCTAAGTCCTTTTCTCCCAGCTGGAAAAAGTTGTTAAAAGAAAAAAGTATTCATTTATTTCTAGAAGGTAGAAATAGTGGCCATGTGTCATATCTCAAACAGTGGTGCTGACTGTTTTACATCATTCAGCTACCTGGTAAATAGCATTATTGGTTTCACCTTTAGTCTCCCTGTGGAACAGTGAAGTGGTTTGTAGTTCCTCTGGTTTTTTAAAAAATGGCTCTGTACTATGCTACTAGAAAAACATATACTTTGTTGGCAGACCTAGTGTTGTGTACTAGACCTGGTAGGCTCCTGTGAGCAAGTTCTAATGAGTCCTTGATGGAAACATGAGCAACTACACCCCTAATCCTAACCACGGGGTCAGAAGTGTGACACCCCGCACAGAGAAATCAGCTGGCTTGTTTGGTCACTGAAGCTTGTCCACTCCTCGACTCATTTGCATTTTGTATGCGGTTCAATATCTCTGGGCCTGCCAAGAGTTACAGAGCCAGCAGTGATGAATGAATGGCAAGGTTTCAAAGCCTTTCTCTGTGCAGTTCCGCCTAACGCGCTATAGCATTTATCTCTTTGCTGTTTTGTTGGTGCCTGGAGGATCTCAGATGAATTGTGCTCTCTCTTACCCACCACCTCAAAGCTTTAATCTTTCTTGGAACATCTTGGATAAATGCATTTCTTGCTTAGAGAATCCCATTGCAAGTCCTGTGGTTGTGCTGGAGACCCACGAATCTGGGATGGATACCATAAGCTATAAAATGACCACATTCAGCTGAAAGGCATTGTTCACAACTTGTAGAGCATAAGCACAATCCTTCACGAACATCTGCCGAACAAATTTCACTGAAATAAATAGGATTTGCATGAAGGCACTACTGTGCTCTTGCACACATTTCCAATTCATTTCAATGGAACTTGCTTGGCTGATTGAATTATTTTGCCCTCATTCAGTTCTGCAGACAGTGTTGCTGGTTGAGTGTACAAAAGTCTGTTACAAAGGGGACAAAACTTGGTGGGCGACAGTGTGGGAATACATAGCTGTATAGTAAACCTGTAGTAGTAATATCACTCTATGTGTTCATTCTAAAAAAATGGGGAAAGGATGATCCTGACATTCACATTTATGAAGATTCTTAAGATGGAACTTAAACATAAAGAAAGCATCACATTTCAGATTCAGAATAAAGAAAACTTCTAAACACATTTTGAGCGACCCTGAAGTAAGTGGAAACATATATGGGATCCTTAAAATGTGAATTAACTGGAATTCTCCCCTTTCAAAGAAAAGTATTATTATTTAGTATGAAGACTTGGCATGTTGAACTTGTTGATGTTAGTTATTTTTACAGTAGGATTTAATGGGTCAATGTTGCTTATATGGCCCTCGCTGCTGTTAATGCATGCATTGTCCCATACAGACTACAAGCAGAAGCCCATTTACATAATTTTAGCAAGAAACTTGATGATCTATGGAAGCCAACTTTGGCTGCTCCCTAGGTTCATAAGTTGCAGCTTTGGCAGGGGTATAGAAACAAATTTTCTAAAACTGCATGTTAGCAAAAGAGTCTCCATAAGATTATAGAAAAACAAACATAACAATGAGCTGTGTTCTTGGCAATTATTATCCTATAAATCTAAGTTCTATGCTAGTAAAATAATAGAGCCTATACAAACATGAAAGAAAACTAAAAACAGAAAATGGAACTTGTGCATAGTAAAACTAGCAAAAATAAAATTATTCCTACTCCTTAAGAGTAATTTACAGCTTTTCACATGTAAATTTTATTATAAATTATAATAAAGTATAAACTCTACACTCTTTGAAAATTAAGACAGTAAATTTTGGTGGTATTTGGGTAGTAATATAAAAGTAGGTTCTGGTTATTTCCTGCACTGCAATTTTAAATCAAGGAAGTTATCCCACCAGTTTCTGAACGGATCTATGTACATCTAGTCTCAAATTATGGCAAGAAACAGGGAGCACCCCAGGGTTTTTTCTGATTTTCTTGTGATTCCACAATGCCATTCTTTTACAATTAAATACTTAAAACTGGGTGTGTGGGGCCAAGGTTTCAACACTGTATGCTGCCTCTGCTGGAAACAATAGCCTTGCAAGGACAGAGCAGCAAATGCAGTTGAGAATAATAGAAGCAACTAGGCTAAGCTAAACGGGAAAGCAGTGAAAAGGTTGACCAAGGGAAATGGGAGAACATGCTCTAATTCAGTGTTTCCCATCCTTTTTTGCGCAAAGGCACACTTGTTTCATGAAAAAAATCTCGAGGCACACCACCATTACAGCCCCGTGACGTCAGCGCGCAGCGTCACGCCGGGAGGGACATGAATTGCTAGCAAATTACATAATCACCTCCTTGAGGGCTGGCTCATCTTCTCCGAAGGCAGAACCCCATTAATTAACAGCACAGACTCACACCATAGCCAAGACGAGGGGGGAAAACCTCAGTCATGCACAGTCATGCACATGGGGGGACTAAATGAGGACGAAGACCGGGCAGAGAGCAGGGTTCAAATCACCCCACCTGGCCAGGACAATCCCTGGGTGCTCCCTTGGGCCACTCGCCTGACCCACCTCGCAGGGCTGTTGTTGCGAGGATAACACGGGGAGAACCCCGGGAGCTCCTTGGAGGAGAAAGCGGGCGATGAATGCAATGCACGAAATATATGAGAGGCGACCAGGTTTTGCAGGTGAGGGGCCCCCGCCAGCCTCCGCTTCCAACACCCGGCGCAACGACGCCGAAGTTTCCCCCCGGGCTCGGCTCGGGGAGCAGCGCTGCTCCCCCCGGCTCCCCTTCGCCCTCCCGGCTCTCTCTGCCGCCCACTGGGAACCCCCCTCACCTGCCAAGTCCGGAGCGCCGGTGGAAGTTGCATGCATGCATGCAGGGCGCCGCGTTGCCATTGCATTGCACTGCACTCCATGCAACGCCTGCACGCATGCATTGCCTTGCACGCCCGCCAAGGGGTCTCCCCGCGGTCCGATGCATCCCCTCCGGCGCGGATGCAGCATTGCAAAAATAACCCCCCCCCCGACGCAGCCCTACCTGGGGGGCAGCCTCCGCCTCCGCCGCTCCGCCTCCACGGGGATCCCCGGGCTCCATCCTGTCGCCCGATCTCCGCGGGGGTGCAGGCAGGCTGCGCGGGGTCTGCGCGGAAGAGCCCCTGCCCGCCCGGCCACCACCGCTGCGCTCATTCCATGGCCGGGAGAAGAGCGCTTCAAACAAAACGCCCGGCCCGCCAGGCCACGCTGGGAAACGTAGTTCGCGCACCCCGCGCGGGCGCGGAGCCCAAGGGCGAGGGGACTACGGATCCCGGCAGCCCCCGTGCCGGGGACGGAGGGGGAGAGGCCGGGTGCAGGGATGGAGGGACGGGTGGGCGAGCGAGTGAGTGAGTGGCAGCCGCCAAGCCTTGGCCGAGAGCCAGGAAGGGCCTCCCCGGAGGAGGAGGAGGGAGGCTCAGAGCGGGAGGGAGGGAGGGAATCCCAGGGGTCATCTAGTGACGGCGCCCCAATTGAAAATTTGACTTTTTTAAAAAAAAATCTTTCAAATTTTTTAATTTTTCCCGTGGCACACCAGGCAACATCTCGCGGCACACTAGTGTGCCGCAGAACAGTGGTTGGGAAACACTGCTCTAATTAAAGGGGAAAGAGTCTTGTCTTCCTTTGCATCAGGCCACCCTAGCACAATGTGAATGTCCACCAACACACAATAGCCTTGTGAAAGGGCCCCTCCAGACTGTTTTATTGCAGGTCTATGGGGCGTTAGGGGAGGGGTAGTACCTCTGATGAGGGCACGTTGTGCTTCTTCTGGGATAGTTTCTCCACCTTTGGTCCCCACCCTACACTCAGGTCTCACCTGTGGCTCCTGTCAGCATGCAACTACTCTGGGAATGGCTTCGACTGGCCAACTAAACCAAGTGAGGGTAGCTAATGGGTCTCAAACCACTGGTGAGTTAGGGACTTCCCCTGCATGCGAGGACAGATTCTAGCAGATTGAGCAGATGAGACCAATAGTCCAATGATCCAGAAGGTGGTTTCTGCACATGCTGTAGAAGGAAGCAAGGGGAAGATGGGGATTGTCAACCTGGGAAGGTAGCTACTCTAGGAGGACAACTCTGATCCCTAATCTCCGCTGCCTTGTGTGATATCTTTGGGAGAAGAAAAAGCTAAGGAGTAAACCCTACACAAATCTGGAGTGGAGTCCCTCCTAAGATGGTTGGATGGTGACCTGTATGCCTCCTTCCAGCAACTCTTACAGCCAAGCTGGTGCCAAGCGTATTGCTCTGCTTTTATCTGAACCACATCAGCAAGGCCAAGAGAGATTTTTATTTATTTTTTGTCATCTTGGCCATAACTTCAATACACACTGCCTAGGCTTGCACCCCAGAAAGGTCACTTCAGTGCTGCTAGCACTTCACCTCCAGAGGCACACTCCATTGTCTCTCAAGACAGACAGATGCCAACATAGCAACATTCTGCAACTTGTTCCTGGCACAATAATAATGAATCAGTAGTAGATTTACTCTGCTTTATTCATTGTTCTGCAGTGCTTTCTCATTGCTAGCACATTGTTGCTAACCAGAGGGGCTGCAGCACAACTAAAGTGGGACAAAAACAACAACACAGAGAATATTTGTGGTATGAAAAACTACAGGATTTCAACAAGAACATGCACTGACTAGAGATGAAGTATGATGACCGTACAAACTAGTGATAATAATCCTTGACAGTTTTTAATACTGTTTCTAATTGCTCAAAGTGTGTGCTTCACATATAAAATATCGGAAATCCTCACTACACCTCTAAGGTAGGCAAGTATCTATCATTATTCCCATTCAACAGATGAAGCTGGGAGAATAAGGCTCTCCTATGAGTTCAAGACTAATACTTCCCAACTCACCATCCAAACCACTACACTATGCTCTTCATTTCTTAACTCTGTTTTGCAGTTTTTGATGTTTGGCCTTTTCCTCTCTTTTATATTTGATAAAAGGCTACCCCTGTGGGATTCCCTCATCTGCCTAGGCTGCATTTTTCAGCTGCTCTTGATAATCTCATGGCCATTAACACTCCATAAGAGAAGATTATAATGGTCATTAAATCTTATTATTCATTATTAATTTTAAGGCTGCACTTAGGAGGCTCCTGGGTCAGTGCCCCCATTGGCTGGGTGCTGCATAAACACCACTGAAACTAAGAGGAGTGTTTCCCCTGACTCAGCCTGTTTGCTCATAATGCTGTCTTACATTTTTATCAGTCTAGAAACCAAGGAGCAGAAGAGCAGCCTGCTGAGATGCACTGTCTGCTCTTCCCTTAGATATGCATTAATTTGCGTTTTTAAAGTGAACCAGCACAGCCTTCCATAGCACATGGAAGTCCCCATTTTAGTAATCGTTTCCAGTAAATTAATTGAAACAAATTAATTAATTAATCAATCAGTTAGGTCAATCAGTAAAAAAAAAAAAAAAACCTTTTGATTGATTAAAAAGCATCCCTGATTAACTGGGCAAAACATCGTTTTTCAATTTACTCATTTTTTAACCTGAGTACGCTTGGAAGCTGCAGATGTTAGGTACCATCTTAGAATAGCCATCAAACATAGAAAGCTGCCTTATACTGAATAAGACAATTGGTTCATCTAGCTTGGTATGATCTACTCTAACAGGCAGCAGCTCTCCAGGGCATCTGATGCGAGTCTTTCCCAGATATAACTGGAGATGCCAGGAACTGCACCCGGGATCAGGTCCTCCGTCACTGAGTCATGGTCTCTTCCAAGGGCACTTTCTGCATTCTCATTTCCTTCTCACACTGGAAGTACTTAGGACTTCAGTTCCTAACAGTTCCCAACTGAAGAACCACCAAAACCCAAGTACTAGCACATTTCAGGCTAGAAGTAACCCAAGTTCTATTCCTTTGACTTCATTTTCTTCATTCAGAATGATGTTTATATTCAGGCAAAGGGAACTTGGACTTGAGTATTGCCACTTGGGAACCCTTTTAGCTTGTTTTCGTAAGCTTCATCTTTAATATTGCAATCGTATCTATACAAGTCTGCTAATAAAAAAGTCACTGAGGTCAATTGGGAATTACTCCCAAGTAAGCAGGTATTAGGATTGCAGCCTTAGTGTTATTCATTTTTGTTTAGCATGGGGTGACTATCTGAAAATTAGCAAATGAATGCATCTTTTAAAAGTCAATATATCCAGTAAGAACTGAGAGTATATATCATTCTAAAGAAACCCCCAAGATTGTAAGGGTCAGAATAAAATCTCAATAATGGGCATCTATTTAGCATAGGCTGCCTGTTCACTCAATTTATTCAGGATGGCCCTGACAGACTCCTCATATTCTGCATGTTCCTTTTGGCCCATTTAGTATGATAAACTTTCCCAGGTTTTAGAAACTTTCCATCTTCTAGATGGGCAGCTTGCCTGTCACAAGCACACTCACTCATGCATATTGATGGTGACACCCTATTCTGTGGAATTTTGCCTGAGTCTGCTGAGGAGCATGAAAACAGGGAAAATGTAAGCGTCCACATTTCATCCATACCAAAGTTGACGACAACAATTTATTCATCACTTTACTAATAACAATGATTCAAAATTACTTACAAACACAATAAAACTAAAAGCAATTACAATAAGCACCTAAAATAAAAACCTAAAAAGAAACAAATAATATACAACTATGCAAACAAAAGATAGGTCTAGCAGACCCTGCCCAACAGAAGAGGCCAAAAATACTTTAAAACTCTTCAAATTAAGAGCCAAAACCCAAGTAGAAAGGAAGAGCCTTAAACTAGATGAAGAGGGCACCACCAGCATGCACTCATTACGAAAAAGGCTTATTCTCCTGTTGTCACCGTCCTGGCTTCCCATAGAGAGCTCACATGGAGAAGGGTTTTCGATGACAATTGTAGGGTCCTAGTTGGTTCTTAAGGGGACTGATGGTTCTTAAGGTATTGGGTTCTGAGCCACATAAAGCTTTATCAGTCAAAACCAACACTTTGAACTAAACCCAGAAACTAACCAGTAGCAGTTGGGCCAAGACTGCTGTTATGTGCTCAGAACAGAACAGAATTCAGGCACTCACTAAGAGTTTTGTTAGGCACACACTGTCTCAAAGGGCAATGTGGGATCTGACAAAGGTAAGTGCCCACTAAAGAATGCTGAGAGTGAGGACCATCTAGCTTGTCTAAGAGCTCCCAGCACAGGAGAAAATACAGGAGAGAGCAATCTCAGCCAGCACACACACTTGAGCTGTGCTCAAGAAACAGAACTAATACTCATTATTTATTACATCCCCTCCCCCTTGCTCCAAAGTGCTCTGCATGGCATGCATTGGTAGGCTGACAGATAGCAGCTTTCCCAAGACCACCAAGGAAGCTTCCCAGATAAACAGGAGTTATTTGAATTCAGGTCTCCCTGAGTCCATGTTCACCACACTAGGCCTATGCAGGCATTCAGTGTAGGTTTTAGTTATTTTATTTCAATAATTCACACCCTGGTTTTCTTTCAAGCAAACAAAAGTAGTAAAAGATAGAAATTAAGCACACTTAAACAATGTACCCAATAAAACAATAAAGAACAGCAGAAAAAATCACCAACAAAAATTAGGATCAATAAAAATAGGGGGGGGGGGAATGGAAACCATCACAAACTTGGGGTACAAACACCACAGCAAGGAAGGCACTACTAAAGGGCAAGTTTTTACCAGGTGCTGAGAAGAATATGATGATGGAGCCAGGCAAACCTTAATTAGTAGGGCATTCCCACAGGGTACATGCCACACAGCGCAATTGCAGAGTCATTTCAGCCAGGCCCCTTCTAAGATTATTCAATAAACTTACAATTATGCAATTAGGAATTCTAGATCTACTATTTTTGGTGCATATACTTTGGAAATAATTTGGGTACTTCAGTATCTTCTTTCAGAATGACTTTAGTTGTGTTTTCTAGGAAGTTCCATTGTTTGTAACAGAACTTGCACACTATTGCCTTGGAACTGAAGCACCTGGTGTTTTCAGTGTTCCTAAATGCTTAACTTGGAAGCACAGGGTGGCTAAAAAGCTCCCACTTCATGCTGAGTGGACGGTGGAGACAGGCCCTCTGTCTGCAGAGATAGTAATGGATCTTCAACCCCTGGACCACTGCAACACAGATGCTACAACATAAAAGGCCATGTCTTAGGAGAACATGGAGGAGCAACTCACATGGCGCCCAGATCCCTAGCCATTCAGGACTTTATATAGGTAAAAACAGCACATCAATTGAGAGCACATAAAACTGAAGCTAACAGCTTACCAGCCCAGATAAAACAGCAGGATGCGTTTTGAGTAAAGGAACCTGGTATTTTCTGCATCCAAAGCATGCGCTCTTCACAATATATAACAACTTCTAATCTTCTCCAGTTTATTGCATCTTTAACCCAGTCATTTATATACAAATATGCACATCTGAATGAGTTATCTATGGAGTTTGCTGTTCAAAGATTGTGTGACCATGGACTAGCTCATCTGCAAACTAACTGCATGGATACAGCCTGTTTTATTATTATTATTAAGCACACCATGTAGTCCACTCCATTTTGTTCCGTCTATTAGTTTTCGTGTCCTATATATTCAGCTTTGACTTCTTCAATTATATTCTTCTATATTTAACGCAGGCTGGTGGTCAGAAGTCTTTCAGTTGCCAATGGGGTGCAGGGGTGGGAGTCATCATGAGAAACAGCACAAAACAAAATACAGGAAGTCTGGTAACATTCAAAGCTATTTATAATTATGAACCAAATCAAATTTAATGCTAAATAGACACAGAAGTAGTAATGGGACAGATATTTTTCACCCATACAAAGTCCTCGAGATATGGCACACCATCAATTCCCATTTCTCACGGGAGTGCTTGCAGGCCCATTCTGAAAAGTATGCAGCAACAGCCGCACTAGCAGCCATGGTATCCAGCTTTTGGAGTGGCTATTGTGTTATACGTAAAAGTGTAAAGGCAGCCCTCACACGACCCCAAATTCTGTATTTTTTATGCAAATGCTAAGTGCAGGTTGTTGTTTTAAAATCACAAATAAAAACAAGACAGAATGAACTTAGGAAAGCAGATATATGAAAGGGAGGCAGACTGCCAAGACTTTAGTCTAGAACAGGACCAGAGCCTAGATCAGTACAGAAGGTTAAACAAGAACAGATCAGAGCAACTCACATGATAGGTCAGTCCAAGCGTTGGGCTGCGTACACACCATACATTTAATACACTTTTAAGGCACATTCCACCACCACAAAGATCCTGGGAACTGTCATTGATCTCCAAAGAACTACAATTCCCAGCACCCTTAGCAAATTGTTTCTAGGATTTTTTAGAAGGGGAAATGTGCTTTAATATGCATGGCGTGCACACAACCTTATTCTTTGATCTGAGCAACAAGGGAAGGCTCGTCCAGTTCAATGGTAGCTCCAAAGCTCTGGCACTCGTGTGCTGTCCCAGGGGCACAAGAAGGGATTGTGCAAAAGGAACATCGTGGCTGGTTATCCATGCCTGTCTCCCTGAGCATTTCCTAAAGAGAAGTGAGAACTTTCCCCTCCCCACTGTGAGGTGATAGATGCATGCCATGTTCATTCAGTTCACAGGTGCCTGCCTCTTTCTACTCTCTACAGGTAACCCAAGCGCACTGGAGGAACACTGCACAAAAAGAATCTTGGTGCAGTCATGCATACAATCACATTAAGTAAACTCAAGCAAAGGCTTTGTGGGTGGAAGAAGGACCTTCAAATAGCACAGCAGTGGGGAGTACAAAAAAGGAGGAGAAAACTAAAGTGGAGGCTGAACGTGCTTAACAGAAGGAACTCACAATCTCCTTCAATGGCTGGCATCGCATCTGTGCTTCCTGCAGTATTTGCTAATGAAATACAATTCGCCCAATGGTTCACAGAATCATAGATTTTGAAAGGACCTTGGAGGTTAACTACCCCAGCCCTAACTCCCTGCTTAGTGAAGGATTTAGTATTTAGAGATGCACTGCATGCAAAATGTAATGAGAGTGTATCCTAAACAATCCAACTGTGCTGTAACTCATTCAAAGTAGCTCAGTTTGTTAGCCTACTGTGCATGCCAGGAAGGTGGATTGTCCAAGTATACGTGGAGATGCCCTGGAGGTTTTACAGGTTTTGAACTAGTGCAGGAAAGCCCATTGTAGACTACTGCTGCTACTGTTTTAATTACTGTTCTAGTCTATCTTAGCATTGTTGGCTCTAATCTGTGGATATTACGTTGCTATTTCAGCTGTGGTGTGACTTTATTACTATTGTGTGTTTACTACTACTACAGACTGCCTTAGATATGTTTTGTAGAAAAATAGGGTAAAAATGAATGAATTATAACGAATGCAGGCTTCTATACTGTGAGCAGGCAGTGTGTGTGGTTGGGGAGTGGAGGGAGGACAGGACTTCTTTGGGTTTTAATCATCTTATACATAAGGAGAACCCTTCGAAGTCTCTCAGTGTCCAACCAGATGACTTCTGACAGAAGGATGAGGAGCTGGCATATTATGCTCTGTGACAGGCTTTCTCAATCTGGTGACCTTGCATCTCCAATCAGCCCTGATCACTGGATATGCAGACTGGAGGTAGTGGGCATTGTAGCCCAAAACAACTGGAGAGCAGTAGGCTGGGGAAGTCTGTTCTGTGAATATGCTAGTTCTAAAATAAAAGAAATCCAGCTAGTAAATCAACATAAAATGAAATCTAATGTTGATTACAACAAATTCTAGATTGTTGTGCCCAAGGCTTCTTGAGGAAGGAAATGGTTCATTTCCTCAGGGATTAACATTATGACCTATGCTACCTTACTGGACTGTGAGTACAGACCCATTTTAATTTCCGATTAGCATCTTGTGTTTTCAGTACCTAGGGATTAGCATTTCCACAGCTTCTCTGGTTCATAAAAGTATCAGTTACCCTCCCCCCTTTGCTCAAAAAAATCAAGGCAGATTTGACCAGATGGCACATGTTCCTGCACTCCATGTCAGGCTGAATTAATTCAGGGGAAATGAACTCTCTTTCAAAATGATATTTATTCTTGATGCTACCATGTCCCAGTCGCCAAACTGTTCCTGGAGAAAACACATGAAGAAAACTGAGGATCTATGGACTCAATTACCTCAAGAGGAGAAACAGAAATACCTTTGCAGGAGCTCTTGGAAAGGGGGAAAAGTCCTTCTACAGAAAAATATTGCTTCTTTGTATAATCTTTCCTACTCAAGGATATGAACATTTGTCAGTATTATTGCAGAAGAACTCCCAAGCACATGATGCAATGTCATTAACCCCTTAATCAGGGCTGCAGCTACTGCTTCCTGTGTGTCCTTTGCCTTTTGATACTCTAGGATTCTGAAATAATTTGTTTAGTATAATTGTATTGAAGCTGCTTGAACATTCTCTCTGTAGACTTCTAGCATGGAACAAATGAATTATCTCTCATTACAACACTTTCTCCCATGGAAAGTGAAAGAAGGTCACAACTCAGTAGTGCAGCATAGGCTTTGCATGTACAAGGTGAAAGTTCACTTTTTAACTTCTCCTGATTTGCTTTGTTTTAAAAGATCTTAAGCAGCAGCACTAGGGTAGACTACTACCCAAGATATCGACAAATGATTTCAATCTTCTTCTCCATTTTACCTCTGCTGTGAAGGAGCCTCTCACAATTTTCTGTCTGGAACTTGTCAATTTCATCACTGGACTTTTGCTCACAATTCTCCAAGGTACAATGTTGCAGGTTATTCTGGACTTGCTGCTAAATAGCAAAAATGAAACTGACAGGCTCGAGTCCAGAGAACTTCATTCACTATAGAGACATTTCAAACATCTCAAGTTCACTTCTCTAGTGAAAGGTGTTCACTCACTGCAGAGGTGTTTCATTATTGCTCTTTGCAATATTTGTGCACACATCTTTGCACTTTTACAATATGTTGGTATCCAAGAAATCTAATTTATTCCTCCAAGCAGTGTGCCTAGGAAATGCATTCTGCTACTGATAAACTCCCCCTCCCCAAAAAAACAGAAGAGAAATGATCACACCATGGCCATTGTTCCTTCCTCACATCTACCTAAGTAGGACCTGATCAGGAAAAAAAAGCCACAGGGCAGCAACCACCACCACCACCACTATTCCTACCACCTCTTCTCTCATACACTGCTAGCTATAGAAGACTTAAGATTTTTGTAGTCAAGATTGTGGCTCACCTTTTATATGGTACACTAATCTGGGGTAGCCACTGAAGGGAGGAACTTGATGTAATTCAAAATAGGTTCCTGTGTATGATATTGGCAGAGCCACATGGTACACCCAGAGCACTACTAAGGACTGAACTAGGTCTATCCTCTATAAAAGGCCGTATACACAAATCTGGGGGGAAATATCATTGCAACCAGAACAACACTTAGTCAAAATACGGTATTTATTTTATTTTATTTATATTTTTGCCTGGGTAAAATCTGGTAGAGATCTGATGCAGAGTTATTTGAGCTCTCCAACTTCTAGTCACAAGATATTGTGTTTAGCAAAGATGCACAAGGAGATATTGAATACAAAAAAACTAATAAATCCGTTTATTTGGTATATTAAAATTAAAACAGACCACAAAAGGGATGTGTACTTGTGAGAACTATTTTTTTTCCTGTTAGACATGCTTTTACCCAGCTCAGATTCCAGACGATATTTGCTGGGAGATATACTAGCAGACCTGCAAGAGAGCGCCTTGAGGATCTTGTACATTATATTCTATATTGCTCATTGTATGATTCACCCAGAGCCAAATTTTTCTCCCCTTTTCAGACTGCCTTACAAGGTCAACCAGATGTTTATAAAATTAAATGGCTGTTGGTAGATGTTGATAAAGGGACGCGGGTGGCGCTGTGGGTAAAACCTCAGTGCCTAGGACTTGCTGATCGTAAGGTCGGCGGTTCGAATCCCCGCGGCGGGGTGAGCTCCCGTCGTTCGGTCCCAGCTCCTGCCCACCTAGCAGTTCGAAAGCACTCTTAAGTGCAAGTAGATAAATAGGTACCACTTTATAGCGGGAAGGTAAACGGCGTTTCCGTGTGCAGCACAGGTGCTGGCTCACCAGTGCAGCTTCGTCACGCTGGCCACGTGACCCGGAAGTGTCCTCGGACGGCGACAGCTCCCGGCCTCTTAAGTGAGATGAGCGCACAACCCTAGAGTCGGTCACGACTGGCCCTGTACGGGCAGGGGTACCTTTACCTTTAGATGTTGATAAATGCATGTTATAGGGTGGTACTATTTGCACTAGTGGCAAGAAAGATAAGGACAACCTTTTTGGATAGTGCAAGTGGCAAACCCTAGGGATGCTGACCAGAAGGAATGTTTATGTAAATTGTGGACACTGTTGATTTGTCACGGTCTGGTGCATGTAATGTCTTTCGTTCTGTAGTTGTGTGATTTGTGCTTATATTGTATTTCGATGGCCATTGGCATCCAAGCATTCTCCTACCCTCAATGCCACCATGCATGAGTTCAGGTGGTAGGCCTCTTCTGAACAACATTCAATATGGTCGCTCCCTCTCCCTCACTACCCAACTCCCCACAATTCTACCCACTTGTAGTGGAGGGTCCCAGAGGGCAGGAGACAATAATTAAGAAAGGCAGTCAGTTTAAAGTTTTTGTTTAAAATAATAGATCCCAGGAAGGGGTTTGGAAGGGAAACAGAATGCAGTTTAAGCATACTGCAGAAGATCTAATGCAAAATATTCCTGTTACAAGAAATAGGAAAATGGCCAAAAAGATGAAAAGAATTGATGCTAATGGAGGCAAAAGATATTAGATTCAGAAGCGAGTGCAAGGAAGCAGATTTACTGCCATCTCTTTGATTTCTCACAACCTCTGTATTAGATATACAGAAGGGGAGCTGAATTCTAAAGCAGTCAATTTATACACTTGGATGTTATTACAAATATGTGGTTTGTACAAATATGCAATTCAACAGAGGCAGAATCAAGAATATCAAAATCCTTCCATCATCAAGAACCTCAAGGATTCATGGTGCCTTCTGCCATCTGGAAGTGAAAGGACAATTTTCACAATGGAGAATAATTTTGTATCCAGTTTCCAAAACCTGTTACAAAAGTGCCTTTACCACCATCCCCAGGGATTTTTTTACTACGATTAAAAGGAAAACATAAGCATTTGTGTAGAAACCTACCACAGTGGTACCTCAGGTTAAGTACTTACCGTATTTTTCGCTCTATAACACGCAGATTTTTTCTCCTAAAAAGGAAGGGGAAATGTCTGTGCGTGTTATGCAGCGAATGTGTGGTCCCTGGAGCCGAAAAATCGGGCAAAAATCAAACCGCGCTTCAAACCTGAAAAGAGGAAGTGGGTGCTTTCCTGCATTCTGCCTCCGGGTCTTACTGCCCACCCTCTCTGTTTCCTTACTGTGTTTGCTCAAACGGAACAAAGAGCAGGGAAAGCCCCTCCCCTCCAGGCAAGCAGAGAGGAAAGCAGAGTGCCGTTCCTTCCTCTCTGTGCTCCGGTGCTGCTGAAAACATGCAGGTGGGAGAGAGAGAGATTGAGAGAGAGAGAGAGAGAGAGAGAGCTGGCTGGCTTGGGTGGGTGCGTGGGGGAAACTTTTGCCTTCCTTTCCTCCCTCCCGTTATACCCCATTCCTGCATTCTTAGCCCTTCTGTGTTTTTCCTTCCCTCCCCACTTAAAATGTGGTTAAAAAGCATGGATCCACATGGATCCTCAGGATTTTTGCACTGGGTCACCCCAAATTCACCATCAGAGCACATAGCATGTCCATGGCTACAGCCTGCCCCCCCAAAATCATGCACCCACTGTTGCCTGGGGCTGCAATGGTGCAAAAATGTGGTTAAAAAGCATGGATCCACATGGATCTTTGCATTGGGTCACCCCCAAATTCACCACCAGAGAACATAGCATGTCCATGGCTACAGCCTGCCCCCCCCCCAAAAAAATCATGCACTCACTGTTGTCTGGGGCTGCAATGGTGCAAAAACGTGGTTACATAGCATGGATCCACATGGATCTTTGCATTGGGTCACCCCCCCAAATTCACCATCAGAGCACATAGCATGTCCATGGCTACAGCCTGCCCCCCAAAAATCATGCACCCACTGTTGCCTGGGGCTGCAATGGTGCAAAAATGTGGTTAAAAAGCATGGATCCACATGGATCCTCAGGATCTTTGCATTGGGTCACCCCCAAATTCACCACCAGAGAACATAGCATGTCCATGGCTACAGCCTGCCCCCCAAAAATCATGCACCCACTGTTGCCTGGGGCTGCAATGGTGCAAAAATGTGGTTAAAAAGCATGGATCCACATGGATCCTCAGGATCTTTGCATTGGGTCACCCCCAAATTCACCACCAGAGAACATAGCATGTCCATGGCTACAGCCTGCCCCCCCAAATCACGCACCCACTGTTGTCTGGGGCTGCAATGGTGCAAAAACGTGGTTACAAAGCATGGATCCACATGGATCCTCAGGATCTTTGCATTGGGTCAGCCCAAATTCACCATCAGATCACATGTCTGTGGCCACAGCATGAAGCACAAAAATGATACATCCACTGTTTCATTCAGAATGTTTTTTCCCTTGTTTTCCTCCTCTAAAAATGATGTGCGTGTTATGGTCAGGTGCGTGTTATAGAGCGAAAAATACGGTAATTCATTCCGGAGGTCCGTACTTAACCTGAAACTGTTCTTAACCTGAAGCACCACTTTAGCTAATGGGGCCTCCTGCTGCTGCTGCGCTGCTGGAGCACAATTTCTGTTCTCATCCTGAAGCAAAGTTCTTAACCTGAAGCACTATTTCTGGGTTAGCGGAGTCTGTAACCTGAAGTGTATGTAACCTGAAGTGTATGAAACCTGAGGTACCACTGTAATAGACACCAAAGAAGTACAGTGCTGTTATATAGTATCCCTACCCATAAAAATATATTCACGAACCATTAAGGAAATATAATAGGATAAAACATTCTTTACTACAATGCTCCTCAGACCATACCATTAACCTAAATGATACAGTCTGACTATCTAGGAGAAATGAGAAGGGTTTTATTCTGCATGGGAATTCAGTGGTTACCAGCTTTTGTTTCAAATTGGCATCTTTCAGGATACCTAGATCTTTGACCAGTGCAAAATATATTGTCAACCATACAGTGCTTATGTCATTCCAGCAGATGATGTAAAATGTCTCCTAAAACTATTCAAAAATAGTAGGCATTGCTGGAGGATGTCCTACATGCAGAATTTGCAATTCCCTCCTTTGTGTACCCTAGGTGCACAGAGCTTTGATAATGTAATGGGTTGAATGGCTGAAACGAATGTCAGGTGACGGACTACCTAAAACACCTGATGGAGCAGCTTTAATCTGTTAGCCTGTGTAAACTGTGTAAAGCTTTAATGGCTTATTATGACATGCCCCAAGATCTGTCAGAGGCAGCTGATACAGATGCTCTCAAGAGAAAAATCTAAAATAGGATATATGTGACAGCTGCCCAGGCAGATTTGAAAGTTAAATACAAAACCCAGTTTTTACAGTGGTACCAATACCTAACATACCACCAGATTTTTGAAATTTATTTTTCAGACTGACATATTGTTCCTCCTGAGAAAAGCCTTCACTGGACTTCACCTTCAAACAATGCCCTGGGCCTATATTGATGGAAGGTATTCCAATACATCTGTAAATTTATGTTTGTGTATCTCTGGTCAAGAGGAAGAGGAATTTATTATCCATTACGTTTTGTACTGCCAATTGTATGAAGTCCCTGGGGGGAAAATGTATTTTAGAACTGCATAATAGGCCTACTGCTACATTTGACAGTGGAAACGTTCTCTATCTCCTAATGGAAAGCAAATATGTCACTTGTCAGACAGCTTTATTTGCATGATATGCCTACAACATAAAGCAATCAATTACTGCAATCTTGTCAAGGTGATTATCTTACATAAAATTGGGGGTGAGCTATGAAATAACCCAGTGTTTAAGCTTCAGCTAAAAATTATAAGGCATGCATATCATTGCAGTGGAGATTTATGTACTGTACAATCTATACAATTCAAAGGTATCTGCATGTGTGGTATGCATCTTGTGATGACCTACGGTTTTTAACAAATAAATGAACTTGACTTATCATCTAACCTCTTATTCAGCATTCAGAAAGAGCCCCAGTGCTGCATAACAAATACTTAAATTCACACAGAAATAATATTAATGTGGATAATAATATTTGGCATCCTCTCATGGGACAATGTAATACTGAATTAATTCACAGTTCTGCAGTTTTCCCAGTTCCTAGGATGGGAAGTAATTGCACTGCACATAACTGTTATTAATTAGCCTTTCACTGCAGTTCTTCCCCTGAATGTGCTCAGTTTACATGTAAAGGGATATATTTATCCAGAGCTTGAAGGGCAATAGGACACTGAAATACCAATAGTTGAATACATTGAAAAAGAATATATCAAGGTCACCGATAGAATTCAAATGCCAGTACCCCTAGTAGTAGTAGTAGTAGTAGTAGTAGTAATCCTCATAAACAAAAGCTAAGATAAAAGCAATATAACTACTTGCATACAATAACTATTTGCATAAAACTACTCAAATTTACCTCAGTCAAAGATACATTATGTCCATTTAGAGGCCCCCACCCCAGCAATTGGCTGTTATCTCCCACCCTCTAAGCCTCTGTAATGTCTTCTTTAAATGTGTCTACTAATAAATTTGGCTTCTCTTCTTTCTACAAGCAGAGGTGTGTGTAACAGCAACATAATCCTTACAGCCCCCAGTGCTGTACCACTGTGGTTTTGCTTCCTTTGTGGTGGCCTCCGTGATGAGGTAAATGTGGTGTGCTATGCTTTGTTTTTATCTGGGATATAGGAACAAAGCTGATAACCCTAGTAGATAATCTTTATCAGGAAAGGCGGGTGGGTGTAGTCTTGTTGATGTTGCTGGAGTTCTCAGAACAGTGGTGGACTTGGAGATTTAAAATTTCAGTGGCATTCTGTGCAATGCCAAAATCTGGCGCTCGTGCGCACGCACACACATGCGCACAAGCCTATTGCCTTCCATTGTTAGTCTTTGTTGCAGCATCCCCTGTGGCACCCCCTTGGCTCTGTGCCCAGTGCTCCCCTAAATCTGCATCTGCTCAGCAGCAGTTGACTTCATCCAGTAGTTGATTCCATCAAAAGATCCATTGCTTTGACATGGATCCATGTATGTCATGTGGTAGTGCTGAGTGAATATTGTTTACCTGTGGTAACTGCTTTGTGATCTTCCAAAATGATCTATTTTATCCTGAATTCTATTTAACATCTAAACCAACTGCTAGGAGATGCTATTTGGTGTGAAATGTCATCTGCATGCTGATGAGAAGGAACTCACGATTTGTCCTTCTCATATCACAGTGTAACAGTTACATTCCTAAAAACCTTTCAGAGGTCAATAGAGGACTTGATGAAGGTAATGAAACTGAAATGCAATCCACATTACATGGAGCTGCTAATAGTGAATGGTCAGAAAAGCCAGAAAGTTGGTGAATTATCTGTTCTAGACAGGGTCACGCATATCCTCAAAGATTTAGTTTGCAGTTTGGTAGTCTCCTGGGTCCAACTTTGCTGTTGGATTCCAGAGTGGGATTATTATGGTGCTTGGTTTAGACCAGCACACTAATTGCACCCCCCTTCTGGATAAGAGTGTTTGAAATTTGCCAAAATCCGACTTGGAAATTAAAGAGGATGCATCAGTGTGGAGCAATGCAACCAGGAATTTCCTAGCATGTATTTCAATATACAATTTATCACACCAAAAAAACAACAGGTTTTTTTTTAAAAAAAACTTCTTTTAACTGCTTTAATAGCAAAGAGTTCTTAGATCAATGTGTAAGGGTTCCTATTGCCAGAAGCATAGATTCAATGATCTAACCTGTCTACATTCCCTATGGAGTTGACTCAGCCTTTTATCTTTCTAAGGTAAATGAGCAGCACTTTGTAATGAGTGGGTGGTAGTAGCCGCACAAGCTATTGAAATGCATATTGATCTCCTTAGTTCAATTACATATCGACTTGTGCCTCCTGCTGAACAACTCTTCTCTAGCCTATGGGTATTCCCTTTGAATAGGTAATTGCTACTAGCAGTTAAAAAAATAATCCCCATTCATGTACAGATTGTACTGGCTACTGCTTTTTGGCCTCTTTATTTGCCAGGAGCTAGTGAACAAATCAGGACACTTAAGGTGAACATATTACAGGAAGCACAGGGCTGTCCCTGTAAATGTAATCTCTTTCTGCAAATGTAATCCCTTTCATAAAGTGTAGGCTCACTTAACCAGTGTCATGATGTTATTCACAATTTGCCATTCTCTATCCCCACTCCCAAGACCAGCCTGCCCATGAGGCAAGGTGAAGTGACTGTCTCAGGTGGCAGGATCCACAGGGGCAGCAGATCCCCGGGTATATCTTAAATTTTTCAGTCTTTCATGGTCAGTGCATGTCACAGATTACATGAGTCGTGAGCCATAGGTGAGGTCTGTGTATTTTTTATTACAGTTTTTCAAAATGACAACAGTGAAGTGAGTTAGAGGGAAGTCCCTTCTCCCCTAGCACTGACTCTATATAAATAAGCCACAATCATAATACAACCTAAAATGGTAGTAAAGCTAGTGTTCTGTTATGTAATCCTATAGTATGAAAAAACTATGTTGGTTTGTCTGACAAATGATATTACTGTAACCTTGGAAGCGATTATAACCAAAAAAAAAAGGATGGAAAAAAAGACATACACACAAAACAGCAGATGCAGCAGAGGGCAAACATCTTCATTAGGGCTTCAATGCATCAATCCTATGCTGTTACACTATGTGCTTATGTTGTGTTGCTAACATTTAAAAATAAAACCTGTCATACTGCCAAAAATATACCGGGGGTGGAACTATTCTGTGCTTGATTCTGCTCCACCTATGGTTTCTCTTAACGCTATAAGGAACAATTTTGGAAATCCATTCCTCTCAATGGGTGCTCAGAGACCCAGAATATGGCCAAATAAAGATTCCCTGCATCAGTGGTTGCACACTGAGCCACATCTGTCCTGCCCAGCAGTGATGGAACCAAGTGTACATGTATCTCTAAAAAGAACTCATGCCCCTAGTGCTACCCAAGCGGCTTGTTTTAAATAAAAAAAGAACTCAGCAAACTGATTGTTTCCTTTGCCAAATTGATGTGATAGTTCAAGGTCACCTGAATCCCTACTATAGAGGCTGTGTTCATGCAGGAAAGGGAGGAGAAGAAGGCAAAGAGAGAAGAGTTTGCTCTATTAGAAACAGTACAGAAATCCAGAGATAAAAAAGAAAAACCCACACAACTCTTTCAAGATAGAGTCATAGAACTGGAGTTGGAACAGATCCCAAGGATCACCAACCCAACCCCTTGCAATGCAGGAATCAAAACAAAGCAAGATTTACTAAGAGTTTCACAAGTATTCCCAAATTTTCCCACAATGATTCCACATACAAGTGTAAGCACACAAGTGTGCACAATAACCCAGATGTTACATGTGAAATATTTTTGACTACAGCTACATAAGCATGCTTTCAGAAAAGCAAAGGATAGAATTTGCAGTTTCACTAGACAGGCAGCAGGAAGATTACCACAGACTACGGATACTTTTATTATAGGTGTTGACATAAGCAATTTAACCATACCAGTGACAACTATTTTAAGTATAGTGCCACAATATTCTTACCACAATATTCCAATTGTACCAGAGATAGTATATTTATACCTATTACGGCATACTGGTCATGCATAGGGTAAGTTAAAAGGGACAGTCAAATTTCATCACCATTTTCATCAGCATCGAAAGGCACCTGACTTTTAGGGATTTTTTGGGTAGTGGTGGGACTGTGGGATAGCTGCAGTAGTGGACAGAAATGTTCACTTATTCAGGAAACTTTATTTCATTGCTGCTGGTGATATCAGTAATCACCAAATCTGAGCGGCCCCATAATAGTGTGACAACATTATGCTTACTACGTGATCCTTGATGGGCTAGGATCACCAATATTACAAGTCTCGTCATCACTGTCCTCATTCTGTATCAGCTCTGTGTGCCTTCTGTGACACTGGGTACCATCTGTGACATTAGCATGCAGCCAAATTTCATTGGCTATTTAGCATTCTATTATCGGCAACAAGGCAAGGGGGGGGGGAATAGTGAGGTCGGCAAAGTTCACCAGAGCAGGGTTTGAAAAGGAGCTTCAGAGCTCCTTACAAGCCTGCCTCAAAGGAAGCAATCATCCTGAATGCTTTGGATTTGATGTGAGAAGGATCCCTAGCTTGATTCCCACCCTGCCATCCCGAGCAGCTCATTCTCTTGCCCCCAAATGCACCTTCCCTATACTTAACTTCCCATAAGCAAAGATAATTTTTACTTAACGTTAACAAGATAAAACTTAAAAACAAGATAATTGGGTCATTACACACACATAAATTAAGGAAGCAGAGGCCCTTAGAAAGACCCCTCAAGTCCCAAAGGCCATTGTTCTTTACAACCTGGTTTGCTGCCTGCAGCATCTCATGGATCTGGAATCTGAGAAATGAGAAAACCTCCCTCCTCACCACATTGTCCCTGTTTGCCCATACGAGGGTAGGACCTAGACCCTCAGATTACTTTTGGAAAGGAACCCCTTTCTTCCCCATTTTTCATGATCTTTTTCTTTCTTTCCCATTTCTAGGTCAATCTGAAGATAGTGCAGGCATTCACCAATCTCCACTAAAAATATAGTTTAGAATTTCTGGAAGGAAAGTACTTAATGTCAGGTGAAACATCTACACTATACATGCTTGCACTTCCCACAGTGATTGGTGCAGAAATACCACAAACACCTTGCTTTGATGCTCACATAATTTCCACTTTACCCATAAGCATTAACTAAAGGTGGCAGCGTGTGTGTCGGGGAGGGGGGAGTGCACCTTTTCATAAGAGTAACAGGATGGTTAAAAGACAATAACTAGTCTATGTTAACTGGACCTGAACATGTGCTCTAAAGAGAATAACATGTGGGTAGCAATTTATAACAACATTGGCACTAATTCATCAAAGCTGGTATTTAACAGGCAATGCTTTGAGATCCACCTCAGTTACGTTCGGGTACGTGCAGTGTGACTAAATGGAAAATAAAGGGTTATATTCATTATATGCAGCAGTCACATCCTTCTTTTAATTAATAGCCTTGTAATTGGTATTGACTTTAACAGACTGATGACAGTCTTATGATGAGCCATTCCCAGCTCAGCTGCCCTCAGGTCAGGAACAAAGTGAACTCCATTATGTGGAACCAACTCCCCCGCCTGTACCAATCTCATTTCTGGACCACGTCGAGGTCATCACAGGCAAGAAAACTACAGAAACAGAATCCTGCCATACAGTATTCCCATAGCTTTCAACAACAAAAAGCAAGCCAATGAGCACAATCCACAAAACAGTTGTTGATGGTAACCCAGACATCCTGGATTTTGTAACCAAATCAGCACAAATCAGCTATAATTATTTTGTTTTTAATCATTTTGCCCCAATTCAGTCCAAACTTGATAGCACCAAGCCTTTTGATGAAGTGTAAATCAGCAGTTTCGTGTTACAGTCTCCTTTTACATTTCCTCTGCCCCCCGCCCCCCCCCATAAGTATGGAAACTTTAAGGTCATTTACAGAGTGTTCTGGGAGGCTGAAATGTCCCCCTACTGGTTTTTGAAATTGCCATTTCAATATTGACACAAGACTCTTTGTTGATTTTGCTGCCACACATGGGGGAATCTATCAGACCTTGGACAGAGACGCACATACCCTAGCTAAGGAGAGGGAGCTGATATGAGGTGTCTGCGTATGTGTGAAGGAACTAAAGGGGCAATTTGGAGACACAGGCACATTCAAAGAGACGTAAACTAAAGCCTGAAAGCATCTTGTTGGGCAAGATGTCCTTCCCCAGAGAGATGATGGAAGATAGCAGATCCAATGAGCTGTTGTTGTTAAGTTGGGTTATACAGTACTAGGCCAGGCCTACAAATTCACCATACCAAGCCATTTATGATATTATATGCACACAGTAGAGTAGCCATGATGGATCAAAATGGAGGACATTATGCCATGTCTGTGTCTCTGCTTGGACATCTGTTCACTGTTGCTTGAAGATCTTGGCATCATGATTAGAGTAACAGAAAAACAGTAATAAATCCAGAATGAAGGTGACAGCATGACATGTTTTGAAAAACCAATGCTGGAGTGTGCCAAAGTGCCCTGCTTTGGGGGCCCAGTTGCTCACTTTTCCCCCTCACAGAAAATATTATGGTAATTCATAGTCTATGACAACTAAGGTCTGCCCATACAGATAATGGAATTAATGGGAAAGGCTACCCCCACCCCAGTCCAGTTGCTAATCAATATAAAAGGCAAATTCATTTTTTGTTTTTGTTTTTTTGTTAGTTCTTCTTGAGGGTTGCACAGTCCCACCCCCTTCTTTCCTGCTACCTGCTTTCTGCCTTGTTTTACACGCTTTGCTCAAACTGAGGACTACAGAGCCTACCCTACTCCCCTAAATTGGTAACTGAATTTTATTGATGTGCAAGAGAACTTAGAATTGTATGTTAATTTGATGGTCTGGAGGGAATTAGGAGATTATTTTAATTACTGTGACTGTTTACTTTGTCGGTGCTATTTGTTAGTACATATGCACATACTGTAATATATTATTGCTTTAGGTTGCTTTAAATTCAATCATATATAAGGGCCAGGGCGGGAGAGTGCTAGAGTCCTGTCTAGTCAAGTTGTGTGGGATCAATTCCAATCTGTTACCTCCGAGGATGTGGACAGGCTGCTTGGACGAGTGAAGCCAACCACCTGTCTCCTGGATCCTTGCCCGTCCTGGCTCATAAAAGCTAGCCGGGAAGGACTGGGTGATGGGCTTCGCGGGGTGGTGAATGCTTCCCTCCGTGAGGGAGCCTTCCCAGACCCGCTGAAAGAGGCAGTTATTAAACCGCTTCTTAAAAAACCATCTTTAGATGCGGCCACGATGGCCAACTATCGCCCAGTCTCAAAATTCCATTCTTGGGCAAAGTGATTGAGCGAGTGGTTGCTGAACAACTCCAGGCATGCCTGGAAGCAGCGGACCATTTGGATCCCTTCCAGTCGGGATTCAGGCCTCATCATGGGACTGAAACTGCCTTGGTCGCGCTGGTTGATGATCTCCGGCGGGCTAGGGACAAAGGCGAGAGCTGTTTCCTAGTTCTGCTGGATCTCTCAGCGGCGTTTGATACCATCGACCATAACATCCTTCTGGACCGTCTTGAGGGGCTGGGAGCTGGGGGCACTGTCATACAGTGGTTCCGCTCCTTCCTCCTGGGCCGTGTTCAGAAAGTGGTGGGGGGGATGAGTGTTCAGACCCCTGGGCTCTCACTTGTGGGGTGCCTCAGGGTTCTGTGCTCTCCCCCATGCTTTTCAACATTTACATGCAGCCACTGGGAGAGATCATCAGGAGGTTTGGGCTGGGTGTTCATCAGTATGTGGATGATACCCAGCTCTACCTCTCTTTTAAATCAGAAGCAGTGAAGGTCCTTTGTAAGTGTCTGGAAGCGGTTGGAGGATGGATGGCGGCTAACAGATTGAGGTTGAATCCTGACAAGACAGAAGTACTGTTTTTGGGGGACAGGAGGCGAGCAGGTGTAGAGGATTCCCTGGTCCTGAATGGGGTAACTGTGCCCCTGAAGGACCAGGTGCGCAGCCTGGGAGCCATTTTGGACTCACAGCTGTCCATGGAGGCACAGGTCAAATCTGTATCCAGGGCAGCTGTTTACCAGCTCCATCTAGTGCGTAGGCTGAGACCCTATCTGCCTGCAGACTGTCTCGCCAGAGTGGTACATGCTCTGGTTATCTCCTGCTTGGACTACTGCAATGCGCTCTATGTGGAGCTACCTTTGAAGGTGACCCAGAAACTACAACTAATCCAGAATGCGGCAGCTAGACTGGTGACTGGGAGCGGCCGCCGAGACCATATAACACCGGTCTTGAAAGACCTACATTGGCTCCCAGTACGTTTCCGAGCACAATTCAAAGTGTTGGTGCTGACCTTTAAAGCCCTAAACGGCCTCGGTCCAGTATATCTGAAGGAGCGTCTCCTCCCCCATCATTCTGCCCGGACACTGAGGTCCAGCTCCGAGGGCCTTCTGGCGGTTCCCTCACTGCGAGAGGCCAAGTTACAGGGAACCAGGCAGAGGACCTTCTCGGTAGTGGCGCCCGCCCTGTGGAACGCCCTCCCATCAGATGTCAAAGCGATAAACATCTACATGACATTCAGAAGACATCTGAAGGCAGCCCTGTTCAGGGAAGTTTTTAATATGTGACATTTTAGTGTATCTTTCATCTTTGTTGGAAGCCGCCCAGAGTGGCTGGGGAAATCCAGCCAGATGGGCGGGGTACAAATAAATTATTATTATTATTATTATTATTATTATTATTATTATTATTATTAGTTGCTTTGTTTTGAAATATTCTACCTTATCTTGGGTTATTTCCTATAAATTCAGTATAATCTGTTTTATTTTCTACGTAAGTTCTATTGACTTTCATAATTCCATTTATTAACATTTAATAATACCATTAAGCTTTGTACACTTGTAAACCAAGTGATTTGTTTCAGTTACAATTTTCTGTATGGTTTTTATTGTGCAAGCCTTACTCCCTGTTCCACAAGGTTGCTGCTGAGCAAACTCAAACCTTGACTGGAATCCAATGAATGTTAACATATTGGCTAGGATTTGGCACAATATGTGCTGGTGTTGACTGGATCTCCACATTAACAGAGGTTTGTGCACATGCACACATTGCTTATCTCCACTACTTGTACATTTGGAAATAAATCAAATGCTGCAAGACTACCAAAAATCTTCAGTGCTCTTTCCTTTAAAAGATGACAAACCCAGGTGCCCCTGCCCCTGGAACTTCTCATCACAACAGTAATCTGTCCCAGATGCACCCTAACATCACTTAATAATGTTTAAGAATCAGGAAGTGAACATCATAAAAACCCTAATTACAGATTCTTCAGAAGATGTTTCATTCAGTTTCATTGAACAGAACAATAAAAAGTAGTGATATCCCCACCTTCTACCCCCAGTTTCCCAGCCAGTTTTCAAAAGCAGAAGGGAAATTAGTCCTTAAAATCAGAGTTTGTAATTTTATAAAGACTACATGTTAATTACACTGGGAAAAGAGATGCAGACTAATATGCAATTTTGCTTTTGCTTCCAGAAACATTAAGAAATAAATCCTTTTCAACAAGATCATATGGTTGTAAGTTACCCAAAGATCATATTATTATTATTATTATTATTATTATTATTATTATTATTATTATATTTGAGACAAGACACAAGCTTTGAGATGAGCCACAACCCTCCATGCACCAAGCATATATTCATCCCACATATAAAATTAAGGTACAGAACTGAAGTTCCAACTGAATCCATTCTTATGCATTTGAAAATATTGATTTCTGCTTGCAGACATTCATGCCATATTAAACCAATTTCCAAGGTACCACAATACTCTTTGATTTTCGATCCGGATTACTAACATGTCCCTAGCTGAGAAAAGCTGTGAACAAGGAGCCAAAATGCCTGCTCATGGTGTGGAGTGCCTTCCATCAGCTTTGGCTGGTGGCCCAGCTGTACCCCTATCTGGACAGGGATAGGCTAACTACTGTTGTCTATGATCTGGTAATGTCTAGGTTAGATTACTGCAACATCTTATATGTAGGGCTGCCTCTGAAGACGGTTTGGAAACTTCAGTTGGTGCAGAATTCGGCAGCCAGGTAGTTAGCAACCGGGGCAAAATAGTTTGAACATATTACATTGATCCTGGCCTAACTGCACTGGCTGCTAATTCATTTCTGGGCCCAATTGAAATTGGTGGATTTGATCTATAAAGCCTTAAACAGTTCAGAACCACAATACCTCAAGGACTGCTTCTCCCCATATGAAGCAACCCAGATCATGCAACCATAATCTGAGGCCCTTCATTGTGTGCCTCCTCACAAGAGGTCTGGAGGATGGTAACACAAGAATGAGCCTCTACTGCAGTGGCTCCCCGCTTGCGGAATGCTATGTTCACCTGGTGTCTTCATTACATATCTTTAGGAGCCAAGCAAAAATGTTTCTCTATAACCAGGCCTTTGATGAATTAACATTCTATGGCCTTTTAAATGTGTTTGTGGGAGGAGATTTACTGGATTTTGTATTTCTATGTTGTGAACCACCCTGTGATCTTCAGATGAAGGGTGGATGAAGGGCAGTATGCTTATTTAGTAATTAATAACATAGTGTTTTATGTGTTTTATGGGATGCGGGTGGCGCTGTGGTCTAAACCACAGAGCCTAGGGCTTGCCGATCAGAAGGTCGGCGGTTCGAATCCCCACGACGGCGTGAGCTCCCATTGCTTGGTCCCAGCTCCTGCCAACCTAGCAGTTCGAAAGCACGTCAAAGTGCAAGTAGATAAATAGGTATCACTTTGGCAGGAATGTAAACAGCATTTCCGTGCACTGCTCTGGTTTCGCCAGAAGCAGCTTAGTCATGCTGGTCACGTGACCCGGAAAAACTGTCTGTGGTCAAACGTCGGCTCCCTTGCCAGTAAAGCGAGATGAGCGCTGCAACCCCAGAGTCGTTCACGACTGGACTTAACTGTCAGGGGTCCTTTACTACTTCTTTTTTTAAATATAGTGTTTTGCTTCATAGCCCTGAATGCTCTTAATTCACTGATGAGCAGATAAGGCACTAAAAACAATTAACTACAAAAAACCCAACAGTTTGGCTTTAAAGGAAACTAATTTTGGTTGCTAAGTGACTACAATAACTTTTACCTATCATATCATGTGTAAACACCCACGCATAGGCAAGGGAGGAAATTGCCAGCTTTGGGCATTTGGAGTCTAAACAACATGATTGTTCTATATTTGTAGGGAATTTTAATGGTGATTCCAGCAGAAGCTTAATGCTACAGCAGTCAATAATTTGTGAAACCCCTGGCCTAAAGAAAGAAAATAGGAACACTCTGGCTGCTTTCAAGAGATCAGAACATCATCTGAATGTGTAATAATTTAGGAGTATGGTGTTACAAATATTCCGATGACAGCCAGCTCTCTCCCCCACCCTCCCTAGTAACATCAGATCCAGGAGCAGCTGCTTTGGTTCTTAAGCAGTGCTTGGGAGACACAGTGAGGATGGATGATGAGAGTTAACAGGCTGAAACTGAAACCCACAACACAGAATTGGTGGTTACTGCAGTTGAGCAGACATCTATTGATGGAGTCTGCCCTGCAGCAGTCAATAAAGTTCGCAGCCCAGTAACTGTGCTTGACACTACCCTATTTCTAAACACATAAGATATGGCAAAAGCCAAGTCTGCATTTTATCACCTTTCCAACTTGCACTCAGTAATTGTAGCTTTTCCTGGAGAGACAAAATATGATGGCAACGTTGATCAGTGACTGAGCCCTATAACAGTCAGCATGTTTTTCTACGCCCCCCCCCCCACAAAGCTTGACTGTTGTAGGTTGATCTACACAGGCCGGCTTTTGAAGATGCTCCAAGACAGAATGTGAGATTGCTGAACATCAGTTCTGTCTGATCTGCACCAGCCACTTCCTGTGCCCTCATTTGTTTGCCTTATAGGTATATCATCAGCCTGTGCAAGGATGAGAGTTACCTTTGCAAAAACAATTCATCCTCTACAACTCCCTGCTTAGCAAAGCCAGCAGATATTTGACATTCCTAAGCTATATGGAAAAGTGTTTTGTTTGCTTGTTTCAAAAACCATTTAATCTGCCAACATTTTAAAACTACATCCATTAACAACAGTGTTGTCTGGTTGTCTTTTCAACGTTCTTCCTGGTATGCCTGTTTTAGACTTTCATTCTATTTCCCTTTCTTCTTTGATTCCATCAGCATCTAGCCACTCTGCAGCTTCACAGAAGGAGAGGGCATTCAAGACTCATTCCATCGGCCTATCTGAGCCAATTGCCACCCAGTAGCCTGCCTCCCCTTGCATCAGGCTCTATCAGTAGTCAGTCACTCTGCAGGGAAATGAGGGAGAATACCTCTACCATGGGCCTCCTTTGACCCATTCATGTTTTATGCTTCTTTTGCTAACATTCTTGGTTTCCTTTCTTTTTTAAGCAGGAAAATAACATGTGCTTTTGTAATAAGCTTTGCTCATTTTGCATGATGGTAATGGTGGTGGTGATTTGCAGGTGGTGATAGGGGAACCAGGGGCATCTTACCCATTGAGGCTAGTGGTGCGGGGCACCAGGGTGCCAAGTTCTGGAGGGTGCCAGGAAAGAGGTGGAGGCTGGACGCGGCACCTCCCAGCATCAGCTCGCTGCCCTCTTCCACCTCTGCCATGCAAAGCAGTGCTGCGCCTGGAGCCTCTGTCTGCTGTGGCCACCGTGGCATGAAGTGGCCAGCCGCCCTCCAGTCACTGCCCGCCTCCTCCAGCCCCAGCAGCAGCACCGTCCTCCCTAAAAAACTCTGGGAAATGGGGGGCGGGGGGGGGGAGCTTTGCACCACAGCACCGGATATGCTTAACACGGCCCTGAGGGGAACATTTTTAAAGTATGACGTGATCCCAAGACTTTCCATCTACAGCAGAATGAGATGGTCAAGTAGCTGTAGTTGCAGAAAGGCTTGTTCTCTCGGCAGGAGCTGACTGTACCAACTGAGAACCAGGGTGGGGAGTGATGGACTCCATTAACTTGCCCTAGGGGTAACTTCTCTGTTGCACTGAACTGCAAACAAGGAATCAATCATACCAAATAAACTAATGGGATCCTGAAAATATCAAAAGGCAATTTGCTGAAGGAGTGAGACCAGTTATCCATCCCACCTGTTCTCTCTACTTGAAATGATCTTCACATTGACTGAAGACAAATGACTATCAAATGCTCTTGGGTCATTTTTTTCCATTTGTACTGCTCAGAGAACTCGCCAGCTCATGCATGCTAGGCTGACATGGATCCCCACCTTTACTATTGCCAGAGTCAAAGCGTCTTTGAAATGTGAAAGATGTGGGCTAAGTAGGAGAGAGTAATCCAACACTGCTCCTCAGAATAGACATATCCTCCACTTTTGTAACTGTATCCCTGTGAGACTGAGGATGGAGGCACCAAACTTGTCATATCTTTAAAAGAGGAACATCTCAAGACTCCGAAGCTTAACTCTGTCTGAGAACCAACTGCTGAAGGAACTCTTTCCCCATCAAGAATAATCAGTGACAGACCTCATAAAACTCTACAACAGGTGGGGAAGCAAGTAGTACACGAGAGCTGCATTTTGCTGGGTTATTTATACACAGAACAGACACAGTTGCATAAAACAGGTACCGCAGAAGGAGAGGCATGAAGGACAAGTTGAAAGAATAAGGCTATGCCAATGAAGAAGGAATGAAGAGAGGGGAAAGTGGTGGGCGTGTGGGTGTTTGTGTGTACAAATATAGGGCTGTGAGATGGCTGGCTGATTACTTTGGTGTGTATGCCCTGAAGCAAAGTCTGACTACAATCCTGGATTTTACAAAAGAATGTTAGTATCTCTTTATAGGAGTTAATGGTTAGAATATGTTGTTTTGATGCAGAGATCTCTCTGGAATGTATGGAATGGAAAAGCCACCAGTGTCTTGAGAATGGGGTGGGAGTATATATGTCTGTATGTAGCAGCAAAATAATGTTTCTTGTAGCAAAGAGACAGAAGCAGAGGGAGAATTCTGAACTAAAGCCAATTGGAGTGCTAAGAGTCACTCTCTCTCTCTCTCTGTCTCTGGAGGTTTGATGGGAGCTAGCAGATCTGCTGCCTTATGCTAAGTCAGACCACCGGTCCACCTAGCTTAGTATTGTGTACACTGATGGGCAGCGGCTCTGGCCAGTTTCAGACTGAGGTCTTTCCTAAGCTTTACCTGGAAATGCTGGGGATTGAACCTGGGACCTTCTGCATGCAAAACAAATGTTTTACCCATGAGCTATGACCCTGTGCACCAACATACATGTGCCCCTCTTTGCAATTAAAGGGGTCAGTGTAGTGCAGAGAAAGGAAACTGGAGAGTGATTAACTCCTTCTCACCCCACTACATCTTTTCTCCTAATTGCTCCCCAAGCCACTTCCTTCTCGGAGGTTCTTAATGCATGAGTGCCAGGGTAAATCCGTACTTGGAAACACCACAGGTGGGAAAGAGCTTGTGGAGATTATCTGAGTGGAGAAATAACACACTTGGTAAAAATATATGTTGCCAAAATGCAGGAAAAGGAAAACAAGCAATGAAAGTGAAGACGCGAGGGAGGAGTTAAGGACTACTAAATGAACAGGAAAGAAAAACAACAGCACTATTACTCCTTCTAAATTATTTTTTCTTAATTTTTAAAATAAAAGGATACAAATAAACATAACGGCACAGTTTACAGAAGTGGCAACAACACAGCAGGTTAGCTAATAAGTGTACGATTGGGCCTCTTAGCAGTGAGAAGACTGGAAAGGGCGATCACATCTTATTTGGTTCCAAGGGTTCCATATAGACACAAAAATGCTATTACTAAAACTCTTGGAACTGCCTGTGTGCGCATCCCAGGGCTTCCAGAGCCAGCATGCCAAGAGGGCCTTGTCCTGCCAAGCAAAGCAGAGAAACTTTGCTTGCATTTAACTTGTGGGATAGGGTATCAACCAGTGGCCTTCACCCACTTATGGTTGCATCCACACAAGTTAAATGTTCATAAGATGCAATCATACTGCACAGTATTGGTTGGCTCAAACCTTCCCAGGAGCTTTACCCCAAGATGGACATATGGTGACATGCTTGAAGTGCACTCCCATTTCTTGTTCCTGTTCAATGGACAGTAACTTATCTCTTCACTGTCCAGCAAAATGTCATAGGACCACAGGATGCTGCTTTATAGGAAGTCAGGAAATTGCTAACTCAGCATTGTCTGTGCTGACTGGAAACAACTTGCCAGGGAATGAGAGAAGACATTCCCAGCTCTACCTGGAAATGGCTGTGGGCAGGATTCCTGCATTGCAGGGCGTAGGACTAGATGACCCTCGGGATTCTTTCCAGCTCTACAATTCTTTGATTCTAAATATTGACTTGTAAGTCAACCTTGTTTATTCTCAGAGCTCTAGGAGGTAACTTCCTGATACGCATCAGAGGACCATGATAAAATATTTCAAATTAGCCATAACCATTTATACTCCTGCACCGGAGATTGCCCATTTTCTTCTTTATTTTTGTAATCTACAGAATTGACCATTTAGAAATAAAATGGTCCCTTCTTGCTTTGACCCCTTGCAACCCCTAATTAATGCATCAGATTTTCAGCGTCAATATTTCTGTGTGAGTGAGCTGAGTTATTTAAGACTTTGCAAGGCTAAAGCTGCACTTTGAAAATCAACCTTACTAGACAAGGCATTTCTAGTTCAGACCACACGAGAATAAATTACAGGGTGATTTGCATAAATCTCTCACAATGCACTACTATGCTTTGGTGAACGGGTCACAGAGCAAAGAGGCGGAAATGCCTCCCTACACCAAGGGAGCCTGCAGAGGCTCTGAAGATATTGTTTCGGAGAGGAATGAGGGCAGAAGATGAGTTGTAGAATGGAATGAGCCACTGCACTGAAGAGCATTTAAAAAATGCTCTCTAAACTTTGGTATGAGATCCAATTTCAGATAAACTGAAAAAAGTACAAAGACTAACCATTTATGGTGGTATAAGCTTTTGTGGGTCAGATCCCACTTCAGCATGCATCTGACAAATTGTGCTTTGTCCCACAAAAGCTTGTGCCATAAATGTGTTAAGTTTTTTAACGGTGCTGCAGGAATCACCATTGTTTTTACCTAGAGAGCTTAGGCAAGTAGCCCAAACCAACATACAGTTGCAATCCTATGCATGTTTAATAGGATTTACTCTCACAACACTGCTGCAGCCATAAAAAGATACAGAAGAACTTATACAAGAAAACTGTATATATCTATAAAAACCTATCTAAAAGATTCATAGAAGCTGCATTGCAATAGGGACTTCTACAACTAAAAACTTCCAAGTGTCCCAGACCCACTTGCAGATGTAATTAGCCACAACTGCCAACAGCATAGTCATGCTGCTCCTGCTCATTCCGAGCAATGGATACCATGAGTAGAGGTGGACATGTGCAGGATTATGGTAGCTGCAGAATGCCGCATAGATTTTTCTAACATTACTTAATGCTGAGAGAAGAGCCTGTTGGGGAACGTGGGAAGCTGTGTTACACAGGGCCAGAATATTTGTCCACCCAGCCTACCTTTTGCTGTTACAATATGACTGGCTCATTCTTTCAGCTAGAGATGCCAGGGACTGCATCTGGGATCTCCTGCATACAAAGTTTGTGATTTAAAGCGAAGCTATGGTCCTTCCCCAACTCTCTTTTTAGTCAGTATAAACATTTGCTGGACATCAAAGTAATTATATTTTACAGTGGTACCTCAGGTTACATATGCTTCAGGTTACATACGCTTCAAGTTACAGACTCCGCTAACCCAGAAATAGTGCTTCAGGTTAAGAACTTTGCTTCAGGGTAAGAAGAGAAATCGTGCTCCGGCAGCGCGGCGGCAGGAGGCCCCATTAGCTAAAGTGGTACCTCAGGTTAAGAACAGTTTCAGGTTAAGAATGGATGTCCGGAACGAATTAAGTACTTAACCTGAGGTACCACTGTATCTGGAAAATAACTGGCCAAAATATTCAGTAATCACAATGAATAATATAAAATTGATTGCTTTTATTTGTTTCATTTATACCCCTTTATCTTCCAAGGAGGTTAGTGTGGGACCTGTGGCTCCCCTCTCCTCTCTCCATTAATTTCCATAGGTCTACTCTGAGTAGGGCCAACACTGGATGCAACCCACTGTCTCTCTATAGCAGGGCTTTTCCATCGTTGAGCAAATGCTCCCTCTGTGACCTCCTCCTCCTCACACAGTACTGATGGCTTGAAGTCAGCCTAAACAGTAGTAGCAGAATTCCTGGATAAAAGCAATAGTGAGAGGCCAGGGAAAATGTGGCAGTGCAACATTTAGATAGACTACTGAGGATACATCACTTATATCATCTACTATTTCCTGGTTTTGTTTTGTTAGTTTTTATAGTTTATTGGGTTGTTTTAAAACATCTAAACCACAGAGCATCAGTAGTCACAAGTGTCATTTTGTTTTATTCATTTATAATATTTTATATACCAGCTTATCGGCTATAACTCTACAACTGTTTTACTTCACCCCCAGAGGTGCACTTTTCCACTGTCTCCTGAGATGCCAACCAATCACATACCAACTTCATTGTCCATCCTCCCTTCTTCACAGCTAGTGAGGGCTTAGTAAATAGTGCTTTTCATTTCCTACTGTACTGCAGCTGCAATCGTTCCCCTCTTATATACTCCAAGTTTTGTTTTCCCCTTCCCCTCGATTTAATGCTTGAGTTAAGGAAGGATAAAACTAATAAAGATTTCCAGGCTGTGAATCATGATGCTCACTTGCAAGTAAGTATCACGGAGCATAGGCTTCCTTTTGAGTAAAGGTGATGAGGTTTCTAAGCAGAGGTTGGGTGGTCATCTGTCATGGATGCTTTAGCTGAGATTCCTGCATTACCAGGGGGTCGGACTAGATGACCCTTGGGATCCCTTCCAACTGTATAATTCTATGATTCTATGACCAAGCTTCTAAAGCTGCACCTCTACCACTGTAGGGATTACTTCTGAGTAAACCTGCGCAGGCTCAGCTGCAGGTTGTGGGGAGGGGAAGCAAATCTGTAATTATGTCTGGTAGGATTAGATTAGAGAACTGGGCAAAAATAAACAAGATGAATTTTAACAGGGAGAAATGTAAAGTATTGCACTTGGGCAAAAAAAAATGAGAGGCACAAATACAAGATGGGTGACACCTGGCTTGAGAGCAGTACATGTGAAAAGGATCTAGGAGTCTTGGTTGACCACAAACTTGACATGAGCCAACAGTGTGACGCGGCAGCTAAAAAAGCCAATGCAATTCTGGGCTGCATCAATAGGAGTATAGCATCTAGATCAAGGGAAGTAATAGTGCCACTGTATTCTGCTCTGGTCAGACCACACCTGGAGTACTGTGTCCAGTTCTGGGCACCACAATTCAAGAAGGACACTGACAAACTGGAACGTGTCCAGAGGAGGGCAACCAAAATGGTCAAAGGCCTGGAAACGATGCCTTATGAGGAACGGCTAAAGGAGCTGGGCATGTTTAGCCTGGAGAAGAGGAGGTTAAGGGGTGATATGATAGCCATGTTCAAATATATAAAAGGATGTCACATAGAGGAGGGAGAAAGGTTGTTTTCTGCTGCTCCAGAGAAGCGGACACGGAGCAATGGATCCAAACTACAAGAAAGAAGATTCCACCTAAACATTAGGAAGAACTTCCTGACAGTAAGAACTGTTCGACAGTGGAATTTGCTGCCAAGGAGTGTGGTGGAGTCTCCTACTTTGGAGGTCTTTAAGCAGAGGCTTGACAACCATATGTCAGGAGTGCTCTGATGGTGTTTCCTGCTTGGCAGGGGGTTGGACTCGATGGCCCTTGTGGTCTCTTCCAACTCTATGATTCTATGATTCTATGATTCTAGGAAAAAGATGGAGGAGAAGGGGAAACACTGACAGGTTTTAGGAGTTTTTGTATATAACTGAGATCGGATCTGTGGAAAGCTTTTGAGTACAGGGAGTTTTGGCCATTCCCCACCCCTTAAACAGAAGACTTGCTTTGTGCAACCAATAACACACCCCACAAATCCCTAAGTAAATCCCCACTTCTGTTCCACAGGCATCCATTGTATTGATTTTCAATTGCATTTTTATTGCTTCTTTTATTTCTTGTATATTTGTATTACAGTCCGAATTTCACAGAATTCAAATACTGCACAATAAAACACAATACAAATAAAAGGGAGGAATAAAAAGACAATTAAAAATCATACAGCATCTAGCACAGCACATTAATATTGCTCCAACAGGCAAGAAAATCATTAAGTGGCCCACCAGGACCGTCAGCAATTTTCAAGTGGTCCATGAAAAAGAAAAGGTTTGTGAACCACTGCTGTAAAGCATATGCCCGCATTCCTTTTACAGCAAACTTTCAGCCAAAATTTTATTGCTTAAATAGGCCAGTAATTAACTGCCACCATAAGCAATAATTTAGAGGAAGGGTGGTTTTTTTAAAAAAAAACTGAACAAGAAAAGGCCATTCACTTGCAGAAATTAATACCAATAGTTGGCTGGGTGTGGGTGTGTGGAATTCCACTCAACAATGACCAACATGTTTTTTTATTTATCAGAGACAAAAAAGGGGGGTAGGGTGGCAAAAAATGGAAAAAGGGAAGAATAAAGCAAAGATCTTGAAACCTAAAAAAATGTGCCTAAAGGCTCAGGAAGATGCTATATTTGTACTAAAGAAAAGGATAGGAAAAGGAAATGTGCATAGAGTGTTTATGAATCAATGAAAACAGTTGCTTTATGGAAAAGGTTTATTTTTTTAAAAAACAGTAAAGTGCTGCATTTCTGCGAGCAAAATAAGTAGGATGCTACAAGAACATAAAGTATATCTGATAAGGTGCATACTTAAAGGGTAAAGTGATGATGGGGAAAGAAGCTTTTAAAGACATCAATATATTTATTTTACAGGATTTTCTTTTAAAAGTGCCTGAACATCCCCCCTCCCTGAAATGCTGCATATGTTGAGCCCGTGGTGGATTTATTCCCATTTCAAAAAGTTTTATTCTGGGAAAGGAACATTGTTCAGGCATCCCAGTAGTTGTCTGATGATGTAGTGAATCACTGAGATATTCCTAAACTAGTCATCAACAGAATAAACTAGACATACACTATTTCTGTGTGTATAGACTTGGAACTTCCCCAATTGCATGGAATGAAGGGAGTAGGGTCTAATTTTAACAGCATAAAGGTCTTAAACAGGTGAAGACCACAGAACATTTCCCCATTTGAAGTGCATCTAGCAGCAGTTTCTTTCTGAAAGTGCATCTCTCCTCATCTGAGCATGGATGCTGCAACTGACCTTTCCTGACAGGAATACAGATTGAAAGATGCTGTGGAGAGGTGGTCTGTGGTTGTGGGGAGGGTTATGCATTTCACATTCAAGTGCATAATCTGGTAATCTGCATTTCAGGTTGCCTCCCGCCCCCTTGCTACATGACTGGGACAGTTACTTGGAAACACACATGACCACCACTGTTACACATATTTTGGCCCTAGGATAATAGTGCCCAAGGCTACTGAAATACATCTAACCCCCATTGATTATAATTTGCCCAATCACGTACAAACACAGTGATTTTAAAATTTTGCTGCAATTCGTCTCAGGAGCAAAAGATGAGAGGCGGAATATTAATACTTCAAATAAATAAACAGCAGCATTCCTAATCTTACTCCACCTCGTACCTCACCCTCCCCACCCACACCAGCCAAAACAGAGGATGTGTAAAGCATGGTGATGAAAGTATATTAAAGCAAGATGATCTGGATATGTGCCTTTGGAACCACTACATTCATCACATTCCCTCTGAAAGATTCCTCCCGCAAACTGCAGCTCTTTAACAAGCCCAGCCCTGTGCCTAATGCAGCAAGCTGGATCTTAATTCTGTGGGCAAGATGCCTGGATGCTGTGATGCACCAGTGAAAATTCTGCTGCAGCACCAGATAAATTTTAAAAAGGGAGGTTTTTATTGCATTAAATATGAATGTGAATCATGCGTTCCTGAGAGTCACTCATGTTATTTATTTTTTATATTGCACCCAATTTATGTCCTTGCCGTCCTCACAGTTTCATAGTTTGCAGAGTACTATAATTCTACACTGTGAAACCTGCAAAGGACAGCTGTGTGAGAGAGGGGCACAGTCAGTTTAGGGCTTTGGAATGCACACTACTTACATTATACTTGGCCTTTCCATGTGAAATAAACAGAGATCAAGCATTTATCAACCCACCCCACCCTCTTTCTGGTGCTGACATTCCTTTAAATAAAAAATTATGCTTCCCAGAGAAGTTAATTCTAGCTGCCAACTAACTGCAGTTGGGCACTGCTGCACCGATTAAACAGCAAGCAAGATGGTTTAGACCGCCATCCACCCAAGCGCAGCTGGATAGAGGAAAACCCCAAACACTGTATGGAAAGGTCGATGGGATTTGCTGTTAGATGCAATCACCATTTCTGTCATCATCTCGTAAACTGAGTGATGTAAGCGTAAGTGCGGGAAGAAGAAGTGGGGAGACTGCAATCTGCAGGACATGTTTTGTTTGTTTATTTTTTTAGGTTTTGCCCAGAGACAAGTCATAACATAGAGATAGCCTTCTGACTTGTACACAGAGGTCTGGTGTGACTTCAGTGCACTTTAAATGCTCTGGTTTAATCCAGGTACTGAAATAAATAGTCTGGTAGCAGAAATAATCAAGGCATCTTTACACCAAAAAGGACCATGATCCCTTTAAGTAAAGTGCAATATTATTTACCAGCAAGAACAAATTTGCATAGGAATGCCCTAGATAAAACGTACAGGTGACAAGAGCTAGCTGTAACAGTGGCCCCTTGGAGCAAGGGTTTTTGGTTCAGTTTAGTTTGACATCATATTTCCTGCAGTAGTCAACACTGTTTTTTGGAAAGCCCACAATCTTCTCTCCACCCTAACAGTCACCATACAGCAAGTGGTATTCGTCTGAACACAGTCATCCTATTTTGCCATCTTGCCTAACGGCATATGATAGAACCTTTCTTCTTGAATGTCTAGTGAATTCCACAGTGGTGCATTACTGTATTTGGCCCCTTTCCCATCATGTTTCCTTTTTATCTCATTTGGCATGGAAAGCCGCTTAGGCAGTTCTGTAGTCTGTCCTCTATGAACAGTGCTTGCTGATGGCACCTCAATTTGGGAAAGTCTGAAGAGCTCACTTTGGAACCCTCAACCTCAATTGCAGCGTATTCCACCTCTTCTTGCTTTCTTGTGCTCTCAACTCCACCTTGGTTCCTTCTCTTTTTCCCGAGCACGTTAAATCCCTGGCCCCAGAGAAACCAAGCAAGCGCTGCTGTCTAAATGCTTGCAAAGCCAGAAGCTCTTTATGAGTTCCGACATGTAGCCCAGCGGTATTGCATGGCCAGAAGCGGGATTCTTCTGCTTTCTGTTTCAGTGTATTAGGCTCCTGAATGGCAGTCTGTTGAGGTAGCAGGCCAGGCCAACTGTCAGTACAGTACACAGAAAAGCTGGTTTCACGTGCTCTCCTTCTGCTGAATGCTTTGGTGGGGGGAATCATTGCCTCAAGTTTCCAGCTTTGTCAGTACAACTCCACTTGAGTCTCCTTAACACACTTCTAGTCGAAAGTGTGAGAGGCTCTTGTCACAGCAAGGAAACATCTTCTTTTTCTTCCCTTTCCTGGAAAATCCAGAGTGGTGCTTGAGCAGACCATGCAAATTGTGGAAAGGAGGCTACTGTTAAAACAGTGGCCTCAAAAGAGGGTAGTGTCAGTCACTCGGCCAGAAATGTGAAGCAAGTGGGAAGTCTTGCGAGCAGTAGTGGTGTCTGCAGGCATTACCATATGGCACTGTTCCCCCAGGGTGTTTGGGAACTGACTTTGCAACTGCTTCATGGGAGCCAGAGTGCACTGTGGCATGAAGCCTGTGCCACAGTGGGGGAGGCAGATGGCATGCCAATGTGATACCTGCAGTCCCACACAATGTCATACTGTTCCTCTTTGGATGGATTTTCCTTATGCTCACGGTACAATGGAGTGCTGCATTTTCAGGAAGGGGGAGGGATATCTTCCTCAGGCCTGATTCTGGATGTGTACGTTGTTTGTGTCAACATCTTCCCTCTATGGATTTGTGGACCATATACCATTAGCTGCAGGAGTTTGGTTTCTTTGCAATGGTATTTCTGAATTATATAAACTCACCTACCTGTGTTAACTTACTACCCTGGGGCCAGAAGCTTTGATGTACTAGAGTGGACTGTCAAACAGATTTTACCATCACAAAGGTCTTCCTGGGGTTTATTCGGAATATCCTTTCTTGCAACTTGAAGTCATTTGTTTGGGTCCTACCCACCAGAGCAGGAGAAAACTAGCTTGCTTCATCATCTATGTGACAACCCTTTAGATATTTGAAGATGGCTATCATATCTCTTCTCAGTCGCTTCTTATCCAGGCTAAACACAGCGGCAGACTTCAGTAATCTTTCATAAGGCAATCTGTGCAAGGTCAATATTTGGTGCCTCAAAATGGATTTTCTCAGTTATGCTCCCCCTCAGCTAAGGGCCCTGTGTGTGGGAAACATCCCGCAATGCCCTAAACCTGGTGCTGCTAAACATACCCAATTCCCTCATTTAATTGCAACTCTCACTGGACCTTGGGAATACACAACCTTGGTTGGGTTTCAACAATCCTTCTATAAAGGAATTTCTGCAACTCCTGTGACTAATCATTTACATGCAGGCATCTCTTATGTCAACTCGCAGTATGAAGATGATCAGGGTTGACTGATCCAGCAGGTCTGTATAAGAAAATGAAAACCCTTTTCAACCAGGAAAAATGGGTAACAACAGTTGGGGGCATGGAGGATACATGCACAGATTTTTGCAGTGGAAGGAATTGAGCTGTTTGCCTCTGTCTCAACTAGTAAATTTTAAGCACAATATCACAGGGTTTACACAGGTTGTTACACTGGCCCTTGTTTCATGCCTCATTTCAGCACTGATGCAGTTAATGCAAACTTAAAAGCAGTTAACCTCTAATCTGTGTGGGCACAGCCAGTGTTGTTTCTAATATGTGTACATTGCCTAGCAAATTTTGCAACAATGATGATGATGATGATGAAAATAATGAACAATTCCATCAGATGGCAAACTCAAATGACTGAGTGCCAACAGAACTGGAGCCAAAGCATGACAAGTGCGAAACAAGACAAAGATATAACCATGCATGGAGGTGTGCTGAAGTACAAAACATTTTTAAATCCAACCCCCGCCACACAGAGAAGGGAAGTACTAAGCACACTGCTACTGTTTTCATCTATGACTTCTACTACATTCATTTGTGGTAAATAATTCAGTGGTGTTATGATAAAGGTACTTCCCCCGCCAGAGGAAATTAAAGATCCCGTTGATCCAGTGGGTATTACTCTGGTGATTTCTTGCCAATGGCATTTTGTATAAGAATGCAATGACATATGTTGCATAAATGCAAACTGTTTATGCTCATGTACTTGCTACTGGGAAATAATCTGGTAAAATAGCAAAATGCTTCCTGTCTGGGTTGTCAACGTTACAAAACACACAAGACATATGAAATAACATTTAATAACATATCCCAGGGTAAAGCTTCAATTGATTTGCTTGTTGTGCTAACCATCAAGAAATTCCAGCCCCTGGTGTCCCAAACCAGAACAAATTTTCTCCACCCTTTATCAAGCGGGACAAAGTCTTTGTGAAGTGCTCCTTTTCCTGTTTCCAGATAGCTATACCCCTTTCTGGGATACTTCCCTCCATTGCAAACCCCACCCCTTGCCCTAATTCTCAGTGTTCTGTGGTTGATTAAATAATCTATGGCCTTTTGAAAGCATTTGTGGGAGGGAGCTATTGGTTCTTACTTGTTGTTATTATGATATGCATTTTGTGCTTTCAGTTTGTATTTTTATGCTGTAAACTGTCCTGTGATATTCTGATAAAGGGGGTATATAGGAATGGGGACCTTTGGCTCTCCAGATGTTCTCGGACCCTGCCTACCAATGGCCCCAAGCTACCATTTCTAATGGTCAGGGATAATGGGAGCTGTAGTCTAACAAACAAATGGAGGCGTACAGGTTCCCCACCCCTATATTTCACTATTAACACATTCACTGAACCTCCAATCACATGAACAGTAGTTGGAGTCCCTTTAATGCAGAGGTACTGTTTCAGAAATAATTCTGTACAGTATTCTAAGTTCTAACCCAATTATTAAATAAGTGCAAAAATCAGCCTTTCTAATGCTAAGTTAAGAAGTACCAAATATTGGATATTAGTTAAAACAGACTAATATGAATGTCACCACTGCCCCCTCATTTCCCTAGGTATCTTGGAGCCTTTGAGGTGACATTTGGCACTGCCTGGGAATAACCTTAGGGCATGTGCAAACCACTAGAACTCTTGCTGCTGGTGCAGACAGACACTCACGTAAGTACATCAGGTATGAGGCCAGTGTAATTATGATGGTGCTGCTGCCAATGTCTGCTACAGACCTGCAGCTCCACTCAAAAGCACTGCTGACGAAAGTGGCCAGCATGCCATCTAGAAAACCACAGAAGTCAGCAGAAAGGGCACCAGCAAGGGAAGCCACTCAAGGCAGCTTGCCCATGGCTCCCTAGAAACCTAGAGTATGGCCTAGGAAGAACAGTGAGAATGACTTGGGAACAGGCCTGATTCATAATATGAGATGCATTTTTTGTCCTCTACTAAATGTCATTGCCACAAAACCAATTCAGAGTAAGCATAGGAAGCACTGTGCTCACCTGGAATTGACATTATGAAATTGGCATCACATCATTGCGTAAGTGACCAATAACCAACTGGAATCAGGAAGTGAAGGAGAAAATGGGGCTGTACAAATTAACAGATAAGGGTGTGTGTGTCATTTTATGTTCTTATTAATAGCCATTCAGTGGATCAATATAAGAAAATTCATTTTCGTATTACAAGTGAGAAAACATTTGGTCCAATTGTAATTAGATTTTTAATTGGAAGGAAATTCTGCACATCATGCACCCTGGAGAGGGTGGCATTACTGTCTAGACTCTGTAGATAACTGTATATAGAAGATGGTTTGATCCAGTAGCTTTTTAAAAACAGGAACAACAACCACAACCCCTAGTTATGTTGTTGTCACTGAGTTGGTTATATCCCAGATCTAAGCTAAAACTTGGGGAGGGGGGAAACCTAACCTTCAAAATGTTCTTGATCGTTTGCCTCTGACATCCAGTTACTGGAATCAAAGTGAAAGGGGATATTGTTCCCTCATAAAATAATAACCAAGTTGGCATATTTAAATAGGCACCATGGCATGTGAAAAACATGAGCTAAGAACTACATACATTTCAAAGAATGAGGAGGAATGCCAAAATGGCTCTAATAAGACTTCTGAATGAAGTTATTATTCACTGCATTCCCAAAAAGAATCAAGTCATGAAAGAATAGGTTGGAATGGAATCTATTAGTGAATCAGTGTTCTGTGACTACTGAGCATGCTCAGTCCTCACTGAGTTTCTTTGTTCTTTCAAAATTTGTTGCAGTTCTGCAAATCTCAGGGGTTTCCCCTCCCCAAGCATGTTGATATCTCCCCTCTTGCTTTCTCAGTGGGTCTGTTGGCATTCAGCAGCTGAGCTCATTATTAGAAGATTGAAACTGAGCTTGGTCGCCACTAAAACACCAATTCAGAGGTCCACTGCAGAGGATGGCAAGTGATGGCCAGTTAAGTCAAGCTATTAAGAAACATTTGAGCCCCTACGGCCCTCAGCCAGTGCCCAACTTTGCCCATCACTGGCACTTTAACATGCATATGCTATTTAACATGCATATGGAACCACCATCCTTCCCAGTGCTTCCATATGCATGTTAAACGAACTGAAGCAGACCAAAGATTAAAGGCCATAGTGTGGAGAAAATATCACACACACACCCATGCCCCTCTCTAGGACCAATCTTCCAGGAAGGACTGAGGCCACCATATCACTGTACCTCCCAAGCACAGATAACCGACTTCACATACTGTTGTATCGACTCCATAACAAATATTAGACTGCAGCCTGCTTTGGTTTGGCCCATTACAGAAGCTAAATTTGGACCGAGACTTCTACAAGCAGAAGTTTAAAGGCCTCCTCATTGCTAGGCTATTTCATTCTCTCCCTGCCCCAGTCCTGCACCTTGCATTCTCTCTGGCACCTCTTCTCAGGCAGAAAAAGGCCATCATGTTACCAACATAATTAAAAATGGCATGCGAGGCAGCTTGGGTGAAAATCTCCCCCATTAATTTTTCATCTTTCCTCAGGCAACTCTGCCTATGGATCTGCACTAGGCATTAAGGAAGACTTGTCGACTAAAAACCATTAACATCTTCCTCCTGGGCCTTGTGTCCTGTGTGCACACTCAGCATCGTTTCTGCCATGTTGCTCTACTAGAGTGACCTCTGTGGGAAGCAGCTTCACCAGCACACCATGCAGCAGCTCAAAGCAAATTGCTTTGCTCCCATACAGGGCGCTCTCTCAGAGGAGCTATGCATGACGTAGGAGCAAGTCCCTTGGAGCGCAGCCATTAAGTACAGCACAGTGGCTGCTTTAAACGACTCAGGAGTTAAGGGAAAGAGTTCATCCGAACTAACTTCCTCTTCCATCCTGCAAAGCAATCAATTTAATCAAAGGCGCCAAAGCTGCATGTGACAGCACCATGCTGTGTATTCCAATCCTGCTTAATGGAGTGCACAGAGTTCAGATTAGGAATCCAATCCCTTCTAATGGGTATCTCAAGAAGTTATCCAACCACTAGGCTTTAATTTTTCCTGACCATGCTCTTCCTTCTTATTCAAGGCCATATTATCAAGATGATTAATCCTCCTCACTTCCTCTCTGCACCCAAATCCTTCCTGCTCTCATCTTCTAATCTTTAACACTGTCATATCACATCTTTGCTCAAACATTGACGGGGGGAGAGAGATACAACACTTTCCAAAGGAGATTTCATTCTGAATAAGAAATTCAAAAACATACAAAGAAGCTTGATGCTACTGCTCTTCCACTCACATTCATAACTCAAAACACTGAAATACTAAATCCTTCCATGGCACTTACATGCTGCAGTTTTAAGCACACTTGTTTGCAGGTATTTTCTATTAAAAACAGTGGTACCTTAGTTGTCAAATGACTTGGCTTCTGAACAAATCGGCTCCCGAACACCGCAAACCCAGAAGTAAGTGTTCTGATTTGCAAACTTTTTTTGGAAGTTGAACAACCAATGTGGCTTCCGTGGCTTCTCATTGAGTGCAGGAAGCTCCTGCAGCCAATCGGAAGCCACACCTTGGGTTTTGAACGGTTCTGGGAGTTGAACGGACTCCCAGAATCGATTAAGTTTGACAACCAAGGTACCACTGTAGCTCAAACTGTAGGCTGAGCTAAAATGTTCAGATAAAGCCCCTAGCTTAGGTTTCCAAGGACTTCAGAGGTGGCAGCAGTATAATCAAATGCTTGTTCATATGCACATTAAAGTTTTAGATAAAATCATGTCAGGTGAAAGATCTGTGTAAAGAGCTGGAGAAATCAAGTGAAGAGTGGAGAACGTTGGACTAGGGAGATGCAGTCCATTAGGATCTCATTCCCTTGAGTCAGTGATCCCCAGCTCCTCATATATGAAATGAATTTTATAACATAAATAAATACTGAAAGTAATATAGTAATATAGAAAGTAATATAGCCCCATTTCTCCAATGGACATCATTGGAACACACATGACACCTCTACATTCCAAAAGCCAAACATGTCTAAGGGTGGTCAGTCTCTGGACAAGTGACCATTTGGGAACCACATGGGTTCCATGACAAAAGACAGACAGAACACAAATATGAAAAAATAAGTAACACATATTATCTTGACACAGTTCAGAGGGACAATGAGCCCTATTTAAAGGACTGCTGAGAAGGTACAATAATTACTGGAAGGCATTCTGCCAGTGTTATAAAATTATAAATAGCAGTACGTGGGCAAGATTGTGAACGAGTTTCTATGTCTGCGCGCACACATTTAAATACTGTGTTCCTGTACATTTTGAAGATGTGAGTGTCACCACCAAGACTGTGCATCTGGTTGTTGAAAGGAGCATGAGAAATGGTCTTGTCTCAAAAACAGTGCCTGTGTGTATATGGCTTAGTCACTAAGTGGCACTAGTCTGGGGCCATTTTCATACTTAAAACACTCTTATACCACTTTAACTGTCACAGCTCCCCCAAAGAATCCTGGAAACTGTAGTTTGCTAAGGTTGCTGAGGGTTGTTAAGAGATCCCCTATTTCCCTCACAAAGCTACAATTCCCTGAGTGGTTTAACAGTCAAGCCTTCCTCCCAGGGAACTATGGGAATTGTAGCTCTGTGAGGATAATAGAGGTATCTGGATACATACATTTGTTCTCATTATTGATTTCTCATCTTTCCATAAAATAAAAAAGTTTGCCTTCTACGGTGTATATTTCTAGCTTATCAAACTGTTCCAGACTTTTTGAACAGTCCAATATTGTATTTCTTAGCAGATGCAAACCACTCTACTCTCATATATGCAAAGGAGACCTATATTAACTCAATAAATATTCAAATAATAGAACAGAAATATGCATGAGTGCTCAGGCTGCAGTGCACTTTGCAAATTATGATGAACCAAAGGTGTGGCTTGCCAAAAAAAGAAGGATGGGAAAAGGTATCATTAAATAACCTTATGAGCTGTTTAATAGTCTGTAATGTATTGGGGTTATATTCGTACCACAGTAAAAGTTCCCATTAGCACCAAGTAGTATAGTAAAATATTAATGTAGATGGAAGAAATAGATAACCTTGTTCTCCAGCTGTAGCTTCATGAATAGTCCTGCTTTACTCTTTCTTTGCAATATGAATTAAGCCCAAAGAAAGTCATTATACTGAAAGTGTGGCAGTTACATTTTTGATGCTAGGCACATCTGTGTTACAATTACTTCCCATTAATTGCAATCAAATCTACTATGCAATTTGTTTGCCCTCTCATTGGCTTTATCCCTTGACATACATTTTAATCAGATCATTTTCTTCGTGACTAACATGATGCCTTTGTTTGTAAGGCATCAACTTATCTTCCCTCCTTGCAAATACCCACTCAACTACTTTGTAAGCAACAGCAAATTTATTTGACACAATAACCTTGCTATGACCAGCTTAAGAGCTCAGCCACACATGACACAACCTCCTCCAGCACTGTAACTACTGCATATGTCAGTCCCACATGCTGAAGCAGTTGTGGGACTGATGATCATGCACGCTCTATATGGATCGGCTTTCTGCATGACACTGTGATCAATGAGTCCATGCAGCAATATACAGAAAGCTGGATCCTCTCAGAAGTCATGCAGGCGGAATCAACAGTCACATCTGTCTCAGTGGCCGATACCAGCAGGCAAGTCTTAGTTGGGTGCCTTGTATTCCAAATTCCATTCAGCACTGTAAAAGTAATAGAATGGAAAATGGCTCTCTCCGGTAGTCAGTTTCTTTCCACAGGTAGGCATATTTTGCAAAGCCTAATATTGTAGTCTTCCCTGGATGTGCTCTAGAATTGAATTTTTGAGGGCTTCATTCTCACAGGTACAAATTGTAACTATGTGTGGCCTTCCTGTTAGAAGACACGTGTGCAATGTTGGAGGGGCAAAAATAGTAAATTGAGCGCCAATATCATTTACCTTTTAAAATTTATTTTAACTTCAGTGCTCGGGCCCAATATTCCTCTTGCCTCCACTGTCTGGGTATCCAAAGTCTATTTTAGTTCTCCTTCTCAAGTGTTTGCCAAGCAATACATTTCGATTCGGAAGAACATCTTGGATACAGGGCACTTCAATAAAGCTATGATAAATTACAAAGGAAAGGAACAGTGCCTCGGTAACTAGAATGAAAATGGATCTGCTGACTGCTAGCCTAGTACCAAGGAAAAATGAACAGAGGGAAAGGCCAATTAACTGGTTTGCTGAAATGCAAGCTGAACGCTTCAGATAGCTCTTGTGCATTTAAGTTCAGTTAATTGATTTCTGATTACCTTCCAAGACGATAGGCTGGAGAGGAAAGGATGGTCCTATAAATTAAAGCGTAGTATTGGAAATAAAGCACATAGTGGTAGAAAATAAGCACCCCTGTATTTTATCCTAGATTCTGCCCCAGCCATCTACAGAATGGATACCTCAACCATGTGTAAAGCTGCCAAAACCTGACCAGGCACATCTGCGCCTTTAATAATCACTTTAGGCCAGAGAGTTCAGCAGGTTGTCTTTGAAGCGTTTGAAATTTATTCCGAGTTTCACGATTGCAGTAAGAGATTGCAGCATGTCACTTGGGAAACATGGGCATTGATTTAGGGAAGGAATTTATCACTTCTGGGATTCAAGAGGCTATTTGTTACTGGTTAACTTATTTACTGTTTCTGATTCTAACACAGCCCATCACGAAAGTTCAGTGTGGAATTCAGAATATTTAAGGGTATACCACAGCTCATACTTAATTAAAATAAGTTATAACTTGGGATGGAGGGGGGAAATGCATCCTTTAGCATTTTCAAAGGTGGCTTGTACAGTTTAGAGAATATGACTTTAGGTCACTGGCAGAGCATTTCTTTTGTATGCTGAAGACACCAGGCTGACTATCCAGGCAGGGCTGGGAAAGACTAGGAACAGAAACTCCAGAAAGCCAAAGCAAGTCAATATAAACAATACCGAGCAAGAAGTACAATGGTTTGATTCAGTATAAGACAGCTTCCTATGTCCCCATGTAGCAGAGAGCGAGAGAGAGAGAGAGAGTTTTCTGATTCCAGAAGTAACAAGGAAAGCCTATATATCAATGGAAGCAAGTGTGTCATAAGTATGCCAGACTTTGAGACAATGCACTCTAGTGCATGCTGCAGTACCTGTGCAGTACACACAATGTGGTTGCCATGGTTTGGCCTCTTGTAAACCAAGGAGCCTTCCTTGCTGTACTGTATTTTGCTGGTATTCCCTTTGGTACTGACTTTTGACGGTTGCCTGAACTTGCCTCTGGATTGTGTTAAGGACTTGGACTAATCCTCAGTGCTCTGCCTTGGTTTGTTTTGCACACCGATGTACCATCATCCCAACTCTCATTGGCGACTTGTTCTGTGTTCGAGGCTTATACCTCCCTGGACTGGAATCCTAGTCCCTGAGAGCATCCACTGGAGCACGGCATCTACGTTATGTAATCGCATCACATCTAGTTTGGTCCTGAGTTTGGAGAGAGCAGTACCAGACATGAAGGAAGAACTGAGGCCTAACCTTAAACCTCAGCCAGGCCTAAAAGCCTCTTTGTTAGTCTTATTCAGGTATGCCACAAACTCATCCTGCCCATTCCAATTGTGACACAGGATGGCCACATACAGTGGTACCTCGGGTTAAGAACTTAATTTGTTCTGGAGGTCCGTTCTTAACCTGAAACTGTTCTTAACTTGAGGTACCACTTTGTTCTTAACCTGAGGTGCTGCTGGAGCATGATTTCTGTTCTTATGCTGAAGCAAAGTTCTTAACCCAAAGTACTATTTCTGGGTTAGCGGAGTCTGTAACCTGAAGCGTCTGTAACCTGAAGCGTCTGTAACCTGAAGCGTCTGTAACCCAAGGTACCACTGTATAGGCCACATCTGCTGAATGGTACTGCAGATAATGTTTCAAATTTACCCTAAGATTCGCACCTGTAAATATTTAATACAAATTTAACAGTGTTTCCAACTTGGCTCCCCATTTTTATTTCCATTGAGGAAAAAAGGCTCTCAAAAACTAATGTCTGGAGACAAAAACTGAACTATAAGAACAGTGTTTCTCAAACTGGGGTCTCCAGTTGTTGTTATACCACAACCCCCATCATCCCCAGCTAGCAGGGCCAGTGGTCAGAGATGATGGGGGTTGTAGTCCAACAACAGCTGGCGATTCAAGTTTGAGAAACACTGCAAAAGAATCCTAACATTTATTTAAAAAATGACACTTCTCTCATGTGTTGAGGGGGGTGGGAGAGGGAATGAAAATGGAACTCAAGTTTACCCTGATTATTCATAAACTGGAAAGCAAGCAAGCAAGAAGGGACTTTAAAATTTTTCCATTTATGCTTATCTTAAAGTATGCTTTTAATTTTTGAAGCTGTGGGATTATCGTCCACCGTGAATCAAGCACATGGCAATGTGGAATGCAGAAAGGGCTCTTGGGTACCAATCCTCTCATCTTTGCAAACACTTTTTAAATTAAAGTGCCACCCTGAGGCATAATATTTTTCACTCTCCAGGCATTAGCCACATATTTTATGCACGGAAAATATATTAAAAGCACTGTACTTTGCTTTTCTTAATTTTTTCTTGGTTTTCCCCCTCAACAGCTTTGTAAAACAATTAAACCTACAGTCTATGGAGATGCATGGAGAAACATATCATGAGCACAGCAGCACAATCAGGATTGGGTTTGGAAAAGCAAGCACCAAGGGAGCAGGCAGAAGAAACAGATGCATAAATATAGGATGGGGGTACCTGGCTTACTAGAAGTACCTGTGAAAAGGATCTAGGGGTCTTGGTGGACCACAAGCTTAACATGAGCCAGCAGTGTGATGCAGCAGCAAAAAAAAGTGAATGCTATTCTAGGTTGCATCAACAGAAGTATAGTGTCACAACCAAGGGAAGTAATAGTACCACTCTCTTCTGCCTTGGTCAGACCACACCTGGAATACTGTTCTGAGTGCCACAATTTAAGAAGGATGCTAACAAGCTGGAATGTATGCAGAGGTGGGCAACTAGGATGATCAAGGGTCTATAAGCCAAGCCTTATGAGGATCGGTTGATGGAGCTAGGTATGTTTAGCCTGGAAAAGAGGAGACTGAGAGGAGATATGACAGCCATCTTCAAATATCTAAAGGGCTGTCACTTGGAAGATGATCCAAGGTTGTTTTCTCCTGTTCTAGAAGGTAGGACTTGAACCAATGGTTTCAAGCTACAAAATAGGAGATTCCGACTAAACATACAGAAAAACTTTCTGATAGTAAGAGCTGTTCAACAATGGAACAGTCTCCCTCGGGAGGCTGTGGACTCTTCTTCCCTGGAGGTTTATAATCAGAGGTTGGATGGCCATCTGTCATGGAAGTTTTAGCTGAGATTCCAGCATTGCATTGGAGCTGGACTAGCTAACCATTGGGCCCCTTCCAACTCTAAGATTCTATGATCAGTTAGCAATGGAACCACAAACAGGGACTGCACCTCTTCTTAATTTAAACCTAAGTGGTGCCCAATTTCTGGTGCAAGACTTCGCTACAGTGTATTTATATGAGGTGCTGTAGCAAACAACCTGAGGCTGTTTACATTCAGTGATAGGCATGTCTCATTAAGTCTATTGTGGCATATTTATGCATACACATTAGATTGGAGCATTTCAAAGACTGGAGTTGTTTGTTTAAATAGCTTTTATGGAAGAAAATACTGCACACAGACACATGCACCAAAGTGAAAGAACAATTATTCTGAATTGCTATAGATGCAAAACAAACTGACAAATTTTAAAGTATTATGATTATTATTTATTTATTAATAATTAATTAATTAATTTTGTATGGTGCCATTTCTCCATAGATTTCAGGGTGGCTCACAATATAAAAATACAAGTATCAAGTCAGCAAAATCAACTGTGGAATTCTTGAACTTTTAAAGAACAACAAAAAAGGAATTTATCAATAAAATAACTGGACGAGAGCATTAATCTAGGAAGCAGTATAGGACCCCTGTTAGTTAAGGGCATACATCGCTGCACTGTGACACACCTTTAGAGTACCTTCGTACAAATTCTCTGCTAAGTCTGTCCTTCTTGTCCCTGTGAAATGCAGTGAAGGCTAAAATTCCATGGTTGTTAATTGGGAGCAAGAAGCATTGATTTCAGCAGAACTTGCTTCTAAGCAAATATGGATAAGGTCAAGTTGTAATTGCAAGAGTCAAGCAAACATCTAGGATAGAATCTACTCAGGATTTGGCTTTATGGTTTCTTTAAAAGCTCACATATTTTTCTCATTTTCATCTGAATCAGGTATGAGCTTGGTGATTGACATTCTCAGTGAGAAATATACAGTAGTGCCCCGCAAGACGAATGCCTCGCAAGACAAAAAACTCGCTAGACGAAAGGTTTTTTCGTCCGCGATTTGCCTCGCAAGACGAATTCCCCTATGGGCTTGCTTCGCAAGACGAAAGCCCATAGGGAAATCTCCGGGGACCTCTTTTAAATGCTAGCGGTGGGGAGCAAAGCCTTTCCCCCCCCCCTCCGGCCTTCAAAAGAGGTCCAGGAAGGCTGGCGGGGGCCAAAAGGCTTTGTTCCCCAGCGCCAGCATTTTAAAAGCAGTCCGGGATAGCAGGGAAGCGCTTCCTGCTATCCCGGACGGCTTTTGAAGGCAGGAGAGATCCGCGAAGCCTGGGCGCGCTGCGCACAGGCTTCGGCATGCCGGCAAGTCTCCGCCAGCAGCGGCAGAGCTGCCGCTGCTGGCAGAGAGATCCGCGAAGCCTGGGCGCGCTGCGCGCAGGCTTCGGCATGCCGGCAAGTCTCCGCCAGCAGCGGCAGAGCTGCCGCTGCTGGCAGAGAGATCCTGGGAAAGGTTCGGGATGCCTGGGCCGGACAGCTTTTGAAGGCAGGCGGGGGGAGCAAAGACTTTCGCCCCCGCCAGCCTTCAGAAGAGGTCCAGGACCTGTTCTGAAGTGGGGAGGGGGGGCGGGACACCTGGCCCCGCCGCCCCACTTCGGAAAGCTCTTCCGAAGTGGGGAGGGGGGTCGGGGACACCTGGCCCCGCCGCCCCACTTCGGAAAGCTCTTCCGAAGTGGGGAGGGGGGGCGGGGACACCTGGCCCCGCCGCCTCACTTCGGAAAGCTCTTCCGAAGTGGGGAGGGGGGTCGGGAACACCTGGCCCCACCGCCCCACTTCGGAAAGCTCTTCGAAGTTGGTCTGAAGGTGGTTTCCCTAGGAACGCATTAATTGATTTTCAATGCATTCCTATGGGAAACCGTGCATCGCAAGACGAAAAAACCGCAAGACGAAGAGAATTGCGGAACGAATTAATTTCGTCTTGCGAGGCACCACTGTATGTGAGCTTACCCCAACAAAGTCCACTGTTAGAATTGTTTGAAGCAGCACAGATGTATGCTGCCACACATTGAACCATTATCTCATTATGCCCTTATGGTTGCAAAAAGGCTTATGCTACAAGGTTGGAATGATAAACATCCACCATCTATTACTCAATGGTATGAAGATCTAAGTGTCCTTTCAACGGTGTAGCTTAAATCCTTCTAGTGGTGCAGCAATAGAACTACTAACACATTTGCAAAGCTAAGCAGGGTTCAGTGTGGTTTCAAATTGTATGGGGGACCATGTGTTGAGATTCCTGCATTACAAGGGGGTTGAACTAGATGTCTCTTGGGGTCCCTTCCAACTCTACAATTATATGATCTACACTTATTATCATCTATTATGCTTAGATAACTGTTTGGCCATATGAAGTGCTTATATTGAGATGTGTGTGTTTACATTAGGTTTGATGATTAATGTTAATGTGAGTTAATATTATTTCTTTTTTCTTATAGTTGCAATAAAAAGACATAATAAATAAAAAAATCTAATTTATCCCAGAGAAAACTCTCACGTAGCATGGTGTTTCCCTTGGCTAGCAACACCATTTTCCATCTATGCAAGACTATTTTACATGCTCAGCAATAGTCCAAGTTCTGCAGTATTCCTTCCTTTCCAAAAGGAAAAAGAAAGAAAAAGAAAGAAAAGAAGCATCACTGCATCACAGCCTCTGATCTGGCCTCAGGGTATCTTGCGATGAGTCTTCACTCTCTGGTACATTTCCAAGAGTTTCAGTTTCAATGCTGTCACTTTCTTCTTGCCATGTTTGAAGCACACTAGTAGCACTGCTGACAATCAAATAAATAAAAAATGACGAAAGGCTGGGAATTGCTAAACCAATATTTGCAACAGTTGCTTTTTTCCTTTCTTTCAGTCTCTTGTGGGTTAGGTTATAGCGGGTCTGTATCAACAGACATAGCTACAAATTACATTCTGTATTCCTAACAGATTCCAAAATTATTTGGAATGGGGAGGATGGAGGGAGAGGGGGATAAATTGGGAGCACAAGTGAAAGAGGAGGGGAACCAATTGCAAGTCATATAATAAAGATACAGGTTGCAGATAAAGGCAAAACTTGAGTAGCTTTTGTCCCATTTACCTGCAACTATAGACTGATCTTATGCATATTTGCTTGGAAGAAAATATCACTGAAACCATTAGGACTTTATTCCCAAGCAAGCAGCTTCCACTGCTTTTCAGAGGGTCTAAAGAACACACATTGCATGACATGTCATATGTGTACACATGATGAACCCTTTTCCTATTCCTGGATTATTTAGCTTGAGATTCTATGAAGGTTCATAGCCAAACCAAGGAAGAGAAAAACCATTGGTCTTTAAACAGCCACACAATGGTTTTAGTAGTGTATACTATAATACATAGTAGTGTATACTAAAGTAGTGTTGTAGCATTCATTTTCAGGGTGTCTCCATCTTTAACAGGATTCAAGCTCACTTTACTGGCCCTCAGCCAGGCTATCACTGCCTTCATCCACTGATCCACACTTGCACGGCATCTCCTGATTTAGACAGAATGCAAAAATATAGCTTGAAGTTATCTGCATTGTGACACCACAGTCCAAAACCCCAGATGACTGCACTCAGCAATTTCACGTGGATATACAATATTGTGGGAGATACGAGGGAGGCTAATAGGACCCCACAGCACAGCTGCTATGGGGCTGAGCCAATGTCTCTCACTACAACTCTCTGGAAGACACCCTATACATAGGAGTGGAACCATTGCAATACAGCCTCTCCCATTTCACAGGCCTGCTCCAAGAGGATATTATAGTCAAAGGTATTGAACATCACTGAGAGGTCAAGGAGAATCAATAAGGTAGCTCCCATTAAAGGTCATAAATCAGGACGGCCAAGGTTGTTTCAGTACCATCCCCAGGCATCAAGCAAGACAAAAATAGGTCTACGTAATTTGCTTCATCCAGGAATGTCTGCAGCTGATTGGCCAACACCCTCTCAACCACCTAGGCCAGGAAAAAGGATATTCACAACTGGCCAGTAACTATAGAAAACCTCAGTCAAGGGAGGGCCTCTTCAGGACCTTACCTGCATGATCCCTTCTTTCAGTGAGGTATTCTCAGCTCCCTGGACTCACTCAGCCAATCTCACCCTACAAGATTCCACAACCCAAGACAGGCAATGATACAGAGGGTAGGTGGTCACCCTAATTTCTGTCAAGTGCACTACCCTAATCCTCACGCCACAATGACTGAAACCACAGACTAGGGGAGAAAGGCTTTTTACTGGCAATCAGGAATCCAGGCTGACAAGAGTGCAAGCTGCCCTAGACTTGCATATACTAATAATGAACTTCTTTTCAGAATGTGGGCCCTTATGTGGTTAAAACAGTACCATTTACACAAAAGGAAGGTAATCAAGCAAGCATGAGAAAGTTTAAAATACATTAAGAGGATTTAAAAAAAAAACACCTAAAGGGAGGGGGTGACCCCCAGTGAGCATGGAAAGCATTCAGACTGGCAGAGTGGGTGAAGGAAATAGAGGATAAAGATTTTATTGCAGCTTCCACTTGTCTTCTGTAAAGTTCAAACATAACACAATTCTTCAGAGGCAATCCAATGCATTTTATCAGTCACTATAATTATAACTTATGTACTTCTAGACTATTAAGTACACATCTTTAGATTCTATTAATAAAAGCAAATAAGACACTGTCTATTATATGAAAACAGCAAATATATTGTATCTCTAGAATCCCCCCCCCCCCCAATAATAAATTGCTAATCTTTTGGTCAAACTAGATAAACTGTTAAGCACAGGGTTGATAATTTTATAAGCAAAAAGCAAGATGTAAGAGCCAACCACATGCTTAAGGGCACAGATTGATGTTTTTCACCTCCATGGTTGATATTTTATTTGATGTTGTCAGGGGTTCAGGAGCAGAGGCACAGGAAAGGGAGGAAACAGAGATCGAGGGGGAGGAATCTGAAGGAAATATGAGCGATGACAGCGGCCCGAGATCTCCGAGTCTTTCCAGTGAATCGGAAGATTCACAGAAAGGAGCGCCAGTGGTCAGAGCAAGGGGGGCCTAGGGGGACACCCCAGGAAGAAGGGACCAGAGGGGACTCAGAGAGCAGCAGTTGGAAATCGGGGCCAGCTTCTCCACCAGAGCGCAGTAGGGAGGAAGGGTCCCAGGTATCGGGATCCGGTGGCTCGCCGCAGGCGGGAGGGCATGAGTCAGGATTGGCCACACCTCCATCGGGGAGCGAGGAAACGGTCAAAAGGAAGGTGGAAGGTTGGGCGCGCGCGCCAAGTTCAAATGCACAGGAAGGCGGCACAGTAAGCAGCCCAGATAGGGAGCCAGGTCCTAAAGCCCGCCGCAAGGAGGGAGAAGGGTCCGGGGGGTCAGCGTCAGAAGAGTCCAGGAAGGAAGAGACCACGGGGGGCAGAGGGACCCAGAGAAGGAAGGAAAGACGGAAGAGGTGGAGTAAGGCTAGAGTATTAAGTTGGTGTACAGGAGGCGGAGACTCAGACGGAGCTTCGCCGGTCTAGCTTCTAAGACGTAGAGCTGCGCGCTGCGGCTTGAAAATGGAAACTGTAACTCAATAAAGACTTTTATACAGTGTTGCCGGCTAGCGTGGTCCTCTGTGAGCTGGGATCTGGAAGCAGCTCTGACAGATGTTATTAGACTTTGATTTTATGTTGTATTTTTATTTATTCTACTACTTTGTTTTTAAGTGAGCTGCCTTGAATTCATGTTGGGAAAGAGGAACCAATAAATCAATAATAAAAAGGGGGGAAGGTTTCAATTTAGGATTAACAATTCTAGCACACTGAAATATAATTCCTATTATTAACTACATTTAATTTATTTAATGTTCTACACCACTGTTGTGTTATTTTCTTACATGGTATACCAAATGTGCTCTATGCTTTATAGAGTAACAAAGACAGGTTTCGGGACTGAGACATTAACAGACTTCGAGCAATGAAGTAGGTCAATATAACGGGAATCCTAATAAAAGACCTAAGAGACCCACAATAGATTTGTCCTATATGGATTGAATATATTGGATGCAGCAGCTAATTTTGGCTAGAAAGTTTTGTGTAGTTTGGCCAAGTTGTCTTAATGGGCCCAGAAATATCCTAGCACACTAGAATCACCATATGGTTTGAATCATTTAGTGTCTTTTTGGGGAAACATTTATTTGGAGTTTATTTACATCCCATTCCCTGTCAAAAATAAACTCCATAAAGACATTTGGGGCAAAAAAAAAATGGCAATGTGAATCTGTTAGCTGCAAGCATCTCCAATTTATAATAAGGTAAAATTACTGCAGGGGCATGAAAGCAGAGTCACTTCGTGTTACTCTAATGGAAACAGCAATTGCTGCCCCAGGTAAGAGAATGCACAAAATGTAGCCACCATGTCACAGTTATACCATTATGACACGTTACACCAAGGCCTTCAGACATCCAAAGGATAAAAGTGGAATCTATCACTCCATCAGAAGAGAGAGAGAGAGAGAGCACCCATGTGGGCAAAATCAAAGGAAAACATATATAGAGGGAAGGGGCAGAGGCGACAATGAAATATATAAATTACACACACTGTTCCAACTCCCAAGGGCTTATTTCAACATAGGAAATGCATTAAATTCCAAGTATTAATGAGAAAAGATTTTACAACGGTAACTCTCTTGCTGCAAACAGTGTTTTCTACTAGTCAGAAAAGTCTGCCAGCTGTCCAACTACAGTGAAATGAGAAAGAGAAGGGCATTGGGTTTAAAGGGCAATAGGAAACACAATAGGAAACCCTCTTACAAAACATCAGTTATCCCAAATTCCTTATAAAGTTCTCAAACAGTGATTTATATTCCAGCATTTAAATCATCCCGCCTACTTAGTCATTCTCATGTTTATGTGAATAATTTGGATGCCATCACAAGGCACTCAGCTTGCAGGGTTTCACTGAACTAAGAGAAAGTTTTTGGCAGGGGATACACAAACTGCCATTTGACAGCAGAAGGTTAAAACAGAAATGAGGCTGCCCATTCAAGATTCAAGGCCTGGCAGGACAGCAAAACCCACCTTGGCAGACACCAATAGCAGCAATAACCCTGTAACAAACATCCAGCAACCTTAAAACCTTCACTGTTGTCAACATACCACACATAGTGGCCTAAAAATGTCTCCGGATAAACACCCAGAATAAAACAAAAGGTGGGGGGGACTTTATTCACATTATATAAAGGTCCCCTGAAACAGTCTGCTCAGATTCTTGCCAACACCTGGGTGCTCACTAAGTGCCATATAGTCTCTAATTTAAATTAGAAAGGGAACTGTGAGGCATTTTTTTATCTCAGATGTGTCCCATCAATCTAATTGAATTACATTTTGGTATTTTGTCTTCAAGTTTCCCACTGCATAAGTCATTATCATTTGTGAATCTATCTATCTATCTATCTATCTATCTATCTATCTATCTATCTATTCCAAAATTACACAGCTTAACTGCTTGAGTAAAAGGATAATCTCTCTCAGCTGTTAGAAGCATTGCTTTGGAGCCAAGATGTGTAGTCTCTAAAGACCACAAGTGGCAAGGGGTATGGGTGTATGTCCCACACTGAAGTGGACACCTGCTGCAGTTCAAAACCAGCTCTGGAAGAAGATCAACTTACGACAGTGTAGACTTCCAAAAATACCAGGAACAGTTCCTGGATTTTTCTATCCACTCTCTCCATGAAACTTCAGAGAGCTTGTATGATCCTACCAACCAACACTCAAGGTGGCAAATCTGCAGCCAGACTGTAATAAAACTGCTACAGTATGATAATGTAAAATCAGATTAAATTAACGGAGCTATTCCAGGGTCAGAAAGTTATCCATTACCGAAGCATTATTTAATGTTCGCTAAATTTCTTCCAACACAAATGTGCTGCTTTCACAATCCATTCTGCTGATCAAGACAACCTGTCTCTCTGCTAAAATAACATTAGAGATATATTTTTATTATTATTTTAAAAATGTAAATTCTATTGGCCTTAAGAGAGGATCTAAGGGCAGAAAGAGATTTTGGGTGACGCAGCTGAACTGAATCAGTGCATCCAAATCACAGAGAATCAAAGCACATCCCACAATGATCCCCTTTAGATCTGCACAGCATGGATGCCTTTTCACCTTCTGGTGTGGGAGGTGGATTTAGGGAAGCGTAGGGAAGCATGGATCCTCAGGGGCGCCCCAACTAGGAATTTAGATGCAGCAATGGATCCTTCTCAGTGCCTGCTTAATACATGTGCTTTATTTCTTTTTAGCTACTGGTCAGCTTTTGAATATTTGTTAGCATGTACTTGTTATCAATAATTTAAATGATTTCTTTTGTATTTTTGTAAACCACTAAAAGGCTTGGCTTTTTTTTTTTTTACAATGAAGTAGTATATATGTTTTCTTAAATAAATAAAAAATATTTCAGATTTTTATTGCTATAAAGCACTGTGTTTTAAAAGCATTTGCTGTTGTTGCTTTTTTATACCTTGCAACAATGTCAGCAATATTTTCAACATGGTTAACATGTTTTTGGAGAAAGGGGTTTCCTTCACAGGGCACAGGCACTTTTAACTAGTTACAACAAAAATCACCCAGTGTGCAGAACTGGCAAGCTCACTGAAAAAAACAGAAGAGCCACAAATGTTCTAAAACATAAGACAACCCCTATGTCCAAATCTTAGCAAACAGTTTTAAATATATGTATTAATAAATTGCCAATCAATAGCTAGCTTTCTGTGATCTCTTGGCATATGATGTTTGCATATATCAGGGCTTTTCTGTTATAGGGGGAGCACCATATAGGAAATAATGTACAACCCTCAGATGAGCCATAGCTTGCTACAATGGTAAACACATCTATTTTTGTTTCATGCACACACTTACGGTTCTAAAGTTAACTGCAGAGGTGATAATTACATATGATGAACTACAAAAAGGTAGCATATTACTTCCTAATTTTTAGAAAAATCCTTTTTATGCAGGAATTTCAGCATCACTTGCCCTTAAGCAGTCATATTAAGCAAAATTCCTAATAAGAGTTCTCCTTTATTTTAATCCTGAACTGCATAAAAAAGTTTTTATTCTCACCAATTATCCTCTGACATTATTGACTACACACTTCAAATCATATGCACACACTTGTTCTCTCTTTAAACAACACTAAGCTAACAATACAAACCCAATGATTTATTTTTGTCTTAAAACTTAACTCAGTCTCCTTTGTCCCTTTTAATAATTGATTTTGTTCACTGAATCTTTTCCAACATGTCAATCATTTGGAATTAAATGCTGCCAGGATATGAATGTAACTAAATTGCCCACACTACACTAATTTCAGGATTAGATTTGTTTGACAAAAAGCCACGATTTGTTAACCTAAGCTGATCCATTTTTTAAATTTCTTTTTACAGGAATGCCAATTCTCTCACTTGCACTTCCAGCAGACAGTTTGTTTGTTTTTCTTTGATAAAGGAATGAAGCTGATTAAGTCTCCTATGCAAGTAAATTCGTTAGGATCCTTATCTGAAAAATGTTTCTATGCAATAAATGTGGGGCAGTTTTAATATACGGGATGAATTATTATATAATTAATAAATATTATTTATTAGTTTATATGCAGTTTAAGGCTAATATACACTGCTAAGTGATTTACAAAGTATAAATATCCATAATTAAGATACACAATGAAACAAAATATAAACAAATGTGAAACAAGGCTGCCATTTAAAAAAGCTTCCAGGTTTGAGAGATCTTGCTATACCCAGACAGAACTAAATTTACGTCAAAGAACAGAGAGGCAGTTGGGTGGTTACAAGCACACTTCTTGAAACTTCTTTCATTTGTAAATATAACAAGGAGCAGAAGAAAAGGAGGGAAGTTGAGAGAGAGAGAGAAATAATAACAATAAACAGAAATATATCAATCTGATAATAATAGACCACCTTTAGTTCAGAGTGTAGTGCAGTCCATGAATTTTAAATTTGAAAATATGAGTTAATATAAGCCCTCCAGGTGTCTTAATAGGTATGCACATGAAACTGATGCCTATAAGAAATATGCTGGAATGCAGACAGGGCAGTGAGATCCTTAGACCATTGTGCAATGGAGATTTCCTTTTCCAGGCTCAAAGTATAAGTCTGTTAGCTATCATAAGGGCCCACAAAATCCACTTTTGTTGTCATAACTACACTTGATCTCCCCTGCATGTGCACACACACACACACTAATGGAACCTCTCAGTTATATATAAGGATGTAAAAAGGGAATAATTTCATTTCTGACCTGCTTGCATCACCATCTGTTTCTGTTCCACTACAGTTCAGTTGCCACCAAACACTAGATTATTCATCTCACTGTCCACTATTTAACGTAACTTACATAACCAGTTGTTGTTGTTGTTGTGTATTACATTTATATACCGCCCTTCATTCAAAGATCAGAGAATAGGCAAGGACATAATTTAAGTAACTTGCATTCCTTTCATTTCAATGTAAAGGAAATGCCAAAACAAAGTAAATAAAATCAATATGTGCATATGCTTTGTGGACTTAAAAACAGTAACAACGTGAGCACTGGTCAAATTTGACTAATTTCGGTCCTGACCACAAATACATGAACTGCAGCAATTCCACTTCTTTCCCTGCGTTTGTCAGAATTCTAAATATCCCTAGTTGCGTATGAACACTTTAAAATGTCAGAATAATGGCTGAACAAAATAAGCCTTCTTTGTAGCAGCATCCATCACTACCTCATCTCTTCCCCAGGAACTTTCTCAAACTATCCTGTATTATGAATGACCTTGGTATGTATTATGAATGACCTTGGTATGTATTATGAATGACCAAGGTCCATAAAGGGGGGGGGGGATATAAGAACTTTTGTTGGCCTGCCTGCTTTTGGAAATAAATAATAGCGTTTTGTCTTTGGGTTTGAACAGCAGACAGTTTATTAGGGGTCACTACAACAGAAAAATATGAAGCAACCTTGCCCTGACTCAAACTATGTTTGCCTGCTTATTATTTCACTTTCTAGCTTGCCCTTCATCAAATTAATGATCCCAGGGCAACTTACAATATAGAACGCAGTAAGAATAAAATGCAGCACACATTAAAAAAAAAGACCACAATTAAAACAGCACAAACTTATTAACAAAGCAAAAAGGACAGCTTAATTTGTGGCTAGTCTATGGGACCATCTAGTCCAATGCTGCCTTCTCAAGAGTGGCAAATGGCTTTCTGGGGTGTCAGTTTAAGGTTTTTCCCAGGTCAGCCACCTGAGATCCTTTTATAAATGAAGATATGAAGACAAGGGTACAGCCACTAAGATGATGTGGCATCTGGAAACCAGGTTGTGGTTGTGGTAACATCCTGCACTATACATCCTGCACTGCGTAGGGGGTTGATCTAGATGGCTAACAACAATCTACATAAGAAACATCACTGCTGCCCTTGACCTCTAGCCCTTTTCACATATATTCACACAGAACGCAGAAGCAGGCACTAGTTGGGTTGCAGGCCAACAGATGTTTTTCCTATTACTCCTCATCCCATGACAACTATACAAAGGCAGAGGAAGAATAACATGATTAAGGAAGAAGTCATAGGCAACATATAGGCCTGCCCATTAGGTGAAAAGTACAGAAGCATACAAACACGTAAAAGGAATAGACATCAGGGAATAAGGCTCTCTATTACATTTTGCACACCACATGTACAGTAGATGAGATTCCTTTATCTCACTAAAAGGGGAGAATATTCAGACAGAATAAATTTTATACAAGCACACAATAATGTGTTCCAAGGAAGCTGCAGGAGAGGTTGTGATGCCAGGGTAATTGGCAGGATTGGGAGAGGCAGGCAGGCAGAATGACCTTGCACAAAAAGCACGTAAGGAGGAGGAGGAGGAGGAGGAGGAGTTATGACTCCTTGATTTTATTCCCAATTTGGCTATGAAATCATGCCTGGAAAGCCAGGCGTGGTTTGTTAGAATTCCAAGATCCTTTATTTTAAAGTCAAAGTCATTTCCTAACTCTCAGGACTACAGAACTATGGGAAGGAAGGAAGGAAGGAAGGAAGGAAGGAAGGAAGGAAGGAAACCAGATTTGAATCTGTGCTCAGCCATGTTTACTTGATGACCTTGAGCTAATCACCTCTCCCAAAGCTAACCTACCTTGTCAGGGTGTTTTGAGACTAAGGTGGGATAACACCCCCCTTGCATATGCTTCCCTGAGCTTCCTGAAGAAAGGGTAAGATACAAATGTGCTACGTTTGGCATAAACTAGTCAGGGGCATACCTAGGGGTTTGCCAGGTTGGCCCCCACCTGGCCTGGAGGGGCACAAAAATCATTCCACTCTGGCTCGGAATTCTAGAAACTCATCTGTCCAACTGATGGACTGATGGGGGAGGAGAGGTGGGGGGGAGGAGCAGAGCAGACCTGACCCCAGTGGCCAAGGATAAAGCCATTGGTGGAGTGTGAAAGGTGATGACAAGCAAGCTTTTTGAGTTTCTGGTCCATGGTTTCCACCAGCTTTGCAGGTGGCAATACAGATCCCTGCCAAGGACACAAGGGAGCTCAGGTACACCTCTGAGACTAGTAGTATACCCCTCCCTGGAGACTTGACCATACTTGAGCTATCAGAAATTCACCTCAGAAATGAAGTGATCAGGAAAACTTTGGGTGGCCATTTCTACAAACAGGTGTGTATACAAACACGTGGATGGGAAACTATGTGTGCACTATTTGAACTCTCATCTACCCAGTCCTAGCCCAACACTGAACAACTCCCTCACATTGATTCAGAGACATAGTACCTGCCTCTAAAACTGCAAGAAGCATCCTCACTTTTTCCCCAGTTGGTAAAAGGAGTTTCACTTAAAGCCCTGGATCTAGACACTGTAGGATCTACAAGAGTCTGATGTTTTCTGCTGTTGTGTTTTTTAAAACACCACCACCACACATTTAAATGTCAAACATGATTTTGAAAGAAAAGCTTGGGTGTATGATGTCATATGAGTGAGAAATGTACAAATAAAGGCACAAGTTAAGGATCAACTTAGAAAGCCTTTGTGTGCAAACAGTATTTAAATTATTCCAAGAAGAAAATGAACTCATCCTATTCCGATCTGGCAATATAAGCTGTGCTTGTGAGCCGCAACCCCTCTAGAGTAAATTGAACTGCCAAGGATGGTAAGAAGGCTTTCTATTCAGAAGATAAGATGTGCATATCCACAGTAGTTTATTGGATAAAATAAAAGTTTCACTACTTCTTCCTTGTATCATTGAAGCTATAAAGCAGCAAGCAGGACTGCATATGGTGCTCACACAGAAGTGTGGCTGCACACAACCAAATTAAATTAATATCCCATAAAGGAGAATCCATGGGAGAAAATTAAAAGTTCTACAATTCAGACCAAAATGATACTTCCCAGCAACACAGTTGGCTCTTAATTCTACTTAATTGTGGAACAGATTCAATATCTGCAATCAAGTAAGCTCTGTAGAGCTGACAGCCAGGAAAATGAAAGAGATGGAAAACAAAATGTAGTTTAAAAACTTGCTTCAGATGTCTCACATTCCAGGGGCAACCAAAAGGAATGCACATCTCACTTTATCAACAAAAAAGGACACAAGAAGATGATGTGAAGAGGAAAAACACACACACACACACTGTCACTGCAGGAAGGAAAATCCCAGTTGTCCACACTGTTTAGTGCTGCAAGAGTTCAACCTAAGGTACTAAAGGAAAAGTGGGGGATGGGGTGATGGATTCAGGAGAGCCACAGAAACTAGACCTGACCTGGATTCAATCCAGCCCCTTCCAGTGACAATTTCTAATCCATCAAATGAAGGATTATGGAAGTTAGAGGAGACAGATGGTGTTGTAAAAACAGGGGTGTCTTATTGCTTGGCTGTTTCTAGTTTTCCTGAGGTTATAACCAGGATTTCAGAAAGCTCCTCCATTTTAAGCCCATGCTCATCAAAGATGGGAAAGGGGGCTGAAGCAATTCCTATGGTTCAATGACAAGGAAGCTTAGCACTTTTATAAGTTTGGGGGAAGGGAAAGTAGGCTGTAGGCCGAGACCCTTCTAACCCCTAGATCCAGCAAGTGTTACAATATAACACTAGCTTCCTGGTGACGTGACTGCCTGGGTGATGGGCCATTAGGGGAAATAAAGGAAAGAGGCTCTGTGTGAGATGGCAAATGGGTACAGGCCCTCCCACAACTTGCAAATAATTAGAAGGATAAAGCCAGAATTGAGAGTTTTGACAGTGATTTGAGCTAAAGGAAAAAGCAGCAACTGGAGAAAGAGTCAGAGCAATGTTTGATTTCTACTTCAATAAGGGACTACATCTCTGGGAGAAACAAGGCCCTCTTGGGGTGTCAATGCTGAGAACTCCTCCATTGTAGGCTCAGGTTGTATATATGTGTAAATAAACCACATATCATAAAGACACCACAAACTTCGCTGTGCCTCATTCCCAAAAAGAACCACAAACCTTGGGTAAGCGACTAGAACCCCTGGAATCTTGCACCACTCAGAAATTGGAGTGGCATGCAACAGTACTGACCGTAGAATGTGTGCAGAAAAAGCTTGACAGGTGGGAATTTTGTCATGGGGATCAGAATGGTATGCAGGAAAATGAAATGTGGAAAATATACAGGCACCCATGAAGCCTTCCAAGTTGCCAACAGCCTTTTTGAACTGTAATGTGTCCAGGACAGACTGCAGCTTTCCAAATGGTACCTTAATCATTGCTGAGTAAAGGAATTCCACTCACGTCATGAACAGTATGAACGAATTGTAGTCACCAAATGACCTGAGATGCAAAGTCGGGTCAGCAGGGATCTGAGATGAAAAGGCAGGTTGGGGTGGTCAGGAGGGGGAGGAGGAATGTAATGAAGGGTATTCAAGAGAAGGGCCAGTTCACATAACCTGCGGGCATATGGTGAATGGCAACTTTGAGGCAAATTACAAATGCTCAGTGTGCAGTAAAACAGTTGCCTGACTGCTTCAGTGCACAACCAGGCTCCCAATAATTGCTCGCGGTCAGATGGCCACTCTGCCATTCATTGGAAGCTCATCTAGAAAAATCTGTTGTTGCCATGTGCCTGGGGTCATGTGAATGGGCTCTACAACAGAGACAGAACATTCCATGCAGGGGAAATGCTACCAAGTCCCCTGTGGTTTCTACCATAGAAGTACACAATGCTTTCAGATTTTAAAAGTGTTGCAAATATATTTAGGGAAAGCGGGGGGTAGGGAGAGGAGAGACTAGTGATTTGTATCAAAATTCCACCAGCAACAAAAAATACTAATACCTGTTGGAATGTATTTGCTATTTAAAAATAGAAAACAAGTCTAATACTTTTTTTTAAGTCACTAAATGTGTCTCAGCTCAAAGGTTTTGTGTGTGTGTTTGTGTGTCTTTTAGAAACTATAAACATTCCCTCAAAGATGTTTACAAGCATCACTAACCAAAGATTTGTCATCTGTATCCATCAGTCTCACCTATTGTGGAAACAACTCTTTTAGCCCAATGCTTTGCAACTTTAGATATGTAAAGGTAAAGGTGAAGGTACCCCTGCCCGTACGGGCCAGTCGTGTCCGACTCTAGGGTTGTGCGCCCATCTCACTTAAGAGGCCAGGGGCCAGCGCTGTCCGGAGACACTTCCGGGTCACGTGGCCAGCGTGACGAAGCTGCTCTGGCGAGCCAGCACCAGCGCAGCACACGGAAATGCCGTTTACCTTCCCGCTATAAAGCGGTACCTATTTATCTACTTGCACTTAGGGGTGCTTTAGAACTGCTAGGTGGGCAGGAGCTGGGACCGAAAGATGGGAGCTCACCCCGCCGCGGGGATTCGAACCGCTGACCATGCGATCGGCAAGTCCTAGGCACTGAGGTTTTACCCACAGAGCCACCTGCGTCCCCTTTAGATATGTACTTTCTTTAAAAAGCATTATTCACATGTGAGACTGACTATCAAAGAGAATGAAAGAGTCATTGAAGCAGCAGAGGTTTAAGCATCTGCCCTTTGCTTCCTAAGAATATGCCACAATCACAATTTATAAAAAGCAGCATTATTGCCATCATTATTCTTTCTGTATAAATCATGGATTAGAAAATTATTTTGATTATCCACAAGGGCAGTGGGTGGGAACAATGCATTATGCTGTCTAATTTTCGGTTCTATCTGGAAGTAAATACCAACTTTGGGTTTCCTAGGGGTCTTTTGTTGTGTTGATGCCTTGGCATGGCAGGAATAAACAACGATAAAAGACAAAAGATGGTAGGATTTCAATGGTTTTAAAAGCAGCTTTCTTGACCCACAGAGAATTTCAGCTCATGTGGAGTAAAAGATGGGGAAGGGGATGATAGCCCACCATTATGACATACTCACACAAGAACCACCAGCAAAAAAATTGATTACAGTTTCAGTGATAGATGCAATCCACAAGTCTGTCAACTTCCGAACAGCAAACATCTTTCTGCATTACCCACTGAGACCTGAACACCAGCCAAAGACATTAGTCATGCCAGTTCATCTTTAAGGAACAGTTTCTGGTAGTGAATTCAATTGAGAGAAAAATAAAAAGCTTGGCTTTCAACCTATCAGTCTCCTTGTTGTCCTATTTTGTTACACTTCTTTAGCACCCATGTCCTTCTGAAATCCAAGACCTGAAATGTACCCTACAGAATGTTTGCAGTGTAGTGAGTAGAGTCCTAGACTCTTACAGACTGCAAAGGATCAGTATTTAGCTATAAAGCATACTGGATATCCTTGAACTAGTCGTTGGCTCATCCTAACTTACCTTACAGGGCAGTTGGGAAGATAAAATGTGCAATGTCATGAGATTCATGGAGGGAAACAACTGTGACGGATAATATTTTGTTAACTAAAACTATGAGACAGCCTACCCAGGGCTGCAAAATATGCAATGCAATCTTAGCGTGTTTACTCCATATATTAAAATGGGTTCAGCCAGCGTTGTTAAGGCTACAGCCTTACAGTGCAATCTTGGGCACTAGGAGTGGCTCTCACTGAGTTAAATGGGGCTTGCTCCCTGGTAAGTGGATTTAATATTGCAGCTTTGGTCAGAATTGTAATAATTTAGAAAACTTTGATTAGGTAAGAAGATACCCATTTAAAGGTAGAGGTTCTTGCTGTGTGTGTGTGTTCACAGAAGTACTAACCAAAGCTATTGATAACAGATACTAGTTTAGGGGATGCTTTCTCCCCTCCCACTCAGCAAGGAATGATGTTGCCTGCTGCAGAGTATGTATATGCATCACTTAAAGACAAATTCGTAGTTATTTTCCTTCAGACCATTGTTTTATTCTTATGCTAACCCTAAGCCAGGCATCCCCAAACTCAGCCCTCCAGATGTTTTGGGACCACTGGTCATGTTAGCTAGGGATGATGGGAGCTGTAGTCCCAAAACATCTGGGTGGCCGAGTTAGGGGATGCCTGCCCTAAGCAGTCAAAAATCCAGTGACCCAGAGCTAAATAAACAATGTTGCTGGTACCATCATCAAATACAACACAGTTATTTTGTCAGCCTTGTCAGTCTTGAGCCTGCATTTCAAAGCTTCTGCACAATGCAAAGAAAAGAGAATCTCAAAAAGTTGACCCCACAATTCCACTGCCCAAAAATGCTGAAGCCATGTATCGATGGCACAGGAGGTGGGGAATCCAGCAGAAGGAACTGTATACCATTTCTATTAGAACCAATTAAAACTCACAAATCAGTAAGCAATATGCAACCATCTGAAGATGGTGAGTGAAGATGGTGATTGCAGACTAATTAAATTAGCCTCTGCGTGCCAAGTGCAAAACCCTAAGGTTGTACCAAAGCACAAGGGGACGAAAAGCAATGACCATTATCACTTTGCATCATTTAAATTAATCTCCAGCTGTGGTAATGCAAGGATTACCATGTTGATGTTCTTTTAAACTTCTGTCCTTTACCTTACAAGGGCTTGTGTGTTCTGATCAGTTTCAGAGACAGATCAGAATACATACTGGCTTGTGTTTCAAAGGAAGGGCCACCATCACTTCTTTGCCACAGAATACTTTGGTTACAACCTGGAATTATTTGCAATTTGCACAAAACAATATGTGGTAAAATCCTAAACCTGCCTACTCAGAAATAAGTCCCATTGAGCTCAAGAGAGCTTTCCCCCTTGCAAGTGTCCTTAGGATTACAACCTTAACTGGTGGTGTGCAAAGAATCACCATCTTAAGTCTGACACATATTGCACCCTGCCCTTTATCAGCCATTTTAAAAATCTATTCTGCTCTCTGCCCCTTTTGATATCCAGCATAAGGATAAATTTTGTAAAATTCTAAAGCTAAAATTTCTCAATAAAATGCACTGTGGTACTACTGCCATATGCATCCTTTTTTAAAAAAATACAAGTTTAAGATTTTTATGCCTTAAAAAGGACTTTGAGATTAATGACACACTCATGTGACTTGGCATCCCTGCAAAACGCCTTGCTGGGAGGGATTCTGCGTATCCCCAAGCAAGCTGCTCTAATTGGACAAGGAGTGAAGCAATATGTAGACAGCAGATGGGCTGTGGTTAAATCTGATTGAGAGGAGACTATTTGCTCTAACCCTACTAGATTTGAGACTTATTCCTGGCAACAAGAAGGATAAAAAAAATCCCACACATATAAATTTCAGTGTTCCATATTAATTCACCCAAGATTTTCTTCTCTGTGCTCTTCATTAGATGGTAGCTCCCAGAGCCCCAAAGGTTGCACTCATTAAGGATAACGCTTTGTATACCCAGTTGTAGGAGATCCAAAAACTGAAGTTATTCCCCTTTGGTGACAAATTGTCACAGTGATCACTTGGCTTTTAAATGTAAAGTTCAGACTGGCAAGCATTTTCCTTGGAATCTGCAAATTGTATTCACACCTTGGAAGGCCAGGGCTGCAGGTAAGGAATGATGCAGCTTCTGAGAGTGTTAATTAGAGCCAATTATAACCCAACTGACCCGCCCTGGAACAGAAATGTCTTGCCTCTTTGCTGTTCTTATAGGACATAGATTTTATTTTCATTGTTTACGAACGATAGGAGAAATGCACACTATGGATGTAATAATAATAAGAGCCACCCTTTTCCTCAAGAACTCCCTCTACCACACTACAATTTCAAGCAAAACTGAGGAAAGCATAGGTTTTCCCAATTACAAAATTGATTTGGGAAATAAAACAGAAATGGGATCACTAGGAACATTTAACTGAGCTGTACTTCAGTTTTAAATTATCAGGCTTTCAACTTTCAATTGCCATTATAAACTGTATTTTGCATTAGCAATTTGTAAGAACATAAAAGAGCCTATGGGATCAAGCCAATTGCCCATCTAGTCCAGCGTCCTGTTCTCATAGTAGCAAACCAGATGCAATGTGGCAAACCCGCCAGCAGGATCTGAGCAACTCCCAAGCATTTTGGAGTGTTTTGACCCTCTTAACTTTGCTTTTCAACTTGCTTTTTACCAATCTGCTAACTGCTTAGGCACCCAAGCCTCAAGCCTATCTCAAAATAGTTCATAACAGGATCTTTGTTATCCTCTAGCTTACATGTTTACAGACATTATTATTTGGAATAAAAGTATCCATTTAACTGGATTTCACACATGGAGCTCATCCCGTCTTGGTTCAATCAACTACAGCCAATTTTTTCTGCAGCAGAAGTAGGTCTACTCTCAAAGGCATCTACAGCACTGAAATTCATCACTGATCCTAGAACCCTTCAAATTAGCTTGTTCAGGGAGAATAACTGATATGGTACCATGGAGCATGACACGGGTGGTACTGTGGGTTAAACCACAGAGCCTAGGACTTGCCGATCAGAAGATCGGCAGTTCGAATCCCCGCAACACGGTGAGCTCCCATTGCTCGGTCCTTACTCCTGCCAGCCTAGCAGTTTGAAAGCACATCAAGTGCAAGTAGATAAATAGGTACGGCTCTGGCGGGAAGGTAAACGGTGTTTCCATGCACTGCTCTGGTTCGCCAGAAGCGGCTTAGTCATGCTGGCCACATGACCCGGAAGCTGTATGCCAGCTCCCTTGGCCAATAAAGTGAGATGAGAACCACAACCCCAGAGTCGGCCACGACTGGACCTAATGGTCAGGGGTACCTTTACCTTTAACATGGAGCATAAGCTATGTCAACAAATTGGTTTAAGGTCCAAGGGCTGCCAAACAGAGGCCTGAAGGGCACACTAAATCCCCACCCTGACTTTCTTTGACCACCAGCACCACATTCTCCCAATGTCAGACTGGGAGCATATGGTTCTGCACCATTTTTACCCGGAATATGTTCTTCTCATAACCTTAATCAGACAGGGCAACCAGTAGCACCAGTACACCACACTTTGCCAATCCAGAAAGGGAAGGAATGGCAGCATAGGTGGCACAGCTTGACATACAGCAGGGGTGGGGAACCTTGAGGGTGGTAACCAAATGCAACCCTCCAAATTTCTTTATCAGGTCCTTAGAACTCTCTCCACACCCCTCACTGGCCCTACTTTGCACACCAAGTGCTTTTGCTTGGCTGGAATGTGTTATTAAATTCCAGTAATGCCTCTTGCTTTAGAGGAAAGTGAGGAATATGCGACTGTGTGAGGAAACTAGCTTACTGAACAAAAGTAAAATTTGCATTTGTTACTCTGCTCACTACTACCTTGTGACCCAATTAGGAATGCAACCCTTGGTATGAAAAAGTTCTCCCACCCCTGCCTTACAGATACTTCTTCCTTGGGAAAATAGAGTCACCTCAGAGACCCTTGCCATGTCACAGGCAGGCCGCTTGGGTAATCTCGGGCACCTGCCAGGCGGAATCAGCATTTAATGTCCTCTTGTGTGCATTTGCTCCGAGACCAGCATCAACTTTGTTAAAAAGCAAAACAAAATATGTTATCAGTCTCACAGGTGTACCTCTCTGTGGAAAATGAGAAGAAACCCCAGAAAAGTCCAGGATGATCTCTCATTTTCCAAACAAGGGGTACCTACAATTGCTGCAAGTCTGAGCCTACCCCATCACCAAACATCTAGAGATGGTTAAGAGAGGCAGGTATCCTCTCACTCCATTCCACTCAAAGAGACACTCCATTCCACTCAAAGTTCCTTATTGCAATCAAAGCTAAAGTTAAATAAAATAAAATAAAAGAAGTTCTAGCTAAACTGAAGATGGCAGCAGCAAGATGCTATCAATAATATTCAGGAGTATCTAAAAAGCCTTTCTCCTTGTGGCCAGAGTTAATCTTATGTTACCTCTTAAAGAATAGCTAATCTCTGTCTCCCACAGGGACTACCCCGGGGATTAACCAACACTTGCTTGCTAATGACATAAGGCTATGTAAGGCAGGCAGGCACTGACCCAGTACACAGGATGCCAGTGAAATTATTACTTCAGGGAGAGAAGAGGCTATGAATAACAGGCTGAAGGCACTGTATAGTGTTTGTGCATCGACTCATTTATCTACACCTGACTTCAAGGCTAGCAAGCCAGCCCAGTGTTTAACACCTCCGTTGAAGAAATAAAACCTACACATGTGATTGGAAGTTTCACATCACGTTTGGCCCACAGGGAACACATTACCTGGACAACTATACAAAAGCATTTGGCAGAGCCAAAAACACAGTTTCTTGAAATCATGTGTGCTCTTCCTCCATCTCTAGTTAATGCAGTAGCTGCCAACCACCATACTGGGATATTCAGTTAGAAGCTCTACAACGCAATGTTGCCACCTATAACTGAAGCTGCTTGTGATAACTAATGTGCACAGAAATAGAACTTTTTTATAGTTTCACATGCAACAACTTGCAATGCAATGGCAGATTGGATTTTAAACAGCAAATTCTGCAATGATCTATACAGAGGCAGAAAACGTATCCATACCTAGCAATCAGTACTTGCATCATTCACACTCAGGACACTCCTAAATCTATATAAACATATGCACTAACTGGCCAGGAGAGCAGCAGCACAAGCTACTTTAGGTTACATGGCCCTGTCTGAGCCAAATTGGATTCATCAACACAACACAATCCAATTGGCTCAGAGGGAGTGATGTTGCTGGAAATAGTTTTGTCCTGTTGCCCTCTTAGCTGATAAATGGCTTTTAGCAAGCCCATCCCACAGAGCTGTTTCCACATGTTGAGCAAGGCTGCAGAGCTCTCAGACCTGGAGCCCTTCAGATAATTATTACCTCCCCACTTAACCTGGCACTTCAGGACGGTAAATCTGTAAATCTCGGTTTCTCATTTTCCCCAGTCTTAAAATCAGTTCTCCACATTTCCACATTTCCATGAAATCATCATGAAAATTCTATTTTTTGTGCACTTTTCCCTAATATACACATTTGCGTGCAATTCTGCACAATGCACACAATTTAGCAAGGCAATTTTCCCTGATATGATGCATTTGTGCATTTTATTTTCACAAAAATGCTTATTTTTATGTGGCCTTTACCCTCGTATATGCATTTCTGTACACATTTCGTTGGAGGATTGCATCTCAATATTCAGGGAAGTCCAAATTTTGAAGGATGGCTCCTTTTGCTTTGTGTAAAAAGGAAAGTGTGAATCAGGTAGGTTAACCTTTAATTACAAACGCCATCAAAACTCTCTTCCATCTCTACTGGCACCTCAGGGAGTCACTAGGTACCCCAACACAACAGTGTCCTGTCCTCTTTTGCATCCAGCCACCCTAGATGTAGCCAACTGACCAATTCTTCTCTCCTTCCCTCCTCTTTGCTGCTTTCCCTTGGCTTCACCTAAATATCTCAAGTTTGCAGTACATTTACCAACTTCTTTCTTCTGTTTTCATCAGAACTGTGCTCAACAGGTCACTCTTGGAAGTTACAGGAGTGATACTAGACTGCTACAAACCAGCATCTCAGCGGAGGATACAGCAGGGGCTTTTAAAGTGCAGTGAAACTATGCAAGCTTCCACCACATTTATCAAAGTGCCTCCAGATCTCATGTCAAAACAGCAGGAACACTTATAAATAATGAGCAACGTCCCTCTGAATCTCCCCACATTTTAATAAATAAATACAGTGCATAGTCTTTTTTTAAAAAAAAAAAATCTTAACTACTGCAAGCATTTTTTGTTTCCATTTTCTGAAACAGAAAAACAAAAAGCAATTCTTACATCTCCTATTCTGAGGCTTTTAAAATTAGGATGAGCACCCTGCCAGGCTTCCTAAAGTGCAGAAGCATCTAGAATGGAAGCCAGAATTTTGCACAGGCATCATGTGCAGTCAATCCAATGCTCCTAATTATAAGTTTGCACATTTGCCCTCCTGCAGTCACCGTATAGTTGCTTTTCTCTTTTATAATAGTTATTTTCAAATTCTTTTTCTGCTTCCAGTTTTGAACTGAGATTCACCTAACAGGCTCAACAACAATTAGCCTGTCACATTTAATCTTTTATTCTTTTCTGACATGTACCTCTTGTAGGTGATGAAAAAGCTCTATTGCTAGCATATGTCAAAGCTTCTAACAACCAGACAACTCTAATAAACTACCTATAACATTTGTATTTAGGGTGTAATTGTATTTTAGGGTGGCATACTTGGGCTTTTCCATTTTAATATTCACAATCACCCTGTGAAATAGGTTAGACTGAAAGAGAGTGAGGCTGTACACTTACCTGGGGTGAATCTCATTGATATGCATAGGATTATGGTATGAATTTACACAAACCTATGCAGTGATCGTCACAGATCAGGAACTGGTCTACCTCATTCTAGGCCAATACTCTATGCACTGAACAACAATAGTGTTTGCAAAGTACACAACTTGGTTGTGCTGAAGATAGACAAGGTAGATCTAAAATTATATATTTCATGATACATTTTTAGGGGGGCCAATTGAGGAAGAGTTCTGCAAAATCCCAAATACTCAGGAGACTGGTGGAGTCTCATCCAGAAATGGCCAACACTGGTGGAAAAAGTTGTCCTTTTACCACCATCCATGTCCAATATTGACAGAATTCTATTCCTGGTTGCTGTTCCACAATCCATACAACTCCCCTCCCTTTTTGGAAATCCATTAAAGCTTGAACATTTTCATCCCTGAGGTTGTATGTCCTTCCTTTTAAGAGTATCTATGGGTGTATATTATTTTATATAGTCTACATAGAATCTTTTTACTACAGGTCCCAGAAGTACCTGCACAAGCTCACTATCAATATATGAGTGACAGCATACAATTGCACAATTTTACCATCTATTTATCATGCCACAAATTCTGCCACAATTATGAGCTGCTCCCAAGAAAGTCTGATCTGTTTTAGTACTTTCCAGGTACTAATAATTTGTGTAAACACAGTTTTCTGTAGCATCTTGAAATCTGGTTTGAACTAAATGTCTGCAGACATTTGTAGCATATAGCCACAAACAGTTCAGTCATAAATCCGATCTCTGCAATGTTTTAAAGAGAATTTTCTGAATATTCAAGTTTAAAATTGATAAGTCATTCACATATTTAATTCTCTGCTCTCCAATAAATAAATAAATTCAAAGTCAGATTCAGTTTTAGATAAAAACAGACTATAACAACAACAACAACAACAACAACAACAACAACATTACCAAATAAAATCGAAATTAAGATCTAAAACAGCCTGGGAAGATGAAGAGGGGTTTAATCTGACACCAAGGTGGAATCGATACACATATTAAAAAATGCTTTGAAAATGCTATTTTAAAAAATGTTTTGAAAAACACATTGAATTTTGCATAGCTCACTGTCGTCATCTAGTGTCACATTTGGATATTGCACTTTACAACACATTTAAACCATTTTATTTGCAGCTGTGTAGCTGAATCCCAAAAGAAGGAAAACAAAAGAAGGAACAATTTTTTTCTGGGCTTGAAAGGCCAGAGCACCACTAAAGAAAAGGCTCTCTCACTCTCTTCACCACCATCTATTTCATCTCCAATGGCATTGGAACAGAAAAAGGTTGTTTGAGATACGAATTTAAGGCACAAGTATGTCCATGCAGAAGGCAATCCCTGAGGAACCCAGCTCCTAACTTATTTTGTTACTGTTGGGATTTCATTCTCTCCACTTCTGAGGTGTGATTGTTTTCATCACATGTCTGTGTTGACATTCCATACTATTGGAGTCCTGAGAACGGAAGTTCAGTTACACTGTTCTGTTACTGTTGTACTTTTGCTTTTTCTGCTCTCTCTCGGAGAAGAAGAGAGCAGCCATGTTTCCTTTGTTCTGTAACACTTGAGCTTGTACATAATAAATTAGCTTATATTCCACACCTCTATGCCTAGTTTCTGCTTGGACTCTGCTACAGTATTGTGTACACATACTTTCGGATATGTGTCACAGAAGCGCATCGGGACAGAGAAGTGATGGATCATCCCAAGGGGAACTTGAGGGGGAAGAACACAGCTGCCTGGTGTTTTCCCAAGTTGGTTACGAAGCCCAGCGCGATACACCAACTGTTACAAAGACCACTGTGCAGGAACACAAACTTCTCTAAAGTGTTGCATTTTATATTGGATCTTTGCCTTTGCTTGCCTGCCAGCTGAACCTCTGGATTGAGATCTGGCATCAAATGCCCTACAAAAGTGGTTCTCTAAAGCATCATCTACGAGATGAAGGCCAGCTATGTGTAAGCAGTTTGCACGCAAACACATGAATTAGTATTTTCTGGTGTTTAAACAAATGTAATAATCTTAGGCATTTTGTACCCTGACTCCGTATCCATTGGGATGAATGGAGGGCTATGAGTAACCACCATTTTTCTTCTGAACACAATATCAAAAACCATTTTTGATATTTTGTTGGGAGACATCCAAAGTGGCTGAAGCAACCCTGTTTGATGGGTGGCATATAAATAATAAAATTATCATCATCATCATCATTACTAAGGTACTGGATGTTATTTTTAACCTCCAAAAGACTAAAGCAGGGGTAGTCAGCACTATGTCCTCCAGATGAAGCTGGACTATAGCTCCTTTCATTCCTGACCATGCTAGCTGTGGCTGATAAGATCAGCTGAAGCTATCAATATGTTTTAGAAGTTTCAGGTTGGCTACTCTTGACCAAAACAGGCCTCAAGATACTGTCATGAGTTGGGGGTAGAGATGGGAAGTCCTGGAAAAAACCCTGAAAAATTGGGGGTGGGACGACCAAGGTTTTTTCAGGGTTTTCCCCAAAACTGTTTTTCCCCGGGAAAAATGGGGGGGGGGGTTGATATAGTTTGAATATTCCACACACTTCTTTTTTATTTTTTTTCCAGAAAAAAACAGCTTGAGGGGGAATGGGGGGACCTAGCCCCCCCCCCAATTTCCCCAGTTTTTTTCCAGGTCTTCCCATCTCTAGTTGGGGAGTAGACTGTGTACAGAGACCCTTCTAACCTCTGGATCCAGGAAGCATTAAAATATAATCCAGGCTAGTCTCCTGGTGAGGTGATTGCCTCAGTGATGGGCCATTAAGGGGAAAAAAGGAAAGGGGCTCTATGTAAGACTGCAAATGGGTGGGTCCCCTCCCCCAACTCACAAATAGTTAAAAGGACAAAGCCAGAGTTGATAGTTGCAGTGAAGTGATCTAGAGGAAGAAGCAGCAAGCTGGAGAGAGCATCAGAACAATGTCTGATTTCTATTTGAATCCAAGGGTGCAGCTATTAGAGATACAAGACCCTTTGGGGATATTACTGCTGTGAACCCCTCCACTGTAGGCTCAAGTTGTATATAGGTGTAAATAAAACATACATCATAAAGACACCTCAGTCTCCACTATGCCTCATTTCAAAAGAAAACACAAAGCCTGGAACCCCTGGAGTCTCACACTGCCAGGAGATTGGAGTGGAATGCAATAATATATTAGGGCTGCATCTTCCATACACCCTATTGTGATCACTGGGATCAACTAAAAATACCCTCTTAATGGTACCAACTCTGTGGCCTTCCTGTTTGAACATGTGAATGCAACTGTACACTGCCTTGGTTACAGTGTTTCCCCACTCTAAAACTCAACAAAATTCAACCTTTCATCAAGCCTTTTTTATGTTCAATATGCAGCATGTCCTTGACCCTTCACATGAAAATAATGTCACAGATTTACTATACTCTGAACATTGTATTTGTGCAATTCTTCTCCATACCTCAAAAAATTAAGCAAAGATTGTACAAAATTGCCATGAGCATGGAGTGCCAACAACATGGTAACATTCTGTGATTGGAGTGGGAGGAGAAAGTCACACCTATTATTCAGCATGTGAATGCCAGAATGTATAAACAAGGCTAAGTCTTAAAATTCTTTAAAAACACTGTAATGTCTATATGCCTCGAAAAGGGTGGGGGATAAGGGTTAAGCCAGCAGAAAGGCAAATATGTCTAATGGCATTCTTATGCAATTGAATTTTATTTCATTTAATGAGATTTTGAGCTGTGTTTGTGGTCAATTTGTAAATGGATTGCATACTGAGAAGCCTCCTTTCACCTTCTGCAATACCTAAAAACTTGCTAGTCATCCCTACAGGCAGAACTATGGGTAGACTGATCTACATATATTTACAGAAATAAGAAAATTATTATTGATGATACCAAGTGCAGTCATTTATTACTACGTATGTGTGTGTTCTGTTTCTAAAAAAAAAAACCACGTCTAATAAACTCACATCATAGTAAAGATAAAGGGTTGTATCCAGCTAAGTTGTTCTGTTAGTACAAGAACTTCCATTTGTGCAGCAAAACTTCCTCTCCCTCTCATCTCCCTGCGCACACCCCATAAATGTGTTCTGGGTTTTCCCGAACCCTCCACAGCAGATTTGTGAAGGGGAGGTGCAGGGAGAGAAGAGGGAAAGAAATCTCATTTTACAGGAAGATGTCCTTGCACTATCAGAATGATTTAGGTGGACACAACCCAAAATGTTTTAATTTCTGGTTCCAGTGAGTTCCCTTCCTCTTTCACATTTTTATTTCCAGAACTACATTCCTTAAACTCAGTTCAAACTTCCAGTTGTGAAGAAAGTAAGCAAGTTTTCTGGTGTCAACAAAATGATATTATAACGCAGAAAATGAACAGCACAACACTCAAGACAACCTGTTCCAAATGGCAAATACCCAGAAATTACTAGAGGGTCTGTCAACCCATATTCATAGTTGGCTGCAGTAAAGACATTTCTATTCTATGATCCAAGTCAGGAAACTCGCAGGTCTTACATTCAGAAATGGCTAGCAGGTTACAACATGGTCAGGGGTTAAATCCCAAGTCTTCTCTTCCCAGTCTGTGTGTGTGTGTTGTGTGTGTCTCTCCTTTGCCTCACATGGGCTCATGGTGAAAGATTGACGCATACCTTAGAGCGCAGTGAGGATGGTGACATTGTGGACAATCTGCTGCTGAAACTGCAGAGAAAGACACAGTTGTATGCCTGACAACAAAGGCTAATAGAAAAAGCTGCTTTCAGTACAGATGCTGGGAGACAGGCAGTACGAATGCATTTTTCTCCCTCTTGTTAAAGAAGGGGCGGGGAGGGGACATAATGAATTATCTGCAGTTTTGTATACAACCTGAGGCCTCACTGCAGTTTCGGAGGAAGAGTCTTAGATGTGCTGAATGCTCTAGTCATTAAACACTTTAGCTGTATGCTCACATTTCATTCAAACTTGTAGCTAATGACCCCTTAAGCACTTTTCAAAATGACCCCTCTTTCCTATTTTATTGGCTCAATGATGATAAGTTGCTAGGGCAATCCTCTGCGGTATGTAGGTCGTGTGTGTTTGTGAATGTGTATGTGTGAGAAAGAGAGAGAATGATGCATAGTGCATATAATGATGGGTACATGAAAAGATATGCAGAAAAGGCGCAAATCCAAAATGATGGAAATGAGTCATAAAAACAGCACAACATGAAAAGGGAGAAGAAAGCACTAACTAATCTAAGTACGTATCACACACATTGCAGCACATAAAGACACTGGCAAAACCAGAGGGCAAAGCTATGAAGATCCAAAAGGACCACATGAAAAGCCAGCTGCAAGCCTATAAAAGGCCCTGTGACAAGCCACAAGGCTGTAAAGCTGACACTGTTTTGGGGAGAGTGCTAAAACAGTGCAATGGGGTATGTTTAACAGAAGCAAACTTTCCCCTCCCCTTGAAAACCACACACCCTTGCCCACACCATGTGTACAGAAAAGCACTGAATAAAATGCACTGATAAAAGACTGCTACGTCAAAGTTGGCTGAACATTTAGTCCGTGAACAGTGGGCTCCTTGTCCGCTGGCCTGGACTGCAGGGGAAGTGTTAGCAAAAAAAAAAAAAAAAAAGGCTGCTATTGAAATGGAAATCAAAGTCTTATGAAAAGAAAAGGACAAACACCATTTTCTTAGATGTTTTGCTAGAATATCAGAACAATCTTAAATGAGGGCATGAGAGAAATTTGAAATGGGCAGAGCAGAGTTAAGTGGGAGGATGGAGGCATGCTTATTTCTTTCCGCCATGTTTTTAGCCAGTACTGGTTCATGAATCCTTCACAAACAAGCATTATTTAAATTATTTCTGCCCTGCCTTCAAATAAACTCCCCTAAGTAGTTTACATTGCCACAGTGTAACATTTTAAGGATACAGGATCATGTTGCTTGCTTTATTCCATTGCTAGCAACTCCATCCGAAGCACCTTTGCCCAGTAGTGGCTTGTGTGCTGGTATACAGCCAACGTCCCAGCACTGGTGGTACTGTACATAGTTTACCAGTTTACCTGGGTGGTGCTTCAGTTGGCAAGGCACACTGGCAGGAGCACTTGATCGGCTCGCTGATGTGCCCCCCCCCAGCACAGTCCAGCCCCGTTCACGTAAGCTTTCAGGTAAGCTGTCATAGTATAAGAGTATCTATACTGCTGTCTCTGCACACCTATAAGGATTATATGCAAATAACATAATTTGTCTAAGAGGCCAGCAAGGTGTGGGCACATTTAGTATAACTTGGCTGAGGACCGATCTGCATGCATATTTATGATGTACTGGGAGTCCAAACAAGTTGACTTCTTGAACTGCATTCATTAATTATGAACATTCCAGAAGTTGTTTACACACAGTGGCTTAATTCACATATTAAGCAAAACTAAGCTTTCTGCCAAACATATATTAGAACCCAAACTATAAGCATCTAAGGAACAACAGGCAAAGCAAGGCTTAATAGCCAATTGTCTGCTTTCATTTCCACTGTGTTCTCAGCTTCATGTTCATACATTTACTGTCTCATCTCCACAGTGCAACCATTTATAAAGGTTGAGATAAAGCTACAACTATCAATTCAGACACATACCAAACCAAAGTTTATGCAGACCTATTGCAAACCATTGTTTCCCATTCTGATTTGCTAGTCAAGTACAAACCATGGCTTATCTATTCACACATCATATCCAACCACAGTAAAGGTCCTTAGCCCTTATTTGGCACAATGCCTGAATTGAGCCAATCACTCACTATAGCCAAAATATTGTCAATTTCTGTGTAAAGTTCAAGATGCTGATTTAAAGCACCCAAGGGAGCACTTGCTCATGTGTGTACCTTCCCATATCTTGTGGCCCTTGAAATGTTGTGAGACCCCATTTCCCATTACCCTTGGACAGCATGGCCAGTGGTCGGCAATGATAGGAATTTCCAACAACATCTGGAGGGTCACAGGTTCACCATGCTTGATCCTGCAGGACTGTTTTTGTGATGGTGCCTTCTCTGCAAAACACTATCCCAGCAAAAGCTTACCAAGATAATTCTACTGGTGCCTTTACAAGTACAGTGAACAATTCTATGAGGCAAATGGAAATGAGAACTGCAGAGTTATTCCTGTCTGATGCTACCATTCTATTAAAACACAGCTAACATTTTTTTTAACAAGGTTGAACGGTTTTTGCATCCGTCTGCTAGATTTAGAAATAAGATGTGTGTTTTATTATGATATGGTTCTAAAATCCAATCTAGTAACCTAAGCCACCATGAGGGCTCTGAAGCCAATTTGGCAAGACATAAATTTGAAAAATAAATGAAATGCTCAGGACTGAGTGAAAGCAGGATGTGCTGAGTCACAACTGGGAGGTGTGTTGAAGCATTAACAAGGCCAGAATTCAAAAACTGTGCACAGCAAAGTACTGTATGTTAGGGCATCTGCTCTGAATTCAGAAGGGTCCAGGTTCTACACCCAAGGCTGAGAAGGAAGGCACCTGCTTAAAACCCTGGAGTGGAGACATGCCGCTAGTCAGTGTTGAAAATACTAGATGAACCAATGGTCTGAATCTATGTAAGGCAGTGTCCTATGTTTGGGAGGGGAATAAATAAACTGTATTGATTTTACTAGGTGAGGAAGGGATTTGAGTGGTCTTTATTGAAGAAGATTCTAGTGTTGACCAAAACTAATCTCAGCTCGATTTGGATCTGTCTCTAATTACAGCAGGAGCTTTCTTAAGAAAACGTCTGCTGTCCTGGCTTGTAATGTTAAGCATGCATGCTGATGGTGCCAAGCACATGTGCCTTTTTCACATTGCCCACAGGGATTTATACTTTCAGCCATGGCAAAAAACCACTTGGAAATTTACCACCACAACTGAGAAGACAGGATTTTAGATCTAGACAACCACCTCTTAAACCATTTGTAAGAAACAACAGAAAGAACTAAATTACTGACTTACTGACTGACTCTAGGTAAATGAACAGGCTGAATGATAAATCTGGAATTCCTTAAAATTTTCTTTGTTTTCAAAACCTTTAGGAACTGCTAGGAAATGGAATTATCAGTGGGACAGAAATCTCCATAACAGAGTATAAGACTGAAGCTCATATGCTACCCGAGCATAATGTAGAGCAGGACTATGGAAGGTTCAACCTTCCAGATGCTGTTGGTCTCCAACCTGTGGAGGCTACAGAGGAACCAAGGTTCCTCATCCCTGATAAGGGTAACAGTGGGTTCCCCTGTTCAAATGAAGCAGGGATAAGAGGAAGGAACAAACCCGTGACGTAAGTTTACTGTAGCGCTTCCTTTTATTTAGCACAATGAATAAACCAAGTCTGAAAATCATATTGGAGCTCAGATGATATTCTCAGACTTGGGTTAAAAGAGGACAGTTAAATGGGAGTAGCTTTCTGAGAATAATCTGGGATTTTTCTTCCTGTTGTTGTCATGGCAGACAGAAACAAGCCATAAAGGTCTTGAGGAACAAAATACAATACAACAAACATTGCTCCTTCAAGTAGAATTTCCCGTTGCCATTTTGCTTTGCATTGCAGCAAACAACAAAGTTCTCTTGGCAGAATGAAAACTTCCTCGTCACCTCATTTTGATCTTCATTACTGAAAAAAGGATTTCCCTGACATTTATATTTGGCTCTCTCACATGCCTGTACTAATAGGCTGAACAAAAGACAATGGCAAGGAGAGAGAGAGAGAGAGAGAGAGAGAGAGAGAGAGAGAAGCCTTCTGGGCTAGGAATCTGGCAGCTGTTCATTCAGCTCCCTGTTCTAGGTGACAAAGTATCTTTGAGTCCTTGTGATAAAGGGAAACAGCCAGATGTCAAATATTTTCCAAGGTTAGGAGAACTAGAGGCATCAAGTACAGTGGTACCTCTGGTTACAGACGCTTCAGGTTACAGACTCCACTAACCCAGAAATAGTACTTCAGGTTAAGAACTTTGCTTCAGGATGAGAACAGAAATTGCGTGGTGGCGGCAGCGGGAGGCCCCATTAGCTAAAGTGGTACCTCAGGTTAAGAACAGTTTCAGGTTAAGAACTGATACGGAACGGGGGGGGGGCAATGTCTTCTTCACTACAATATATTTGCTCAATTTCTCTAGGACTCCATCACCCCTCCCCTGTCCTCCATAATCTCTCAAGTAATACTGTCAAAATCCTGTTACAATGTATCCACTCTGTTTCTGCTTTTGCTCTATAGTACAGAGTGGCTTAGAAATCACTGAAATCTTCAAAAATTGATATAAAATCAACCGTAACTCCGATTTCTTCACTTTTGGTGTCATTCAACTCAGCTCCCCCTGGACTCCATAATGCTACCCCTACCTCCATAATCCCCGAAGCGGCAGGTCACGTACACAGGAATTTCTTAATCCTGTCAGATAGTCTTGCAAAATCCTTCCTTCGGGCAATATTAGGTGGCAGACGATGCATATCTCTGACCCATTGTCTTGCCACCACCGGTACTCAATAAATGTGTATCTATGTATATTTCCCGCTCCGCATATCCCCCCTCCCTCATCCGAAAATGCTAATTAATGTAATCCCACCTTTTCATAATGTATTCATGACGTGTAAAGTATATTCATGATGTAACTTGTGAAACCCAACCTTCCCATAATGTATTCGTGACGTTTCATGCACTGTATTCTGGGACATGGAGGGAAAACTCAAAAGTTCATGTCACCCCTTTCTCACTGTTCAATCTCGCCTTGAACCTGTTGCGCAATAAACTTGGATCTTCTGCAGTTTGCTCCTGCGTCCGGCTGAGCTCATTTTCTTCCGCAGGGACCCACGGACTTAGTCCGATGAGCTGGGTGGCAGAGTAACCCCGCACCCAGAATTTTTCCGTAACAGAACAGACCTCCGGAACAAATTAAGTTCTTAACCCAAGGTACCACTGTATGTTTGTTCCTAGAAGAAAGTTTCCAAGTTACCGTACATGTTCAGACCTAGAAGGAAATGCAAACCCATTTCAGCTGTACTCAAGACCACAAGCTAGTTTTATATTACACAAAATATTCAAAGTAGGATTAGGCATATTTATTTAACCTAAGGTTCCATTCCATTATTTTGCAAATTTATTTATTTATTTATTTTAAATTCTGCTCAAAGTACATATTTAAAATGTGTGTTGCCTCCAAAACAAATGTTCACATGTGTATTATTACTGAAAAATGTGCCATGATATTCAAAAGAGGCAAAAATCTGGTGAACATAGCTAAGTTTGAATATGCACTCTAGTCTGATGGTGCAAATGAAGCTATTTTGTACAGGAAGTAGCAACAAGTTGCTCAAGTAACACTTGCTCAAAGCACATGTTCCCCCACTCCTTGGCAATAAACCCTTAACTAAAGATCTCAGAAATGTAGACCAGTATTTTAATTCTCACATGGCAGATGGGCTCTGGGGCACTGAGGATCATAGAACTGTAGAGATGGAAGAGAGTCTGAGGGTCATCTAGTCCAACCCCTTGCAATGCAGGAATCTCAACTAAAGCATCAATGACAGATGGCCTTCCAACCTCTGCAAAAAAACCTCCAAGGAAGGAAAGCCCACCACCTTTCATGGGAGTCCATTCCACTGTCCAACAGTTCTTAGTGTCAGAAAGTTATTTCTGCTATTTAGTCGGACTTTCCTTTCTTGTAATTTGAAGTCACTGGTTCAGGTCCTACCCTCTGGTGAAGGAGAAAACAAGCTTGTGCCGGCTTCCATGTGATATTCCCTTAGATATTTGAAGATGGCTATCATATAACCTCTCAGTCTCTTCATACCCAACTCCCTCAACCTTGGTTTCCAGACCCTTGATCATCCTGCTCACCATCTTCTGCACACATTCCACCTTCTTATACTGTGGTGCCCAGAACTGGATAAAGTATTCAAGGTGTAGTTTGACCAAACAGAAACCTCCTGGATTTCAAGCCTGATTTGAGTACTGATTTCCACTGGCTTCCTCTCTAAGATCATATATGTGATCTCCTCGTGTAGTCAGGGATAAAGCAGAATCTATTAAGTCTCACCAATGCTCTGCATTAATTCAGAGTATAATCTAGAACACCTCCAAATCTCTTTAGCAGCTACACTCGCAAAATGCAGGGATGATGGGTATTGGTGGGCAAGCTGTCTTCCAGGGAAGAATATACATAGCATGGCGATTTTTGCATTCAGGAACTGCTGTTAAGCTTCTGAGAGACCTCAAAGCTACCTGAACACAATCTGAAAACTGCTAATCATAGAGAACATGGTAGAGTTCTTAGTTGCAACCATTTTATTTCCAGAAAATTTAGACTTTTGCTTATGATTTTTACACCTACTCACAGCTGGAAAAAGCTGAACTGCATGTGCACAAGGCAAATACTAGTTGCATGCCAAAGCCCCACGCCCCACAGTTCCCTATTGATTAACAAACACAGACACACAAGTATTCAGGTTTATGGGCTAAAACAGGCCACAACTTTATTGGTGACAGATGTGAGCGGTTTGGCTTAGGCATTGAGTGAAGCCAGGCTATACCTTGGCTCCCACCCGCGACCATGCCCCCGCTGGCATTGATTGGCCAGATATGACATGGCTGGGAGTTGGCGCAAGGGGGGTGTCAATCCCCCACCCCTGAGCCACATCACCACAAAGGCCCGGATGTCTGGCCACAACGCTGGCCACCGCGAAAGGTGAGCGGTTTTTCTAATATAACTAAAATCAAACATTGAATAGGTGTATTGATTGCTGTTGCATGTGGGTTAGAATTAAGGTTCTTTTGGTTCTATTAATGTCAAGATTACATCATGGCAAAAGCTGTCATGGACTCCAATTGGTCTATTTATATTTGGTTTCTCCTACAGAAACACATTTTCAACAGCTCTCTTAAATTGTTTTCCATTTTCATTCAAGACCTGGATTAAGACAAACACCACTCAGAGGGCAGGCACACCCAGGCTGAGTTCTGCTCCCGCCACGTACAGGGTAATCCTTTAGTGATGGTGGCTGTGTAAAATGATGTCTCTGTTGCATTAGATAACTTCCATAGTACTACACAGTTCTACAAAGGAGTGGGTGGGGGGGCGGATTCTAAATGTAAAATTATTTTCAAGGAAAGTACAACAGTGGGCCTCTGTTTATTGCATCTTATGATTGCTTACTCATCCAGAAAGAACTGACAGTGGGTTAAACTGCACTGCGCTGAAATCCCCAGTAAAAAGACCTTTGTCTGTTTTCATGCTCCCGTAAATTAGCATTTTTTCCCATCTTAACTTCAGAAAATTGAGTGATCATCTCCTAGTAGAGGTCTTTCAACATTTCTAACAGCTTTTAAATTTTGAGGCTTAAAAAAATAACTAAATAAAAGAAGACCAAGGAAGTAAATTGATCTATTTCCTACTTAATTGTATTTGTTTCTATTTATATAACAAAATTTATATACAAAAATCTGTGAAGAGTTTACAGAAAACATTTTAAAATCAAACGTTAGAAACAAGTCAACATACAATTTATCTGAATGTATATAAAATCATGTGCTAAAATTACTATTAAATAACTTGTCTGGAAAGGAAAACTTTGGAAAATGTTACCTAGTTTCTTAGATTATCTAGCACAGACAATGTAATAGCCTCCAGATGTTGTTTGCCTACATCTTCCATCATTCCTGATAATTGGCTATGCTGGCCAGTTATGGCAGAGGTTGTGGACCAACAACATCCGGAGGGCATCACATTGATTACTCGAGCTAGTTAAATTAAAACCCAATTCAGCCAACCTTTACTTGAAGGATTCCACAGACATATCCACTCATTTCAGAACTCTCAAGAGGTCCCATACTATCTTACTTCCTAGCTTACCTAAAAAAAAACCCATAAACTATTACAGGCAGAGGTGAGGAGAATAGTAATTACAGAAACCTCCCCAAAAAAGAAAGAAAGCTCCCTTCCTACTACTGCCTTAGATGCCTTGTTTTGTTAGGATTCAAAAAACCCACATAATTTAGGTCCAATAAGAAATACATAAAACAATCTATTAAAAACTTAAGTCACCTCTCAAGGCTGTATTGCCAACGTGAGACAGGGGAAGAGAATCACTGTACTCCGGCAATAGCGTAGTTAGCCGCTTGGGTTCCTGAGGCAGTGCACCGCCCACCCGCGGGGCAGAGCAGGGTGCGCTGCCGGAATCCCAGTGCCTGAGCAGCCACATTCTGCTTGGGTAACCTGAAGGCCAACATGGCTTTTTTGAGCAGTGCGGAGCCTGCAGGGAGTCTGCCTGCTGCCTCTCCCTTAGCTGGAGGGCAGAGAGACACTGTGACCTCATCCATACTGTTGACCCAGCACCGCTCATGGCCCCAGCACATGCCAATTGCTTTCTTCTAAGCCGCCCTCTGGTGGCTGGCGGACACACAGCAGCTTGGCGCCCTGCAAACACAGCCCTGGGCTGCGCTGCTTTGGGGAGTGACACACCATGCTCTGGGGCGCCTGGACTTAGGCATCACTTTGGGCTCCGGCATGCCACCCCCAAGGTAAGTGCCACCCAGTGCAACCTGCCCTCCCTGCTCCCCCAGCTACGTGACTGTACTCAGGTATATCTTTTTTCATTTATTTTGTGTATAATGCTGCTGTTTTACTCTTAAAGGGTGACTGTCATTGTAAGAAATGGATAAGCTATAATATAATTTTACTTAAGGATTAATAAGAGCAATGAGTTGCTTACTTTTCATAGACGTTACCTAGCCACTGGTAAGTGGAGCTCAGCTTTTGTTTATTTTTCCAGCTTATTAGTCAGAATATAAAAGGAGGAGTTACATCATTGGAAATCTCACACTTTGACAAGTTAGGATATAATAAGAAACAACAAAGGGATTTTGCTTCTATCAGGTGACAAAGAGGAAGACTGAATTTTTAAAATGTGCTAGAACAGCTGGGGTATCCCAATTCCACCAGAAATGTGGGACTCAATTTCTACAAAACATTCTGTTCTGAAGCAATGGTTTTAAGTTAAAAGAAAGGAGATTCCAACTGAACATCAGGAATAACTTTCAGACAGTAGGAGCTGTTCAATAGTGGAACAGACTCCCACAAGAGGTGGCGGACTCTGCTTTCTTGGAGGTTTTCATGCAGAGGTTGGCATGAAATAGTTTTTAACTATTGTGTGATCCATTTATTATATTCATTATAACCTGCATACCGTTACTTAGAAATTTGTTAGATGTATTTTGCAATGTTTTACAATACTTTAAAAGAAAGCTAGGCCCATTTGGTGCTGTTCTCCTCATGTGTAACTATCCTGTTAACAGACTAGGTCAGTAACTAGCAGGGAACCACCAATTAGGTGTCATATAAAGAAAAGGTGCAACAATCTCTCAGTAAGGCATCTTAGACTTAACTGTGGAGGCTTTTGTGGTTGGGGCAAAACAGGATGGACAAGGCAGGGAAGGAAAAACACTGCTTTAGAGGCAATGAACAGTAACAGCGAACTACACAATGCAGAAACAACACTCTTATTACTTGTAAGTACATGCACCAGCTAGAAACCCAAAGAGAATGAAGAAGTATCTTATGCTGCTGGTGAAATAAACTCTAGATCCCTTTTCTGTAAAAAGGCTTTGCCACAAAATGTGTATCTGGGAGCTAAACTGGGAGCTATCAAAAGATAAATAGGCATCAACAATACAGCCGCAGAACAACTTCGGCCCCCAAAATTAATCCTTCCAATCCATTTGGAAGGCAAGTAACTAATTATCTCCATTTTACAGATGAGAAAACTAAAGCAGGGGGCTGAATAGCATGTCACTGAGGGAAAAATTAAGTAGTAGAGGGAGGATAATAACTTACACTCCTCAGACGTGGCTCCATATAATAGGCTGCACCTCTCTTATTCTTCCATTGACACCCAGCTCATCTTTTTTTCTACCCTCTTAGTTTTGTGCATGAACAAACATGCACCTGGAAATATTTATTAAGGCCAGTCTCAAAGCAAGTAAGCTTTGAGAAATCCACAGCAAAACAGACTGCAAATAAACCAATGCATCCTCCAACTGAGAGGATTCTATATCCCCATTCAATGTCATGCACCCCTCTGGCAAAAGGAAAAAGGGGGGAGATCCAAAATTTACCCAAGCTTGCATACTGTGCAACTTCTTTTGGTGCTTTGCAACTAGGGAAGGGAATTCTCTCGATTTCTCCTTTACCCAATCTTAAATTCAGTTCTCTGCATTTCACATCAGTTTGGGGGGGGGGGGGAGAGAGAGAGAGACAAAGTCCTAAGGGAAGTCATCAGAATTTTAGTGTGAATTTTTCCTAATATACACATTTTTGGAAAGTCATCTTCACTAATATATTTTTGATGTTACTGTATACACATTTTTGAACACATTGCTTGGCTGCACTGCAAAATTTCATAGGTTGGCTGTGTTTCATTTTGCGTGTTGTTTCGGATAGGGTGATTCAAGTAAGTTTTCCTTTTGATGCAAACTGAATCAAATTTCTCCCCCATCCCAAGTTGCAACACACTGAAGGAAGGATGAAGAGACAAAAGTTAATGGGAACAGCTCTACAGCAGTCATCCACCCACCAGTAGTACCTAAAAAATAAAAAATAACTGCTTTGAAGCAGTATATTATCTGCAATACACATAAAATTGAGAGAGGAGGGAAATTGGGCAGGCCCAAATTCTAACAGCTGGTGGGTTCAGAGCTGGCAGTGGGCAGGGCCAAAGCAGGAGGCACCCCTTTTTTATACCACCCGCTTTTCTCTGCCTCCCCTTCATCATCCGTTTTACTGCCTCACACACTCAAACCCTCATGCCGCCATCCATTCACACAAGCATGCACCCCATCAGTCTATTAAGTTCCTCTTTCCATTCATCACCCACCACACACCCATTCTCTTTCATAGATATACACACACACCATTCATCCACCTTCCATTCATTCTTTTTCATACACACCACCAATCCATATATTTTTAATTTCATGGAACAATATTCCCACAGTGCAACCTGGTGGGAAATAGTGTGTGTGTGTGTGTGTGTGTGTGTGTGTGTGTGTGTGTAATTATGTGTTTTATATTATATAGATATAGATATACAGACATATATAGATACATATATACTGGTATATAATGTGTGTGTGTGTGTTAGTTTCATATCTCACCCTCCCAAAGGAATCCCAGAGTACCTAAAAATAAAGGATAATACAAATGATGCAATGAATGAGGAAAAAGCATTGATTAAAATTAGCCTCCTCCTGGGCAGTACTATGACTGGAAAAGGTATGAAAGAGGGTTTCCCCCATCCATTCTGTGTTCCCCTCTTCCTGGGAGACTCTACTCTAAAAAGTAGAAGAGACTGTTTTGACTGTTATTACCTTTACTGCTTATTTACTGTGCCGTGTATGCATGAGTATGTACGTGAAATGGTTATCATGATTTAAAATGATAGCTTTTTCTTTCTTTCTGTTTTGCACACACGCAGACACACACAGTCAAGAAAAGCCCCATCTGGAGAGAAGCAGCCTTTATCCTCTGCTTGACATAAGCTTTATAATGAAGAGAGAGCACAAGACTGAGGGGAGAGGGAGCATGCAAGAGATGGACAGACAGACATCAGTCTGAGCTACAGATTAGATGCTTGTCAGCAGCCGACTTCTATTTGCACTCGTTAGCACTGTCCTAGCATGCGCTAACACCACCCCCTCGGGTAATTTAAATTTATTTTAAAAAGGCACGTATTTCTATATTTAGGAGGTTAGGATAATCGGGGTGGAAGAGCCCATCTGTTTGACGTTCGCTCCAGCTGCTGTGGATGCGGAAATTTGTGTATTACTTCTTCCCCTTGCTTGTTTTGTCTTGTCCTGTTTGACTGTGGCAGAAGCAAGGCAAGCTCAACCTACAGCAAAACCAATACATAAGAAGCAGGTTTTGAAAGAGCCCAGGTTCCCACAGGACTTCTGGCCAAACTCATTTGCTCAGGTCACGAATGGGATTTTCAAAACACAATAGCATACAAAGACAGCTGTGCTTACAGTCCTGGGCTGCTGGAGGCAACTGAGGAAGCAGGCCAATATCATTAACCTGCTCCACGGTGCCATATTCTGATGCTAACAGAAAGACAACAGACACCCATGCCTCTTTTTAGGAATGACTCCTCTTTAGCAGGGGACCAACCAGTGTTAAAGGTATTGCTCTCCTTGCTTGTTTCCTCAGAGGACACCCAAAACTATCTTTTTAAAAAAAGAAATATGAGATTTAAAATGTCACCTCTCTTGTCATACAGACCATTCCCATTGTCCATCCTCAGAGCTAGCATACAGTTACCTTGTCCTTAACCTTTAGTTAGTTCTATACTGGCCAACTACAAAACCCTTTGCATAGAGCTGCCACTGAAGATGGCTTGGAAACATCAACCAGTGTAACATGTTTCATCACTTTTGTGCCAGTTGCACTTCTGAGCTCAACTGAAAGTACTGTTTTCAGCATTTAAGGTCTTGAATGATTTAGGACCAGGTTACCTTAAGGACCATCTGCACACTGCTCATAATCTATTATCTTCATCTAATATTATCCTTGTGTGCCTGCTGCTGAAATTTGTTAGGTCAACAAGCACACAAGCCCTTATCAGTGGTGGCCCCTGACTTGCAGAACTCTCACCCAGTTAACATTGGCCCCTTCAGTTCTGGCATTCAAGATAGCCTTAGAAGCACCCATTTTTACAATTGCCTTCAACTTAAGAGAATTGTTGTGTTCTAATTCAGTATCTCCCATAAGTTTTACTTTAAATTCAGATTTCTCAAAATTTGAAAATGAAGTTCCTCAGCCTAGTATTGTACACCATATTCTTAAACTATAATGCCACTTCAAAATTACCAGTGTAATCCAGCTGGTTGACAATTTAAGTATATCCCTGCTACATAATATAATACCAAAGGCCTTTCTAGTCCAGCATTCTGTTTTGTACTAAGGAAAACCAAGCATCTCCCAAAATCCAACTTTCAGGTTGTGAGCCAATATGTTAGGTGGCTCATAAGCTAAGGGTTGGGAGTAAAGGGATGGGGCATGACCAAAATTCTGAGAAACACAATTAAAAACTGAAAAGCAGAACTATTTACAATCAGCTGCTAAAGCCTACTCTGATAGATCCTTACTTTTCTAACAACACAACAATAATACCCTAGTAATTCCCTAACTGGGACGCAGGTGGCGCTGTTGATTAAACCACAGAGCCTAGGGCTTGCCGATCGATCAAAAGATCGGCGGTTTGAATCCCCATGACGTGGTGTGCGCCCGTTGCTCGGTCCCAGCCCCTGCCCATCTAGCAGTTCGAAAGCACGTCAAAGTGCAAGTAGATAAATAGGTACCGCTCCAGTGAGAAGGTAAACGGTGTTTCCATGCACTGCTCTGGTTCGCCAGAAGTGGCTTAGTCATGCTGGCCACGTGACCCGGTAGCTGTAAGCCGGCTCCCTCGGCCAATAAAGCGAGATGAGCGCAGCAACCCCAGAGTCGGTCACAAATGGACCTAATGGTCAGGGGTCCTTTTAACCTTACCTTTAATTCCCTAACTAGGTACATTTCTAGTGTCACTATGTGGCCTCTGGGGCTGACACTGTTCTGATAAGTTCCTTCTTACTGCAGTGAGTTCCCAAATGGGACCCAAGTTCCCCATTTCTGCAATCAAACCAATGTAGGTTTATTTTAGCACATCAATCTGCCTCTCCAAGCTACCATACATTCTTGCCAATAACAGAAACTGTGATACCTTACAAAAAGAGCTGTGTATCTCTAGGGTTATGAGGTCTGCAAAACTGCTATTCTTGTAACAATACAGGCAGTTAAATGAACAGGGACGCACAACCTACCTGATGCACCAAAAACACTAGAGTGATCGTATTTATCTTATAATCAGACCTGCAAAATTAAGCCATCTGCTGGGGAATGATTCCGCAGGCAGGACGTTCATGCACAGTATGCATTGCAACAGGAGCCTATTAATCTGATTACGGAATGCATTTATTACCCAATTAAATAATGCCAATGCAGCATACAATGAAGTTAATGGTCAAATTGCTGTCAGATTCATCAGTGGAAAATCAGGCCATTGCTCTATTAACAATAAACTAGCAGTTCAGCATAGCACCTTCTTGTGCCAGTGCTTGAAGCAAAACCTAATAAAGTTAAACATTATGGCAATAAGGCACTGAGGTGTCCACAAATGAAGCTCAACACCTTATCAGTTTCAGCTAATAGGTTATTCTGCCACACACCCCACATTAAAGCAAGGATGGGGAACTGCTGACCTCCATATTTTTCAATCTGGCTGTGGCCTCACCTCTATCAACTCTGGTCCCACCGCAGTTCCAGCACTCTGCCAAGGAGTTACAGCAGTTGTGCAAATCTCCCCTCTGATTCCCTTCCTCAGCAACTCTATTTTTCTCGTTCCACAATCCAGCTACTGTTGCAAAGATAGTAAGAAAGATCTGGGGCTCTTGGATCTTTTGCTGGCGGCAGGGGGGAAGAGAATCAAGCAAGGCTTCTATTGGGGCAATGTGTTTTGCCTCATTGAAGAGAACTTGTCGATTCTGTTCAGTGTTGATATAACCCCTCCCCTATTTTCATTCTTGCACATTCAAAATTCACAGCAACAAGGGTTTTATCCAGGTCTTTATTGGTTGGGCATATATGGATTCTATCTATAGCATTCTATCTGTGCCAGTCACACTATGTGGAGATGCTGCAACACTCCACCTACTTTTGGATTTCAGTCTCACCACTTCTGACTCCACTGCCACCCACCATCAGTACCAGCTCCCCTGATAGAAAAGAGCTCTCGACAGAAGAGCTCACAATCCAGAACTTTCTCCTCAGCAGAGAAATGCTCCAGTACGTTTTCTCAAATTCAGCTACACACAGCCATTAGAGATCCCATGATACACCCACCAGAACTCGGAAGCTGATATGGGAAGAAATAATGTTCATGGTACCAGGACTAGCCTAATAAGTTACAACACAATACTGACCATGTCTGCTCAGAAGTCCAACAGAATTCAAAGGTACATGCTCCCAGGTAAGTAGGGTTAGAATTGCATCAACTCTCTTCTCTCCAAGTAATGCTCAGAAATTGAGTCAATTGACATTTAAACTTTGGTTGCAGATCCAAAGGAAGTGGAATCTCAAACAGTCTTTAATCCAAGGGTAGTCTACTTATTCTTAACATCGAGGGACGTATCCAAAACCAGAAGTTTTGCACTAAGAGTACTTTTGTGGCCACATAATTTTGAGCCTTCTGCAACTGCTCTCACACCACTCCTTTATTAATCCATAGTCAAGCTTGTAACCAGGCAGCACCAGCACTCTGGAACTGCCTGAATATTGACATTAGGCAAGTGCCTTCATTATACTTCATTATATACTTATAAACATAAACAGACACATGTTTTGGTTACATTTGTTATAAAATCTGTTTTGAAATTTGCTAAATGCATGAATGTGCTTGTTTTTAAATATTTTATACAGCTTTTCATTTTCATTTTTAATTGTATCACTGTGTCAATGATGTGTTTGATATCCTGGGCTCCTTTGAGAGGAAGAGTGAGCCGTAAACCTACCCGGAACCCTGAAATAATCATCTGGCGGTCTTCTTTGTGTGCTTCCCCCATGAGAGGTCCAGAGGATGGCAACATGAGAACAGGTCTTTTTTGGACTGGTTCTGCATTTGCGGAATGCTCTCCCAAGGGAGGTTCAGCAGGCACCTTCATTAGACACCTTTAGACGCCATGCAGAAACGTTTCTGTTCAACAGGCCTTTAGCTAATTAAAATCTTATACCCCTTTTAAATATGTTTGTGGGAGGGGGAGGGGGTTACTAGATTGTGTTTTATCTTTCTTGCTTATATCACGCATTTTGTGTTCTTATATTGTATTTTTACACTGTGAACTGCCCTGGGATATATGGATGAAGGGCAGTATACAAACTTAATAAATAAATAAATAAATAAATTTTAATTTTTAAAAACAAGTATATAAGATGACTTAGAACCATCCAGGCAAACTATCATGATCAGTTGTACTATAGCTAAAGAACCAGAGTAAGGCATAAAAACAAGGAGAATGGAAATGCTTTTTTTAATTTTTAATGTATTTAATGGATTTCTATACCATCTTTCAAGAATAAAATTCTTCCCAATGCAGTTCACATAAAGTACAATAAAATACAGTATTACCATTTAAAACTTCTCAATAAAACAAACCCATATTATTAAAACCAACAATCCAATATAAAAAAGACAGCAAAATACAACTAGTTTGGTAATGTAAAAGTGTTTTTAAAGGGCTTATGGGGAAATATCCATGGATACACTAAACATTGAAGTTAATAATACACAAATATATTTTCAGAATGTTAAACACACACGTCCATCTAGGAAGTGCTTTTAACATCCAATGTTCTCACTGTGCTTTTAAAATGAGCCTTTATCTGATCCAAACAAGTGCTAGCTTTATTGCCACAATGAAAAGAAACAAGGAAGAGCAAAGCAGTGGAAGGTAATGGTACTAAACAGAAGAGCAAGAAAGAACAATTGCACCAATGATGGTGCAACCCCACCATTCTATCCCTTGGGGACAAAGGGGATTGGAGCATAGGTGTGTGAGCACAGTATATTTTAGGTGCAGCCAACATGGCAACCTTCAAAAGTTGTTAGAGTACACCTACCATAATGCAAACAAGCCCGTGAGAGAAAGACAGACAGACAGACAGACATATGTTGAATGGATAAAGGCAGTTCCAACTGATCTTAATTTATCATTCACTGCAACAAATTCCCTCCACTTCAAAAAACACAATCAACAGGAACAGGGGAAAGATTTTTAACTTTCCAAATCCCTGACCAGTGAGCTATACTCACAGGGGCTGATGGGAGCTGAAATCCAGCAATATCTGAAGGACACCACACTGACTACCCCTGGTGTACTGGAAACTTTGAATCTTTCAATAAAAGTCACGTTAGTTGAAGGGAGAAAAAAATGCCCCTTGCCCAAAACATGCTGACTCCAAGGTTCAGAGCTGTGGGAAGCATGCCTTCATCAACAGGATTACAAACCTCCAATTTTATATATGGTACATATAATCTCAATAAATTAAAGGGGGTATCTGTAATTAAAGAGCAGTGGAGAAGTACAGTTCTAACAAACTTGAATACATATTTTTATTTTTAAGTTCTTGCAAGCCAAATTCTGGAAATCTGCAAGTTACTGCACACCTATATAATAGAAAAACTTCCAACAATAGATCAGAATTGTTTCAAACTGTTTTAAGAGTTGAATTTGTCCTGTTCTTTTTTTGTTCAATATAAAGGCAGAGAGGAAAAGAATGGGAATGCACAGAAACGTAATTCAGTGTATAGCAGCAATACAGTAAATGACACTTTAGGACACACCATTAAACTTGCGGAGGCTCCCACACGCTTACAGCAAGCATCAGCAATTGCTTTTCAGATGCCTGCTGCCTGCAGCCACCAATAAGCTATTATTAAATCTGCAGGAGTTTTTTTTTAAAAAAAAAATTGTTATGAAATGGCCAGCCACCTAATGTGTAGTATCTATTCTGGAATATCAGTAAACTTGATTGATCTACTATTCGCTCTAGCAGTAACATTGCTTGCAAGATACCACAAGCAGTACATTAAAAAACAAACACCAGTAACACATTCACATCAAGGCAGCCAAAGGAAGGAATAGGCAAGGTGCTTAAAGACACAACTCATGCAACATTAAGGAACATACAATGCATTTTGTCTATAAATGTTATTCACAACCAGCAATACAGTTGTGACAGATGCATATTGACATATACAGCAAGAAAGAGGATTCTGACTAAACATTAAGAAGAAATCCAGGATAATACAAGCTGTTCAACAATGGAATCTACTGTCTCAGGAGATGGTGCTCTCACCTTCATTGGAACAATTTTGAGCAGAGGAATCCCTGCAACAACCAGAATGCACAAGCAAATGATAAATCAAAGCCAGGCCCGACGCCTTCAAAATAGCAGAGAACAACCTCACTAGATTCATGGAACCAGAACACAGGAAAATCCAAAAGAACAGCCCGTGCAATTCCTTGCATTGCTTTTCCGGACTGCTAAATCATATTTGCATTAAAAAAGGAGGGCAAACTTTTAGCAAACAAAAAATTAACAGAAAGTATTGAAGTTCTCTAGGCTACAACACAGAACATTAGAAGAAACTAGAGAAAACGCAACAGTCCATACTTCCAGCATTATCCCACAATCTATCACTAACCATGAAAATGTAAGGCAGATGTAATATCCCTCCATACCTGTGCATCTATGATGCAAGATATGTTTGCCTAGTATGGCCAACCTGAGTAACAACCAGTGGCGTAGCATGGGGGGTGCAGGGGGGGCCGGCCGCACCAGGCACAACATCTGGGGGTTAGGGTTAGGGGGCGCAAATCCACGGGTTAGGGGGTGCAAATCCACGGATTAGGGGGTGCAAATTACTTGCCTTGCCCCGGGTGCTGACAACCCACGCTACGCCACTGGTAACAACACATCCAACTTAATACTAGAAGCGCAAGCCAGGGCTGCATTTGGACTGGGATCTATTGGGCTACAAAGATTAAGGTTGTCCACACCACAAAGCCACTTTCTGTAAAGAAATCTAGCCCATCCCCATTTTGTTAATAAAACAAACTTTCAGTAACTGCACAGTCCTTTTATGGTTTTATGAAGGAAGCATTCACAGGAAGCAGAAAAGGTCCCTTTCACAGGAAGCAGAAAAGGTTTGTAATTTAATTCAGAGGCACTCTCAGAAAATTATAGTATTGATGGGGCTTCATGCTATGCTTAAACCTGTCCTGCGCATCTATAAAATGTACATATCTTTAATTACACAGAATTATGGGGCTGGAAGAGGCACTAAAATAATCTAATCTAATCCTTGGCAGATTTAGCACACCCAAACTAACGCTAGCAAATTAATCCACTCAGTAGAAGACTGCACCAATGACTAAACTGTATTAAAGTGACCCATAAAAACAGAACATAAATTGAAAGGCAATGAGAGATGGAAATTTGCTACCTTAGGAGCTGTGCAACAGTAGTTGGCCTGTCCCACCAATCCCAAAACAATCCAGCTCAAAATTACCATTGCAGTGTTACCTACCAGTTAGTAATATTTATCCTTTGCCCTGTTATAAAGTTCTATTTCTTTAAATATGTATAAAGGTAACATAGAATCAACTAAACATTAATTTGCTTGATATGTATATTTGTAATCAATGGGTTTTCCTAGCAGTTTGGACTAGAAATTAGATGTGGGCCTGCATGATTTGGGTTCAGAATTTCACCTTAGCCATGAAGTAATTTGACAGTCTTACAGTGAAACCTATTTATGAACAGTATACTCAGAGATGGATACTCAAAGTTGGCTAACCAGAGTGGAGCAAGATAGTGATCAAGCTGATGAGCAGGGAGTTCAATCCTGTGTTCTGCAGTGTTTGGTTGCGCCAGTTGAGTTCCCTGTGGTTAACTCACTTGGAACACAAACTGAGCTGGACTGTACACCCTGCCCAACAGCTGATGCACAGGAAGCTTAACCTTCATTTCTAGCCACAGGATTCAGCTGTGTCTCTACTAGCCCCCACTTGACATGACATATAACAGCAGGTGTGGGACAAGTGGGCGTGATTTTGGGAAAACAGGCTTGATGTCCAAATGGAAAGGCCCATGGGGCCAAATCTGCAACCCCTAGAACTCCAAGCCAAGGTAAAGCCATGATACAAGTGGCTTTGACACGTTCAAGGAGGGTGAGTATGTATTATGTGCCTTTCATCAGACCACTGGAAAAGTGCCAACCACTTAACATCCTGAAGCACATCTAATCCCAATGTATTCCCCAAGACAACAAAAAACTTCCATAGGAATCAACACTTCTACCTGGTAGTATGTTCATCAAGAAGCTTAATGGCAAGAATGGAGGAACCTGTTGCCTTATACAGGTTTCTACACTTAGTTTCAGGAAACTCCATACAACACAGCCCATATCTTTCAGGATATCTCCAACCTTCTGAAGAGACTTTTGAGAAGATAGAAGGGAACAGGAAAATTGGTTGCAGAAGCTGCCTTCCACTTGCCACAAGCATTTGATACAACCCATAAGCCATACCAGAATGCACACTTAGCTCACTATCAAGAGACTTAGCTATCCCTGCAATGGTGAGCATTTGGATGTGTCCAAGCAGCTGCCCCTCTGCCACATATAAGAGATTTACAAAAGCAACTTGTGATAAGGCCTGAGGGTCTGCTATTCCAAGTTTAAAAACCCAGTGAGCATATAGTGCCTTTGGGAAATGCCAAAAGCAGCTCTCAAGAATTATGAATATGACAAAATACCTCTCCTATTTCTAAACAAGCTTCGATTAATAAGTTCTTCCCTTGAAAGATATTTTAAACTGCAAATAGGAAGGATATTAACATCTGGAGTCTTGTGCCTGAAGAAAAATAGATGAAACAAACATCTATTTATTCACTGGATAATTTTGCAGAACTATTCTAATATTGGTCCAACTCTGCTCTTCTTAAAATAAAATATGAAAGTTCATTGCTATTTCCAAGAACTTGTACATCACCTACAAAAGACAGACATTCACTGCTGCGGTCAAGAAAAAGTATTTTACATATGAACGAAAGTCGAGCAGTACTCTATAAATTAAACCCAACCCAAACAAGGCACTACTGTTTCAGTTCTCTAAATTAAGTGTAATTAATAAAGTGTAATAAGTGTCTATCACAAAGGCTGGCAGGTCTATCCTAAGGCTAGTAGGTATCAGCTAAATTGGCAAGTCCTGGCACTTCTGTTAAGAGTGACTTGGCATTGTAATAGTACACACTTGTTGGTTGTTTTACATATATATCCTGCACTGCCAGTAACTTGAAGAGCTTACAGTCTAAATTAGATTTAATATAGCAAGGAATTATGTTAAAACTCAAGGCGTGGTGGTGAAGAGGAAGGGGAGAGTAAGAGAAACTATGTACTTCACATTGACTCCGTTGGCTCATTTTCCATTGGCTCATTTTCAGGAGTTTCCTCTTTGGTCCCAGATCCCTGTACCACAGACTTAAATTATCAAAATGGATTAGACAGCCAGGTCCTCCTAATATTATTGCACTCCAACTCCCATAATCCCTTGGTGACAACTAAAAATCTAGCTAGACCTGGGCCAGGATCCACAGCAAATGCTTGTCTCCCGCCTTTCCATGAACAGTAAAAGAAGCAACTGCAAGGCTAGCACAAGCAGTACAGTGGTACCTTGGGTTACGAAGTTAATTCGTTCCGGAGGTCCATTCTTAACCTGAAACCGTTCTTAACCTGAGGCGCACTTTCGCTAATGGGGCCTCCTGCTGCTGCCATGCCACCGCTGCGCGATTTTCGTTCTCATCCTGGTGCAAAGTTCTCAACCCGAGATACTACTTCCAGGTTAGCAGAGTTTATAACCCAAAGTGTTTGTAACCTGAAGCGTTTGTAACCTGAGGTACCACTGTACAGACCACAAAACCAGAGCTTTCAGACACCCATCTGCGGGGAGTCCCAGGGTGCAAGTCATCCACTTTTCTTTAGAATGCTTCCCATATAACAGTATTTGTAAGAACTACATTGCATCATTTAGCAACTCTTCTAAAAAATATGCATTTGGGAGGGGAAAATCAATAATAATACAGTAAATACTACTTTTACAATCAGAAGAGGAATGATTTAGCATTTATTTACTATTAATTTATTAAACTTGCACTCCAAAGCCACAGTTCTCTTAAGTTTGCAGGAATTTTTTTTAGGAACAAGTCAATAAAAACAATAAACAATAAAAATCAATAGTAAAAACCAAAAATAAATATGACAAGGATTTAAAACAGCAGTTCTTCAGTTTAAAGCCAACTCAGTTAAAATATTCTTGAAATAAGGCCTATTTTTCAACCTGCTTCTCAAAGGCCATAAGAGGGGATGCCCTGAGAGAATCTTTGAGCAGTGTTTTCCATAACTGCTGTGCCATGACAAAAAAGTTACAAGTCTTTATAGCAGGATTAGCAAATGTGCTGCCTTCTAGATTTGTTGGAACTACAACTCCCATCATCCCTGACCATTGGTCATGCCAGCTGGGACTGGTGAGAGTTGTAGTCCAACATCATCTGGCAGGCACCACAGTGGCTACCCAAGTCTGAGAACCACCTACTGTACTTAAGCAGTTGTAGAAGTACTTCTTTGGATTATCTCAAGGTACAGAGGGGAAACAAAGTGGCGACACATTATTTCAGAACAAGACCTAAACTACATATGACTTTGAGCATCAAGATGAAAACCCTGCATTTAGCCGAGAAAGTGGCATTGGACCCCAGTAAAACCTCTTTTTCAATGCAGTCATTTCACTGCTGTGTTTGAGGGGATGTGGGGAGAATGGATCCCTTTTGCATTTGTGGGGAATGTCCCCATATAAAGAGATATTCAGATCAAATCTTCTCCACGGGCTCTAATATCACAGGACAGCTTCTCATTCCAGACCTGGGGGACATTCTCCTGTTACCTGAAAGTAATTTAAATCCCTCAGTGTGTTTTAGAGAGGTAATGACACTGATACTAGCAGTGAGGATATGGAGGTCATGCTGGAAAGTGTAGGGAGAGCAACTCACAAAAAGATGGACTGGGTATAGTCTATTGTGCTTTTAAAATGCAAGAGAAGTCAGGGGCACTTCAAAGGAGGAGGATTATGAAAAAGTGTGGCTTCCCATTTCAGGTTATGTTAACAGAAACTTGCATGTCAGCCCCTAGTCTCTAATTTTCGCTATGGAGAGGGAAGCAACATCACAGAGTGTTAATTGGATGGCATGCTTTGACTTCTCTCGTGTCATTATTCCTACTTTACATCAAAGAATTAGTCTACAACAGCTTGTATATTTCTTGGTTTTACTCTGTTCTGTAATTTTGTATTTGTCATATTTAAAACAATAAAAACTAATTGTGAAAAAAACACTGTGTCTTCAAAAAAATTAGGGGTGGGTGTACTGCCAGTGCATTTCCCACAACTTCATGCTGAAATAGTTGTACTAAAATATTCTGCTTTAGTTTTTTGTCCTGTTTCTGTTGCGCTATACAGTGGTACCTCTAGTTACGAACTTAATTCGTTCCGTAGGTCCGTTCTTAACCTGAAACTGTTCTTAACTAGAGGCATGCTTTCGCTAATGGGGCCTATTGCCGCCGCTGCGTCGCCAGCACACGATTTCCGTTCTCATCCTGGGGCAAAGTTCTCAACTGAAGGTAACTCTTCCAGGTTAGCGGAGTTTGTAACCTGAGGCGTTTGTAACTCAAGGTACCACTGTAGTGCAAGAGTTCCCCTCTAGGCAGCAATAATGTGGTTACACTGCAGAAGTATCTCAGAGCAACAAATAAAGTGAAATGAAGTTCGGATTGTATGCTAATGCACTATTTTTGCTAATGCACTACTGTTGCATCAGTGGCTACACCACACACACATACAGTTGGGAGGGGGGGCCTTCAGATTTTACCAGATGCTTGAGTTCCAGATTCTGCCAGGTTCTTGGAGCTATCCAAGGTCCTGCAATTCCCGATGCAACATCCTACCTGCTTTCTTGGGCATCCATTACACACCATGGGCTTTAATTCAGACACAGTAGGGCAGTAGCACTACATAGCATCCAGGCACTATACTGGGTAAAGCCTCTACCTTATGTGTCAACCTCAGAGAGCAGGTGATCAAAGTTCTTTCCTCTAATGTTGATCTAACTATTCAGATAAATTCATATGAGAAAGCAGTCCCTAAGGCTATTCCCATTTTGCAGATGGGAATTGAGGCTGATCACTGCTTTGAAATAAATAACTTAAGTATGGTTGTCCCTAATAGCAATACTTATAATTAACACATCTAGTTTTGGCTTCTTAAAAGTTAACACCTATGTCTGAGTATATCAGAGCCTGCTGGGAACAAATGGACAGAACCGGCTGTTACAGTACCATCCACTTTCAAGCCAGGAGGATACCAACTTCCCCACGAAGTGTGAAATGCCTGGGAGAACCAGTCTGCATGCTTAGAGAGCCATTAACACTGCAACAATTGCCCTGTATTTACAGAAATTACTCAGCTAGGAAGTAGTGCCTAGCACAGTAGGTAGAAAATGCAGGCCCCATTTAATGTATAGCTTTTAAAAGACAGTTAAGTGTAGGGCAGAGATAAGATACCACTGTTTTAAGAAACAACCACAGTGTTTTCATCCATCTTACTCATCTTTTATCAGCCAGATACACAATTAGTTATCAGAAGTAATATGTAAAAGACTATGCGAAGCTCAGCTTCGCTATTTGTTTGTGAATGCTGCTTTGTCTTTAATGAGAACACCTGGGGATGTGTGTAAGCATGTGTAATGTAGTGTTATCATGCTGAAAAGTGACCCAGTTTGAAGATGGACAAAATTTCACCAGAGGTGGAACAAGACATTTTTGAGCCTGAGGCAGACAGTACAAATTGTGTTCCTTTGAGGGGCAAAATAAAAACATGACTGACAATTTACTGCCTATTAACAGTGCCCCCAAAATCTGGCACCGAGGCTAATTTACTAGAAAATACCAAAAAAGCAGACTAATTCATAAATAATGCTTAGCTACAGATGTCCAATTCTTACCAACAGAAGGTTGTTGTTTTTCTTAAGAAAAGGGAGGAGTGCAGCAGAGGGAGGGGGAGACAGAATTCAGATAACTCACATAACCGGTTAGAGAAGCCAACTGTCCAGCTTCTCATACATAGAATGCAGGGAGGTGCAGGCAACAAAATGAAAGATATGCTATTAACATAAACCGAAGAGTGCAGCAAAAAGAAGACAACTCACAGGGTGGGCATGGCCTGAATACTAGACAAACAGAATTTTTTAAATATACATGCATTTAGTCCTAGAACATCACACATTATATTTTGAAAACACCTCTCTCTTGAACCTACATTAGAGGCGGGAGGAGACATGGCTAGAGGGACAAATTAAAGCTGAAATCAAACAAGCCTAGTTTAAGTGATTTAATTTCTGTTGAAAACCTCAAGTCAAGTTTTTCAGGGCCATGCAAAACTAATTACAATCATTAGCTAACAGAGAATCATCTGTATACCCAAAAATGCTAATTTGGTACCTGCTATGGGAGTCCACTCCATCTTACAAGGAGTGAATCAAAATCTGGACCGAGTTGTAACAGGAAGGTAGATTTTGTCCTGCCTACTTCACTGAAAATGTCTCCAGCTCAGTTCACTCTACATCACCCATTTCAGAGCAAAGGCCATGATTCTCATCCTCACTCAGAATAGACAAGGGGAAGGAAGCAATGCTGTGAATTTTCTGCCCTGTTTGCAAACACATCTCCACCCCACAAAAAGTCAAAAGAGAAAATAATTTGCCAAACCAACCACAGAAGCAGGGAGGGATAGGAGCTGGTACAAAACAGCCAACATGTAAAGATGTACAGTAAAGGAGTTTCAGGAAATAATGAAGTCCCTGGACCCACTCCCCCTGTTTACCCTGAAAATTTTCACAGACAAAAAAAGTCAGCACAGGTCTGTCTGGAATTAATCTAAGTGAATGAGGTTCATAATAGCATGAAATTTATTGTTTGCTCCCAGAAGGACAACTTGCATTATAAAGAGAAATCTCACATCAAGACATATGCTACCTTGAGATACATAATATGAAAAATAGGAGAGCTGTAGCTAAAACAAGGCATTTGATAACCATGCTACAAAATGTACAAGGAAAAGATGCACATTTTACACCCCAAAACCTGAATTTAAGTTTGGCACACCAACTGAGTGTGTTGTTGTTAGAAGAGTCATTGCTTTTATGAATTGGTTTGGTTGTAAGTACATCATCATTCCTCATGCCACAGAATTCAGCCCAAGTTCAGGTAGCAGGAGAGAGAATGATTTAGTTTACCACGATAGCAAAACCAAGAACCAAGGCCTCATTATTTATTGTCCTTCCACCGTCTCTCTCTCTTGCGCCACACTCAAATGTTAATATTGCCAATCCTTATATCATGGTAGAAAGGAGAGACCAAAGTTAAGATGGCACATAAAAAACTAGACAACTTTGCTCCATCGGAGGCAAGCAAAAGCCTCCATTCTGCTGCAGTCACTTGGCAAGCACACACCTCACTGACTCAGCAAGCATCCAGCACCTCTTGTCAATTACATCAAGATACTGCTGATGCTATAAGGGCTGTTTCAACTAAGATGCAGCAAGGGAACATGGATACAGGGAGCCTGAACCCCCCACTCTTGCCCAGAGAGGTCAGCATTCCAAATCAGGTTTCTTGCACACTGCAGGAGCTGTTTGCATCCATCACAGGTTGCATGACATATATTTGCATTTAAATATAAAAGACGAAACTTCAGACTGATTGGTGAAAATCAGGTACTATAAATACCAGGATAGTTTTTGTTGGTGGTGGTGTTGTTTAAATATGATTACATAGAGAGTAGAATATAAAGTGAACAACTGAATTCACAAGAAAATAGGTGCACCATGTATCCAAAAAGCACACAAGCAATATTGCTGCTAATATGGCATGTAAGTTAGCATCATCCAACTAAACAAGAGGAAAATCATTTGCATCATTGGCAAACAGAATGGTGATGGGAGATCCTGATTATGGATGAGTCCTGTAAGAAAGGCCAGAGGCATACCAGCTGTTTCAAGGGCAGAGCAAGGGACTGCCCTTGACAAACCAATAGACAAAGACTTGGGCTATTTTGTTCCTCTTGACAGTGAGCCAAGGTCTCCTTGGTCTATTCTGGTCATGAGATTCTGACAGCAGCCCCACAAATCATCTGTACACTTCTGATACATCCTCCCTCTAATCCAGAACCAGCAGAAATTTAACCCTTATGTTAACAAGGCAGAAGTATCATCCAAAGAGCTAATAAAAATGATTGTTCACACTGCAGAACATCCCATTTCACTGATCGGTAATGGTTTGGGTACCAAGGGAACCGATACATCTGAAGAAGTGGGCAGAGGTGGGGCAAGAAGCACTGTATTTCATGGCACTTTTGGATGAGCATTCCAAGTGCAAGAGGAAAATGAGAATAAGATGGAAGAAAACCTTAACTCTGAAGAAATGGGGAGGGGGATTCCAAGCTCAACACATGCCAGCATTTTGAAAGATATAATTTTCTAGTTACATTTAGTATATTAAAGTAATTTCTATAAATATCTTACAGCACAATCCTAGAGATGGGGGCAAAATATGGTTTAGTCCACATTTAAAGGTAAGCCTATCCAATTTACACTTTCTGAAACAATACACAAACCAAAACACAGATATACTTCAAAATGTCATGCTTCTCCGAATTTTTCAATGCAATTCTCCAGCTAAGTAATGTGGTACTATAGGGTAAAGTATACATGAAAGTGCATATATTGATGAGGGACAATTGCTTCCAAGAATGTATATATTCGGATAAATTCACAGAAAAATGTTGATGAAACTTTCGTGAGGCGTTTTTTAAAAAGCATTCACAAATTGATATGGAAATATGGAGAGCTTAACATAAGATTGGCAAAATGATGAATCAAGAAAAAGCAAAACTGACAGATTCCCCTATCCCTAATCCTAACCCTGTCTATTCAGAAATACATACTACTGAATGCAATGGGTCTTACTCCCAGGTAAACAGGGTTAGGGTTATAGTGTAATTCATTCTTCCTATGAGAGGCTCACATTAATATTCCAAGCTCCTGGGTGGTAAGAGTGGGGCCTGTCCAAAGCTTTTCTCAAAGACAGATTCCAAGACCAAGCTCAAGAATCTGATCTATTAAGGCCACAATATTTTTCAGCTGTTCCCCTTCCTCTGCTTTGTCACAGGCCATAATAACCACAAACCAGTGTTAGAAACTGAGATATGAAAGCTAGGAGCTAAATGGCACTTTAAACCTAGGGTTATGGGCGCAAGAACAGAATGTCTAGGTATGCTTTTTTATAACAAGAATACAAAGCTGAAAATGAATGAACTGCAGCTAAAATATTACGTTCATTTTTCACATGGTCTACTCCTTCCCCTGTCCACCCACCCCCCTAATATTCTTAAGAGGATCTCTTCTCCAGTCTTCAGAGAGTAGCTGGAAGTGGGGAGGCAGAAAAAATTCCTCTGTTCCTTCCACTCTGTAGGTTTAATCTGAAATCTTAGGCGCAGTACTGCACCCAGAGCTCAGAAACTGCTTGTGCTAATGAAATTTCCTGTCTCAAAATGCGCCTAGAACAATGGGAGTTTCGAACACTGCCACAAACAAGCTTTATTTCCACGTCAGCGAAGTTAATTGTTTCCAGTTACAGGAACTGTTATGAGCAACTATAAACATTACACTGAACAAGACGCAGGAATATTGCAGTAAACACATAAAGTAGCTAAGATAAACACCGCCTCCTCTGCAACAAGCAGTGTGTAAACTCACCAACTGCAGTTCTTTACTGAATACACTTGATGGATTCCCTTTCCCTAACAAGCAGTTTCAACATTTACACTGTAAGCTTTACCAAAGCCATAAAAAACCCTCACACAAACATTTACATCTCTACAGAGGATTTTCCCCCCCATCCTAAAGGATCCCTAAATGCCTGGTAAACCATATCCAGAAATGCAGCTTTATTTTACAGAACCTGGCACATAACACTGTATTAAACAATTCTGTATATAAGAATCAGGATCCAGCCTTAATGAATAGAATTCAAGTTCTTTTTTTCACGTGCTGAACTTGCCAATAAAAATCAGTGGGGCTTATGCCACAAAGTGTTTTATAGTCATTACTGATTATATTCCATGATCCCAGATAACCAAGGAAAAAACCCTCAAGATTATAATGAACCACACCATGCACATTTCTTGGTCGCACATAGCTTTTTTTCTCTACTTCTGTTAAAACATATAATGGATTCAAAGCTACAGCTGAAATGCAGTAAAGGGAGACTAGTGGGGCTGAGGGGACCTTCTCTATCTTTTACTCCTGTTGGTTTCCCCACTAATATTATCCCTAAGCGTTTTCCTCTTCCAGTGAAGAAAAAGACAAACACACCCAGTATTTGAATCCACAGGTGAAAAAGCAGCCGAGGAAGCAATTTTCAGCAGAATTAGGTGAGGTGAGGTGAAGCCATTTGCTTCAGGCAGCAGATCTTACCCTGCCCTGACACCAAAACAACCTCATTGCCTTCACCACTGCACCCTCAATGTTGCACCCCTTCTGCTGCTGTTGCATTATTGCGGCAGCACAGGAGTAGCTGCAGATGAGAGTATAGTTGCAATGACAGGGCTGGCAGTAGTGGGAGCACAACAGTGGGGGCAATGAGTGGTGGGGACCTGGGTCTGTGGTGTGGATGGTCAGGGCCTTTTGCGCAGAGCACCAAAATGTCTCTGGCTGGCCCTGCTGGAGCAGAAAACATTAACTCATCCCCAAAAAGCCACATCTTCTACAGCAGACAACGATCTCCAGTTGCATTTTCTAAGTATGTGGGTCAAACTATGTGCAACTCAACACTATGTTTAAATCGACTCTGAGTGAGCTAGGCATGCCAGAAGTCCTAACCAAGATCTTAAGCACTATAGAGTACCAGTGAAACAAGCAAGAGTAGCCTTTGCCAGCCTGGTGCCATCCAAATGCTTTGGGCTATAATTCCCATTTGCTATGCTGGTTGCGAGTGATGGGAGCTGTAGAGCAAAAAATTTGGCACCAGGTTGAAATGCAGCTGAAAGGTTTTGGGTGCTCTTTTCAAGAAACACAGCCTAAATCCAAAATAAGTGAACTTCAGAAATATGGCCCAATGGAATGTGGGAGCACTATGAATCTTCGGGGGGGGGGGTCTTCCATAAATAGTATTTGGCAGCATCTTTGAGGGGTTTTTCCCAAATTCTGATTAGTCCAAGAAGAACAAAAGTCCTGAAGTAATATAGTTGTTGTTTAGTCGTTTAGTCGTGTCCGACTCTTCGTGACCCCATGGACCAGAGCACGCCAGGCACTCCTGTCTTCAATATAGCCTGATGTAATTCCTTTTCTTTCAGTGGGTATACTCTAATATAAATGGTTTGAAGATCATGAAATCAACTACCGTACACATTACATTCATTTAAAAAAAAACAGAAAGAGAATAATTAATGATGTGATCATCAATACTCCCTGGAAGTTCAAGAAATAAAAGATGCAATTATGAACCATGACAGTGCAGGAAAGCAAAATAGTCTTCCCACATTTGTCTGTTACACTCCAGATCTATTACTTCTTTCAGTTAATAAAACAGTACCAGAGGATTAAGGTGTCACAGGAAGAAGGGATGATGCAAACTTATGATCTGAGACTACAACTTGCAAAGATTTACTCAAATGTGCACTGTAATGCACCACTGCTCCATAAGACTGCTGTAAAATTAAGTTCCAACGTATTTTTTGTAGGCTTAATAAATGTTTGACCACACAGGCACCAGAGCAGGATGCTGCTGCTTGTGGGAATGCGAACAACTACAAACAGTGTTAACAACAACAAAACCACTCTCTCACTTACAGCAGATACTAAATCAGAGTACTAAACGTTAGCAGGTATTTCAAAAGGTTGCTGGAACTTACAGTTCATTAAGCCCTATTTCGTTAAAACATAAAGTGCTTGAAATGGTAATCTAAGCTATAGTTTTAGATGTATTCAAAAATAAATTAAATGGACAAACCAGCATTAAAATGTGGAGGCTCATAACGCATTGCACAGGAATGCAGCTTGGCCTCTTGGTTTTACATCCTTTCAAGCTCTGATTGAAAGGAGTTTCTAGATCTTGTGGATGTGGGGGAATGGGGTGAATCCAAAAATGTGACAACTCTTTGTTATCTAAAGACAGGGAATAACCAAGAATATTATCGGATTTTGCCAAATGAAGGATTTTTAGGTATTTGAGTGGAAGTTGGTAGTCCCAAGGTTCTTGGTCCCACCAGCTCTCAGCTACTGATTTCACCCATGCCATGCAATATAACAACAGCAGCCTAAAGAGATGGCCACCAATTTGGATTGGAGGTACAGTGGAACCTCGGGTTAAGAACTTAATTCGTTCTGGAGGTCTGTTCTTAACCTGAAACTGTTCTTAACCTGAGGTACCACTTTAGCTAATAGGGCCTCCCGCTGCCACCGCGCCGCCAGAGCACACTTTCTGTTCTCATCCTGAAGCAAAGTTCTTAACCTGAAGCACTATTTCTGGGTTAGCTGAGTCTGTAACCTTAAACGTCTGTAACCTGAAGTGTCTGTAACCCGAGGTACCACTGTACTGGACGAAGGAGGGGGCTATCAATGGCTTCTGGCCATGATGGCTATGCTCTACCTCCACAGTTGGAGACAACAATGCTTCCCAAAACCAGTTGCTGGACGACATGGGAGGGGAGAGTACTCATGTGTTCATGTTTCACTCGCTGGTTTCCCACAGGCAGCTGGGCGGCCACTGTGAGAACAGGAAGCTGGACTAGATGGGCCACTGGCGTGATCCAGCAGGCTATTCTTGTGTTCTTATAAGATAACAGTTTAGGCATATCATGAACCCATCATTAAAGTGTAAGAGTAGAAAGAAGCTGCATCTTAGAAAGGGTGTAAAAGTACTGCCCTATAGCATGTTCCTAAGCATCTTTGCTCAAAAGTTAACCCCTTTTAGTTCCAAGGGACTTACTCCTTGTAAGTCTGTTTAGAGCTGTAATGGCTCTAGTCTGCAAAGTTATAAAACAAGTTATGGATAAACGAGGCTGGCACCTTGGTTCTACAACACATTTACTTGCAAGCGAATCCCATTGATTTATCTGAAATTTACTTTGAAATAAGTACATTTAGGATTGCAGCCAAAGACTCTTGGATAAAAATAGCAAGGAGGCTGCACTCATACCAGTGCAAAAATAAAGAGTTCTACCAGTGATGTGCCAAAACAGAAGTGTATGGTTAAATATTACATATTCAGCACACAATAAAAAATTAATGAGCACAGGGGTATATACAAATGTTTTCTGCATTAGGATTTGGAGTAAGCTAATTTTATTTTATTGATCTGAAGAGGCAGGAAGCAATAGAGTCATAAAATAAAATGCCAATAATTATATCTAGAATAATTCTACATGTTTTCCTTAAAGGGATGTTACCAGTTTGAAAACACTGACATGGAGTATTTCTCCACATCTGCCTGAACCACTTGGGTGTCACCAGTTCAAGTACCTCTAAGATCTACACCAAATAACAACTTTAAACTGTAGCAGGGGATCCAGATAGCACTACTGACCAAGTGCACAACCAGAATGTTGTATTTATAGCCCCCACTTTGGACTCCACAACTCAATTTGTGCTTCATGAGGTACAAGGTATCCTGCAGCGCCTCTTCTTATCCAACACGTTAAAGCTGTTGCAGTAGGAAAATACAGATTATTCCAGAGCATAGAAGGTCAAAGGACTGAAACGTCAATTCCTATAAACACAGTAATCCCACAACGTCTCCCTTTATGGAAATGTTGATTTTACAAAGCAAGGGATCCAGGCAACACGAAGGCAGATTAAATCAAATGTGTTTGGTAATGACAATTTGAAGAAGTTTAACACACACAAAGGATCTGATGTTGCAAAGATTTTGGCACATGTTTATCTTTCCGCTCCTATGCAATCTCACTGAAATATTACAGGAAGAAAGTCAAAGTCAAAAGTATGCAGAAGCTAGAACTGAAAGATACAAACTTCACTGCTTTTGAGCCACTCAAGGCAAGTCTTTAACTTATCATGGACTATTTACTACCAAATCTGTGCAGTGCCTTAGCAGCAAGAGTAGAAAAAATAATATATTGTCAGAAATGTGAACATAAAAGCAAAAGCAACAGGGAAAAAATCAGAAGTAATGGGGGCGGGGCAGAGACGTTTTCTCCCGATATAGGATGCAATCCTACCTAGGAGTAAGCACCACCGAATTCAATGTGGCTTGCTTCTGAGTATGTATGTCCAGTATTGCACTGTTTCATATTTAGATGGGCTCAGAATATCTCTTCACTTTGTCCATTATTTTAAAAGGATTTAAATTCCTCTCAACACTGAAAAGTCAATGACAAATGAAAATGAATGCTTAAAGCAAGAACCTAAGTATTTATTTATTTTTAGGATACATATTCCACTCCTCTGTGTCCAGTGCAGCTGTCTACCAGCTCCATCTGGTATGCAGGCTGAGACCCTACCTGCCCACCGACTGTCTCGCCAGAGTGGTGCATGCTCCTGCTATCTCCCGCTTAGACTACTGCAATGCACTCTATGTGGTAAGTCAGAAACTACAACTAATCCAGAATGCGGCAGCTAGATTGATGACTGGGAATGGCCACCAAGACCACATAACACTGGTCCTAAGAGACCTACATTGGCTCTCAGTACATTTCCGAGCACAACTCAAAGCATTGGTGCTGACCTTTAAAGTCCTAAACAACCTCGGCCCAGTATACGTGAAGGACAGTCTCCATCCCCATTTCCCTCACTGCAAGAAATGAGGTTACAGGGAACCAAGCAGAGCGCCTTCTCGGTAGTGTCACCTGCCCTGCGGAATGCCCTCCCATCGGATGTCTAGGAAATAAACAACTATCGCCCTCCCATCAGATATCAAGGAAATAAAAAACTTTCTGACTTTTAGAAGACACCTAAAGGCAGCCCTATATCGAGAAATAGTTAATGTCTGACATTTTACCATTTTTTCTATATGCTGTAAGCCACCCAGAATGGGTGGGGTATAAATAATAATATATATTAAAGAAATAGCAGTGTTCAAGAGTTCCCAGAACAAACACATAGCACACGCACCCATGTCTTCAAAGCCCCATGTACACATTTGGGAATTCTAGCACAAAATTCCTTTCAATATGTACACACACACACAGTTTAATACCTATATTTTATCTTTGTTTCTAATTACAGTTTTATGTATATCCTTTTTAGTTGATTTATAGGTATTAGTTGTGTTTTATCTATAATTTTATTTGAACACTGCTTGGCGAGCCTTTTTAATCAAGTTGTATTGGGTAGTTCCATAGAAATGTCAACCTATAGACTCAATTTTCATTTTCATGCTCTATATAATTTCAAAGATAATTTTCCCACGTTTCATTAATTGGCAACTGTTTTTCAAAATGGCATTTTACAAGTGAGTAAAACAACCACATGCAAGAAGTGTCACATACAAGATGACCCAGAATTTCTCTGATTTTTTTTCCTAAAGTGTAGTTAAAGACCTCTCCAAGAAAACTGAGAACAAGCTAATGAGCCTTTAGTGTACTATAGTTTTGCTGACAATAAATTTTATAGAATCATAGAATTGTGGAGTTGGATGAAACCACAAGGGTCATCTAGTCCATTCCCTTGCAATGCTGGAATATGCAGGTGGCCTGTATGGGGATCAAACCCACTATGTTATCTAACCAACTGAACTAATGGATGATGTTGGGAGCAAAATCAGATTCAGACAGTAAAACCTATGCTGCTTGAGTGTGATACATTTGTTACAAAAGCACATGCCTTTCCCCCCTCAACAAAATCCAAGTAAAGTTATTGAGATTGCAAGAATGTTGCATTAGTTACATATTTCAATACACAATAAAAAGGAAGTACCGTATTTAAACTACTACTTGATAATTTTTGTAGGAAAGATCAAGGCAGCTAACAAACTGTTTAATGGTAATTGATGCTCAATACTATTAGCTGAAACACAAAATATTATGTAAAGAAGCTTATAAATGTTACATTGGTCACCACAGAATGGTCAGCTTGCTTGTACTATCACATTTTCATGGGGGGAATATATAAATCTAAAGCAGATATGAGAGATCACCAGCAGCTCTGAGGTATTTAACATAAATTGTGTTTAATAGCACAGTAGACAACTCTTCTCTACTGACTGAAAGTAAGACATATCATGAGAAAACAATAGTCTTTGGCACAGAACTAAGAAACTGTATTTCTCAGAAAGGAAGAACATGATGTACCCATTTTCAGATTGCCACAATGATGAGCACCAGTGGTGATGCCCACACTGAACCACACCAGCTATGTTCACTCATATATAGTTCTATAAACGAGCTCTCAAGAAAACATTTACCACTTTCCAATTTACAAAAGCAAATTACTACAGTGGAACCTCGACTTACGTACGGCTCTACTTACATACGATTCCAGTTACGACCTTCAGTAGGTACTTTGACTTATGAACTTTCCGCTAGATACGAACAGAGGCCTTGCCAGCAGCCCGGAGCTCGCCCGGCAGGCTGCAGAGCAGCCCTGAGGCCTCTGCTGCTGGAGAGAAAGCCCCCATCCCACCCTCGAAGCTGTGGAAGAGGTGCCGCCTGCAAGAAGCACAGAAGCGCACTGCAGCCCCAAACCCACCAAGGGACTAACCTGAGGAAGTCCAAAGAAGAACCTGGCCTGGTAAGAAAAAAAAGTGACCCTGCCTGGCCGAAGTGAATCAGCTCTTTACTGACCCTTGCCCCGCCCCCAGCTTGTAGCCAGGTAAGCCCACCTCAGTGCATGTGAGAAAGAAAAATGTTAATTTTTTTCATCTACAATACTGTCTTATTTATCTTATAGTACAGTACATTGATTACCTTCATTTTATGGATCTATGGTCTCGTTAAGACAGTAAAATCCGTGTTAAATTGCTGTTTTAGGGGGTGTTTTTCATCATCTAGAACAGCTCAATTCACTTTTCTTACTTTCTATGGAAAAGTGTACTTGTGTACGTTTCTAGTAATGACCTGACCTCCGGAACGGATTATGGTTGTAAGTAGAGGGTCCACTGTACGTAAATACTTTGGAGCAACAATGCCAACAGAAATGTCAAACGCAACAACTTTATTGCTCTTCAAAGGCATGAGCAGGCATTTAAAAGCAAAGAAAGCTAGCTTATCACTCCGATGAACTCCAAATATGTTGTGTGTGCAATTCTCCTTGAAAGAAACTGTTTACAAGCACTCTTGAATACTGTATTTTAAAAAGTATAATAGTAGCATCCTGACAAATAGATGAGTCACCAGAAAAAGTCGCTAAATATCCCCTAAGGGGTACCAGGGGGAATATTGCTTATTTGCCATAAGATGTAAAATGTTCTCTAGTGGTTAAGACTTGGACCATGGAGCCAAGAATATGCCATCTACTCATTCTACTGCAAGCCCGAACTGCTGAGTACCCCTACTTCTGTTGCATAATATGGATGCAAGCTATTTTACCTCTCCTCCAAGAGACCTTGCAAACAGTACCCTGTGTTACAAAGATTTGAACATTTGTACTCTATACCACTAAAGGGACTGGGGCACAATGTAATCACCTTTTCTGCCAATCAGTGAGGAAAAGCCAATGCAAGGGAAATGGAATATTCTATAGCTCAGACAATGCATAGTACGTTTTGGCTGGCCTCATGTATCAGCCAATACATAAAGTAAATTAAAGGCTGTCATTCCTACATTGCGGCTTTCAATGTAGACATAGCTGATCACCCAACAAGTCTAGTCAATTGCAACTCAACACTATCCCAGATTAAAGTCACAATGTTGAACAAGTTCTCACATATGGATCATACCGCATCAAATCACCTGGTGTCATGTGCTCTCACGACTCAGATTTTCTTCAAAAAAAAGTTTATGTGTAGATACCTATGAGATAACCTCAAATTATTTTTTTGGGTCCAAAATTTGGCACAGGAGAATTTTTTAAAAATTTTGATTTTCACGCAATTTAGACTAATGCAATCTCTGTGTCAGTTTAGAAAAAACCTCCTGTTTCGCTTATTTTTCAACAGATTGGGTTTGTTTTGATATCAAAACAAAGCTAATTGTGGTCCCTTTCAAAATAAGGTATTAAAATGGTATTAAGTGCCACAGAAAAGGGTCATCGACCATTCAAAGTCAATTTTTGTCATTTTATTCCCAGTAGGTTGGATAAGCCATAGCGCGCAAACCACAACTAACAAGTTTCATACTTTTTTTGTAGAATGGGAGACGGTGTAAGGGCTGGGAACAACCTTGGTGGGATATTCACAGCAGAAAGAACCACAGGTGGACAGAGAAAATAAAGATCACTGGGAGACTTCTCAGAAACATTTCACGTGGACTGTACTGTATATCTTTTAAAAGCATATGTCACTGCTATGTATATCAAGCATATACATACTATGAGTAAATAAATAAAGTTTGTTTCAAAAATAAGTTTATTACAAAAAAAGCTGATCTGGTATTTGAACGGAGATTATTTTTTTATGTCTGCTTCCCACATCTGGAAGAGGCAAAGGAGATTTTATTTTTTTAAGTCCATACATTACCTACTCAGTACATACATTTGTTAAAAGCTAGATGGTGTCATACTCTCCAAGCAATTGTGTCCATTTGTCCAAACTGTCATTGCTTAACAGAGAACAGATCTAGATAGTCTCTACAGATGCATCAGAAGCCTAGATCTGGCATGCTGATTCTGCCGTCATTCTGAATGCATTGGTTTATAATTAGAAAATCTTGGACAAAAAAAAACTGAGAACATGTAATTATTTTTGCTACTGATATAGGCATTGAGAGAGTGGCTTACACAGACAAAAGGAAGTATAAATCTGTTTTGCTGCACTGTGATGAATAACTGTTGAAAAGGCTTTGATACAAGTGAAGAGGGAAATGCTGCTTCCTTTTAAAATAGATGGTACAAATACCAACCAATGGACAATGCAATCCTGAAATCAATGCCAAGTCCCATCTATTTGAGTAAGACCTGCAGCACTTCGAGGCTCTGGTACACCATGTAAGCCTTCCAATGTCAAGATGAAAACTGTTCTGATTTTCACCATATTTAACAGTGCTTCCCTTCTGTCATTCAGCCTTTGTTGTTCTCTAGTTCAGAAATAGATCCATTTCTTGTCAGGAAGCTTTGGGTAACTTCCCTTCCTACAAGAAACAAGAAAATTCTGTTCCATGGTGTACTGGGAGCAGTACAGTACTTTCCTCCCTGATGTTGCTCCTTCTGTACAATATACTTTTAGTACAACAGTTTAGTACACAGTTGTTGTCCATTTACTGCCCTGTGTCCAGCAGTCTTCTTTAAAGGATGCCCTTCTGGGCACACTGAATTTCCCACCAGCGAATGAACTGTGCTTAGTACCTAGGGAAACTGTTGCATGTTCCGCTGCTCAAATAGCTCATTCACTGGTACTGTAGTTGCCCTGTGCAATGCCTTCAAACAAGTTATTACTGATGGTCACCAAACTTGGATGGCCTTAAATTATGAATTTTAGATAAATTCATAAGGAAATGGCTACCAGTCATGATGATTACCCTTGAGGTTGGTTAAGAGGCTGCAACTAGCGCAGAATGTGGTGGCTAGGCTGCTGCTGGCAGCAAAATACCTTCACTATATAGCACCTTGTTTGCACGATTTGCACTGGCTGCCAATACATCCCTGGGCTAAGTTTAAGGTTTTGGTACTAACATATAAAGTTCAGGGCTAGGTTACTTGAAATACCACCTTATCCCTTATATATCCAGTAGATAACTGCATTCTGAACCAGAGTTTTGCCTCCAACTTCCAAAAATATCAGAAGGCTGTTCCACGGTAACTTGGAGCAGGGCTTTCAGGGTGGCTGCCCCTTTGGTGGAACAGCATTCCTGTTTAGATACAACACATGTCCACTGTCTGTTCTTTTCAGGAAACCATTGAAGAATTTTTTTGTTTCAACAAGCTCTTCTAGTGGGATGAAAAGATCTCTTTGCCTTGGGTTGAAAAAGAATACAAAATGAACACCTATTTTTTGTTGGTTGGGGTAGTGTTTTAAAACCATGATCAGCTGTTTTATGTTATATCTATAAAGCACCTTTAGACACATGCAAAAGGTGATTCATAAATTCATAAATAATTATAATTATATTTATCAGCTCAAGTATCAGAGGCAGTATGCCTGTGAATACAAGCTGCTGCGGATCATGAGTGGGAGATGAATATTGCCTTCATGCCTATGGAAACCCCTCACTTGGTTTTGAGAAGAGGATGCTGGACTGGATCTTATGCTGGACTTATCCCACAGGGTCTGGGATGAGTGACACATCTTTCCTCCCTTACAAGTAATTCTTGGATTTGAAGAACAATGTGTACTGAAGGTAACTGTGCATATTCTGTGCCACCCCAGTGTAAACTCCACTTCCAGTGCTGATCTGTAAAAAGTCTGTAAAAACACATCCTTTCCACTAGCCTCACTGCTCCATCATTTCAGGATTATTAATTTTTATGCCATTATGGGAAAATGTCCTTCTATAGTACAAAGCCAAATTAGAGTGCTCCCTAGCCCATTTACCAAAAAAAGTGAAAACAAGAAAATGGCCATCCCCTTCACACCACCACCCATTATGTGGGAACCAGATAAAAAATTCAGGTCCTAGATTGGCGTTTATGAGGACGTCACACTAATCATGCATGGTAGTTTGAGCACAATTCTTCTGTTTCTACAGAAAGGCCTACCTTTCACTGGTCTACATAGGGAGAAATCCTGTGACGACAGAAGAGTTGTTTCTAATGCTTGGAAAATTAGGAAAGAGCATGCAGTACTGCAGACAACCAACCACGCATTTCCTAAGAGTCAGGTGTAGCCAACATGGTGCACTTCAACTGGTGTTGGGACTACAACTCTAATCATAAATGACCACTTGGCTATGCTAACTGGAGTTGAAGGACAGCGGCAGTCCAACAAATGAAGGGTGTCTCTGGAACTATCCTTGGCTTTCCTAAAACCACTTTTCAACGGACTCAACTGATGCTGAAGAGTCATAGGCCAACCAGCCAAATAAATAAGTCTATGAAAGTTACTAGCCTCCTTACAGACTGGACATAATTGCAAATTGAAATCTCACTTTATTCACTAGGGCTAATCTGTGGAATGAGGAGGGGCACTACCAACCCTAACACTGCCAGCCACATCACAAACATAGTTGGGGACCAGGAAGGAAGTGAAATAATGAAAGTGAAGCAGCCAATCCAATTCTGACAGAGGCTTTTCATGTCTCATCACCTATGGCTCCCAGGCAAGTGCTTAAATACAAGGCTGTCGTGGACCAACTCACTTATCATTCTGTCCAATTTCAGAACAAGCCTTGGGCTGACAAATACATGCAGCACTTGCAAGGAGTGAACAGCTAAGGGTGCTCAAATACCAAGGGGGACAAAATGGGGTGAAATGGGTGGAAATGAAGCATTATACACACTGCATGCCAAGACTAGGGGCTGTGTACACACTATATACATTTGAAGAACATTTAAAACACATTCATTCCCACAAATAATTCTGGACAATGTAGTTTACTGCAAGAAGGATTACAATCCCGGTAATGCTTAACCAACTACAGTGCCCAGAATTATTTGAGGGAAATAATGTGTTTAGAATATGTTTTAAATGTATAGTGCGTGCACAGCCAGGAAAGCTGAGCAGAGGTTCAACATTAGGCACGCTTTTTCCAAGGCTGTAAAACCAAGCACAACTGTTTAAGGAAATCCCAAAACTGATAACAAGCACAAGGGAGTGCTGCAGACCCGAATTAAGGGAGCATTGGCAAAGGCACAAAACCAATTGCAGTGCAGCTGGTGGAGTTCTGCATCTGGATCATAGCAGCAGGGGTCTCAGTCCTTCAGTCTCAAGCTTCAGCAGCACAACAGTCCCCTGCCAACGCACCACATGCTGTGGTAACCAAATCACATAATCCAAGAAGAAGAGGAGAAACCAGAGTCACAAATACCTTGCTTACTAAAATACCCACAATGTGACTTGAAAAACTACACCACAGTAAGATGCGTCTCTTCCTTTTAAATCACTAAAATTATCAAGGAGTGGTAAAAGTTCAGCACTTCACACATAACTATGAGCATGGCGACTCTTACTTCATAGTTGCATGTAGTCAAACCAGCACAATAGCAAAACTGATCCCTGCATTCCTGTAAAGTTCTAAAAACTTAAGAAAAACAAACAATTCTTAACTCCCATCAGTAAGCAGTTGGCATGATATAGTGTTGAAATGAAGGTAACTCTGTGATTCCCAGTTCTTCCCTGCATTTGTAAACTGCACAACAGTAATTATCACACTCTGATCCTAAGCATGATCACCTGCAAGAAACTCCCATTCGATTCATTTAGTTGCCTCCAAGTATGTTTAGAGTTCAATCTATGCACAGTTCAACTCTATAGAAACGATACTTCCTATCCAAAGTGAAACGCATTGTTTTGTCACACACAAATGTTAACATTGCTAAAACAAATCTGTTAGGACATCTTAGTAAGGTATTCATGATTCACATTTCTGACCCCAATGACTTCAACTGTGTTAAAAAAAAATTAGAACAAATGGTCAGAGATACTGAATCTTTTCTACCTCACCAGAGTACAAGAATTGCTACCCATAATTAACAGACCAAAAGTTATTTCTGTAAGTTATAAAACACTAGGATTGGAACATCCCAAGTACTTACGGTTGAAACAGATTACACATAAATAGTTACTCTACTATTGTATAAAAACTGTTTCTGAATGTGTGTTTCAAAGACTATTTTGTTGTATTAAAACAGAAACAATTAGCATAAAAGCAGTAAATAATCTGGATAAACTATCAAATCAGAGCAAATGCAGGTATCCTGGGCTACAGTCTTATTTGGGAATAACCCCAAGTGAACTTAAATTCTGTAGCATGTTGGTTTGGGCTGCCTGAGAGGGCTTTATACACTTTTCAGTGCTCCTGTCCTTCTGAACAAGAAAGTTCTCCTAAAACAAACTTCCCCGCATGCTTTCAGAAGAACCAGTGTTCAAGTCAATACCTTGAAAATTAAAGGAACTTCACCACAGTGAAGTCCAGCATTAAGAAGGTAGCACTAAAAATGAAGTATCTGTAGTGTGACTAAGGCTGTGGGGAGCATTGCTTGGTTTTTAAAGATTACTGCATGTTCTATACAACTGGGAAAGTAGACCTCTGGATTATAACCCCCCCTTTTTTTTAAAAAAGAGACACAGTAAAACTACGCTTTAATATTAAATACTGTTATTTTGACTGTGTGTGTGTTTCACAAAGAACACTATTTTGTACATAAACAACCAGCCCAACACGCTTCTTAAAACGAAACAGAAAACACACCCTATCCACGCCGGGTGGAAATAAGCTCTCAGCCAACCTTTATACCTCTGCATTACAAAAAGAGAGGAAGAGAAACATTACAGGAGAAAGTAACGGCTTTCCCAGCTCCTTATAATAAAACCACTTCTACAGCTACAGTCCCTTGAAAGGTCGCTGGATCAGAGCGGACTTTGTGTCTCTCTCTCTCTCTCTCTCTCTCTCTCTCTCTCTCACACACACACACACACACACACAAAACCCCCTTTTAAAATCCGTATACATTATTCTCCCTTTCAACGCTCTGCAGAGGAGAAACAAGCAGGGCAAGGGGAGCGGTTCTGATTATTCTGCAAAAGCATCGAGGCGCTTCAGGCGGCACTGCTAAGGAGGACGAAACCCTCCTCGCACACTTACTCCTCACTCTCCGGGACTTTGCAGCAACTTGCTTGGTTCAGCAAAATAAAAAAGCCGCCGTCCCCGAGAAGCGCCCGGCTCCTGGGCTGGGGCTCCTGACGCCGCCGCTCCGCCCGACCCCCGCAGCACCAAAGTTGCGAGTTCGAATCCGGCGCAGGCGAAGGAGGAAGGAGCTTGCATGCTTTCCTCTCCCCCGCCCGCCCCGTCTAGGTACCCCCGCTTACCTCTCAGAGACAGCAGCGCCGCCAAAGGGGCCACCCAAAGCCCCCAGCCCGACGAGCCCTTGCAAGTCATGCCGGGCGCGGGGAGAGCAGCTGGCGAGGGCACCTCGGTCGGCGGCCGACGGCGCTTCCTCGGCTGGCAGGCAGCTCGCCTAGCGGGCGCCCCCCGAGGGGCTCCAGGTGCCTCGCCGCTCCGCAGCCCGGCCAAGCGGAGCTCCGAGCCGGGGCGGCTCCCGCTGCAGCAGCGAGCCGCTCCGGCTCCTCCCGCTGCAGCAGCTGCCGCCGCCGCCTCCGTCCCGGGACCGCCCGCCCGCCCGCCCGCCCGCTCTCGCACCGCCGCCTGCTCCCCGGGAGGCTCTGGCGCTCCGGAGCCCCGGCAGCCCGGGGACGCAGCCAGGCTCGCAGCCGGCCCGAGAGCGCAGCCTGGCGGCCCCGCCGAGCTCCTGCGGCGCCGGAGGACGACGACGAGGCGACGGTGGTGGAGGAGGAGAAACGGCAGCTTGCCTTTGGCCGCGCCACACGCACTCGCCGCCGCCGCCCCCGCCAGCCTGGCTCGGGCTGCCCCGGGTGGGGCGGTGGGGAGGAGGAGGAGGAGGAGGGCGGGAAGCGCCCGGCCCGCTCGGCCTCAGGCGCCTGAGGGGGAACCGGCGAGCGACGCTCGTTTTCGCGCGCGCCAAAAAAAAAAGGGCGGGCTTCTAGAGCGGCGCGCGGGCCGGGAAGTTTGGGCCCCTCAACGTTCCTGGGGAGACTTACCCGCGGCTCAGGAAACGGGCTGAGGTGGGTTGGCGAAGGGGGGGGAGGGGGAGGCGGACGCGCCACCTAAGATGGAAGAGGGCGGTGTGGTTTTTTTTCTTCTTTTGACTCGCCTCCCTCTCCAGGGAACGGCCTCGCACGTGCGAGGGGAAACTGCTGAAGTTGGGGAACGAGGCTGCTTCGGCCGACGGGGTGTTTTAGAGGGAAAGGAAAGGCGGTCGGAACTGCGCCCCCAACACACACACACACACACGGGACCCTCGGGGATCACGTGCAGCGGCTGCCCGGAGTTGCACCTGCATTCTCCTCCCGGTGACATTGCAAAAAAAAGAGCCCGCCGGGGCATTGCTACGGCGGGGGGGGGGGGGTTGTGTGCGGTCTTACCGAAAGCAGTTTTAGATGTGTGGGTAAGGAGGGGGGCGAGTTCCGAGAGAGATCAAAGTGTGCATTTAAAAATAATAACTTTTTTTTAAAATCACCCAAATCGGCCATTCGCATCTCTGCAGAGCGTTGCCTGAGCTGCACGGAACCCGGGCAGAAGAAATGCATTCATTCTCACTTCAGAGACATTCTTGCAGAAGGGCTTGGAGTCACTCGTGCTTCCACTACTCACAGCTCTGGGTAGTAGCCAAAGCCTCAGAATGGAGATTGCAAGGTTATAAGTCTGATTCCCGTATGGGACAGCTGCATATTTCTGCATTGCAGGGGGATTGGACTAGAGTCACTGAGGGTTCCTTCAAACTCTACAATTCTATGGTTCTAGGTACTCTGGTGACAGTTTGGACATGTGATTTTGAAGGAGGAAAGTTTCTCCCTGCCACTCAACCTCATAGCAGAGCACTCCTAAGCATAGGAAACTGTCCATATAGCTCAGTACTGACGACACTGACTGGCAGCATCTGACTAGGGTTTCAGACAGGGAGTTTGTCCCAGCACAACCTGGAAATGCCAGGGATTAAACCTAAGACCTTTCCCTTTACTGAGCTGTAGCTCTTCCCCTGGAATTCCAGGTTCCAGCACAGGGCAGGAGCACTTTTCTCCCATGAGAAAGATGGAAAAAATGCATGTTTGTTGTTTTATTTGTCCCACATGGGACACCTTGTGGTGATGTCCTCCACTCATCGCCTGGAGGCCACTCTCAGGCTGCTCTTGAAAGCCCTTGGAAGCTTCAGCTTGGATCGTATTACATCATTGCTCCAGCATCTGCATTGGCTTCCCGTATACATTTTGAGCACAATTCAAAGTGCAGATTTAGATTTATAAAGCTTTTTTGTGGCTGAGGCACAATATATCTTGACTCATCTCCCATGTTCTTTCTCAGCCCTGAAGATGAATCCAGGGTGTCCTCAGTTGACAACCTCCAATGCATTGGGTGCAGGCAGCAATGGAATGAAGACATGTGCTCTTTCTAGGTGGCTACACCATAATCTTAGGAATGCATAAGTGTTGGTGCATCCTTGAGAAGCAATAGTCCATCTTATACATCACAAATCCTAATGCCTCTGGGCTAATGGTGATGTCAAAAACCCACCAGAATAAAACAAAAGCACTGATACTATCGCTGAAGGAAAGTTGTGCAGGAGAAAATCAGTGGAGCTGGAAACTGCTTTAGTAGGCCTTTTGTTGTTGTGTATCTTCACAAAGATGTGCTGATTGCTATCAATAGCTGGCTTTCTTCATGACTTGGGGGCACCTCCAGGATTGTCAGGTTTTTTTGTGCTTGAGGGATTCAAATGCCTACCAGAAAAGTTAAGTTTGCACAATTTAAGTGCTCTGTTACCTAGTGCAACAATTCCACTTGTAAAACGAAATTGACTTTTTGTGGTTAGGAAATGCATTGAAAAGTGTGGAATGAACAAATGGTTAAAGGGAAGGTGTGTAAACACCCCACAAGCAAATCAGAACAAATGCAGGATGAATGTTGCCTAATCCTCTTTGAAGGCCATCTAGGTTGGTGGGCATCAGTGCCTTTTGTGGGAGCAAATTCCAAGTTTAACTAGGCGCTTCATGAATAAGTATTTTCTTTTGCCTGTCCTGAACCTTTTGCCTGTCCTGAACCAACATTCTGCTTCACTGGATATCCACAAGGGAGAAAAACTTTACCTACTTTCTCCAAACCATGTATAATTTTATACCCTTTTAAATGTTGCCTCTTATTCATCTTTTCCCTAAACTGAAAAGCCTTTCCACAATGCTGGATGATGGACATGAAAAGGATCTAGGAGTCTTGGTTGACCACAAACTTGACATGAGCCAACAGTGTGACGCGGCAGCTAAAAAAGCCAATGCAATTCTGGACTGCATCAATAGGAGTATAGCATCTAGATCAAGGGAAGTAATAGTGCCACTGTATTCTGCTCTGGTCAGACCTCACCTGGAGTACTGTGTCCAGTTCTGGGTACCACAGTTCAAGAAGGACACTGACAAACTGGAACGTGTCCAGAGGAGGGCAACCAAAATGGTCAAAGGCCTGGAAACGATGCCTTATGAGGAACGGCTAAGGGAGCTGGGCATGTTTAGCCTGGAGAAGAGGAGGTTAAGGGGTGATATGATAGGCTTGTTCAAATATATAAAAGGATGTCATATAGAGGAGGGAGAAAGGTTGTTTTCTGCTGCTCCAGAGAAGCGGACACAGAGCAATGGATCCAAACTACAAGAAAGAAGATTCCACCTAAACATTAGGAAGAACTTCCTGACAGTAAGAGCTGTTCGACAGTGGAATTTGCTGCCAAGGAGTGTGGTGGAGTCTTCTACTTTGGAGGTCTTTAAGCAGAGGCTTGACAACCATATGTCAGGAGTGCTCTGATGGTGTTTCCTGCTTGGCAGGGGGTTGGACTCGATGGCCCTTATAGTCTATTCCAACTCTATGATTCTATGATTCTAAGACTACCTAGCACAAATGCTTCCCCCATACTTTCTCCCAATTTAGTGATCATTATATGTAAATATCATAATACATAGAACATGGACAAATTGGTTGTGGGGGCGGAATTCCCAACTGATTGCTTTTATTTTAGCAGTCTGCAGGTAGATATTACAATGCATAGCAAGTTCAGGCAACATGAATTAAGTGCCCAGGAAACGTTATGCATCAAACGTTTCATTTCTCCAGAAGGACAAGATAGCTTCTGGGTCTGTGTAGATAAGAGCACCATACATTTCAGCAGAATGCATGCAGCTTCATCATTCAAATACCACTTTGTCTCTATGCTCTTGGTCTGCAGGATAAAGCTCTTGCACTCAAATAGTTGGGTACTGGATGCACACTGCCAGAATTTATTTTATCAACTTTCCGGGATATAAAGTCAGTTTGGATGAAAAATAAGCTATGAGGACTTCTTCCATTTTGCTAGCCAGGTAATTTCATGGTGGGATTCTGCCTTACAGGTAAATCCTATGCATTTTGATTTGGAGCTTATAACAAGTGTGCATGATACTGCAACCTCAGAAGGGAAAACCATGCTCTTGAGAACTGTTTGTGTGTAGAAAACATAGGGGGTGTTCAAACATAACTAGTCCCCAGTCCACTTCCAAATTTATTTCTGTGCCAATCTGTTAATTTCCATGTACCCTGAATATTACGATTTCTTACAATTTCGGTGCAATCTGTGTTTCCTTGTAATTACTTTCCTTGTAATTACAGTTTAAGCTTTCCTCCTCTTATTTCAGTTTACTGCCCTACTTGCCTCCTACCTTCCGGATTGTGGTCTTTTGCAGCCCTTTACTCTCTAGTCATAATAATAATAATAATAATAATAATAATAATAATAATAATTTATTATTTATACCCCGCCCATCTGGCTGGGCTTCCCCAGCCACTCTGGGCGGCTTCCAAAAGAATATTAAAATACTATAATACATCAAACATTAAAAGCTTCCCGAAACAGGGCTGCCTTCAGATGTCTTCTAAAAGCCTGGTAGTTGTTGTTCTCTTTGACATCTGGTGGGAGGGTGTTCCACAGGGAAGGTGCCACTACCGAGAAGGCCCTCTGCCTGGTTCCCTGTAACTTGGCTTCTCGCAGTGAGGGAACTGCCAGAAGGCCCTCGGTGCTGGACCTCAGTGTCCAGGTAGAACGATGGGGGTGGAGACACTCCTTCAGATATACTGGACCAAGGCCGTTTAGTTCTCTAAGCTTTCACCTCAGAAGGTCTGAGGCAACTGGGGATCTGATTCATCTTGCATATTGGTGGGTCTTTCCACTCTACCTCTTAATCTCAGAACTGCATATTTATCTCTTTCTGAACTGAATATATGCCAAGAGTTTTCTAAGAGGTGGATGTATGTTGACTGGATCACTATCTTAAGCCATCTTATTTTTTATTTGATTTTTTCTGAGCTAGTTCTCTTCACCTCTGTTTCAACTTGGTGTCTCTCTGCCAGTTTTGTTTATTCTTCTCTGCCCAGAGTCCTACACTTTTAGCAGCTGAATAGCAGCCATGTAATACAAAGTCTGCACATGTGCATTTTTATGTAGGAAAAAGCTTCACTTTTTGAATTTGTTGTTCAGGAAAGTTTTTTATGTTTGATGTCATATTGTGCTTTAATTTGTTGGAAACCACCGAGAGTGGCTGGGGGAACCAAGTCAGATGGGTGGCATATAAATAATAAATTATTGTTATTTAGTATTTACATTATGCTGCTGTTAAAGTCACATCTTTCTACTTGTACAATATCTAGTTGAACAATTCTGATCAAAATGGCTTCCCATTATTGTTCAGTATTCCGATTTTTAAAAAAATCAAAAATAATATAATAAAATGTAAAATTAAATAAATATAATAAAGAAATAAGTAAGTAGAAGGTGTATTAATTCCTCTCTCCCAACACAGTTCTCTGGGTAATGAGCAGATTATTTAAAACAAGGTTTAAAATACACATCTCTCTCTGTTGGTTAAAGCACAAACTTTATGCACACTTAATTGAATGTCGCTCATATTTCTTCTTTTTATTGTGTTTTTATGTACCATTGTATATATTGTTGGACACATTGTTATTTTCTATGAGTTTTCAACATACACACATTCTTTAAAATATAAATAAACAAAGGGATTGGTGTAGCTTTAAGTAAACATTTCAGGATAAGAGGAAAGGGCTGTAGCGTTGCATAGAGAAAAGATCGCATGTTGTATCTATCTGTAGGCCACAAAAGTAAAATGATTTTTCTTCTCTCTTGCCCACCTTCAGTAAATTATTGTGAATGACTTAACTATGCTCTATGTATTATTATAACAAAGTGAGTGAAGCATTTGTGCTAGTTACTGTAAAATCAAATTTCTTGCATAGCAGGCAAAGACTGGATTCTTGGTTGTTACTATCGGTTGTTACTATTGTTCCTATAGGCATCTAGTAAGTCAAATACTTTTATTTGACTTACTAGATGCCTGCCATAAAAGTCTCCAAGCGACTTACAAAAAGGCTACAACCCAAAGGGCAAACATTTCAGTAAAACCATTTGAAAAACTCCACCCAGAAAAACACAAAAATAACAAAAGAAAACAAAAATCAGCAGCAAGATCATTTCACCATATCTGACAGGGTTCATCCCCCTTTTTTATTATCATTTTTCATCCCACTCTGCATCCATTTAAAGGCTCTGAGACTGTGTCACAAATATCATTAATAAGGCAGTCCCTGAGCTTAGGTTTACAATCTTAGTTGCAATGACCAACTGGAACAGAGTGATATTCATAGTTTAGAATGAATACCAAACGTTGACCAAGGAAGCTTAGCATTGCGGGTGTCTTTTATGGCTCCTTTTTGTTAACAGAGTCACTGGATTTGAAAAGCCCACCATCATCATTTTGTAGCCCTGTCTCTTTTTCTGCTCCTTTGGATGTGGCAGCCATTTTGTGTAATGCTGTACCCCCATTGGAGCCATTTTGTGACCGTCACCTTTGGCACTTTATCAAAATTCCAAATGTGCCCAGTGGCCCCAAAAGGCTGGCAGCCCCTGGTCTAACCTCTGCATTGGGTTTGTGGGGGGAAATCAGGATGAGTGCTCAGTATAACAGATCCTCTAGCAAAGCCCTAAACCCAAGAGAAATGATGGTGAGTAACTCTGGCATAGTCTTCTTTCTGTGGGCCCAGTTTCCCTACAATGCCTGATGGTGATAGCTTCTTACTGAAATGGAGGATGTAAATCCTTGTATATAAAGAAAAGGAGATAGGTGATAAAACCCAAAGCAGAGACTTGGCAGCTGTAAATCTCTCTTTCATGTTTTTAATGAGAACGGGTGTGAGATAATGAAGCCTAGTGACTAATCGTGCTGGTGAGATTGTGCATCCATTCTATATTTAGCAAACACACAAGGTGAAAGATTCCATAATTATCACTTGCATTAGCCTTTCTAAGTATCTTGGTAAGTAGGAGTGATTTTTTTTTGTTCTTTCTTGTTTTTGAGGTTTGTTTGTTTGCTGTATTGGTTGAAGGAAGACCCTTTCCAGGATTAGTGCCACCTTTTTCTGAAATGTTGTATAAAAACAAGCTAGAGATCCATCTGTTCCAGGAACCTTTACTTTATCAGGTGCCAAGGCCAGAATTGCCTTTTCTTCTATCTCCTAAACCAATATTGGGTTACCCACTGTCAGATCACAATTTATTAAAGGTGACAGTATTTGTGATTTGATCAAAATCAGTTTCATCCTAGCGTCCTCCTGAGGTATAAAGTAAATGATAAAATTTACTGAACTGATCATTAATAACCTCAGTCTGCTGAAACCATGTTATCTCACAGTGCTATTGAAGAAATGAAGTTGGCAGCCTGCTTTGCTTTAATTCTATTTAGGGAGCATTATGGCAGAACATCAGAAATACATCCATTTAATTACCTCTGCATTTCCCCCCCAGAACAAAATCTTTAGAAGACTTCACTGTGCTTAGCTGAGTCTGCTGTATGCAGAGATGTGCTTGTCCAGTAAACTGTGGAAGTCCCATCAATTATCATCCCAGGCACTTTATATCATGTTTATCTTGCCATAATTTACTGAAAAGGAGAGGTCTGCAGCCAAAGATGTGGCTGATTATTTCAAATCGCTATGTGAGTTTCAGCCATCTTTGCCCCTTCTGTTATTGGCCATTTTCATGCTTTCAGACTTCTCTTTTCCTCTAAAGGCTGAATATTTACAGTGATGTTTACTGTGTGAATACAGTTGAGGTGCATGCTCATTGTTATGTAAAGACCAGCCATAGGGAAGCCTGATCAGCCTCAGGACATCCTACATTGTACTGACCGAGGGCTTTGGTCCATCTCAGTATTGTTTACACCAGTGGTGGCCAAACTTGGCCCTCCAGCTGTTCTGGGACTACAGTTTCTATCATCCCTGACCACTGTTCCCAAAACATCTGGAGGGCCAAGTGTGGCCACCAGTGGTCTACACAAACTGGCTGTGGCTCTCCAAGCTTTCAGACAAGGTTCTCCCCCTGTCCTATCTGCAGTTGCCAAGAACCAGCGGCATAGTTAGCCGCTTGGGAACCTGCGGTGGTGCATGTACCCTGAGCCCATGCCTGGGGGGCAAGGTGCTGTGGGATGGGACAGGGTGTGGCAGAATCCCAGTGCCCAAGCCACATTCCACTCCAGTGCCCTGCAGGCCTGCGTTGCTTTTCCAAGCAGCACAGAGCCTGCAGGGAGTCCGTTCCAGGCAGCGAGGAGTTTGCAACCGCCCAAGCCACCGCGTCACTCCCAGGAAAGGCTCAGGCGCACAGCAGGTCCCGTGGTAAGTGCCACCCACACAGTGCAGTGCACACACGCACCAGCTACGCCTCTGCCAAGGACTGAACCATAGAATCAGAGACTTATAGAGTTGGAAGTGACCACGAGGGTCATTCAAGCCCTTGCAATGCAGAAATCCTTTTGCCCAACATTTTGACTCAAGCTCACAGCCCTGACACTCATGCTCTACCACCTGAGCTACCTGTTTTGCTGGAAGTTAATTCTTAATTAATTCTGGTGACAAAACAGCAGCTTCCCGTGCACCTGAGGGCAGCAGCCTAGCTTTGGGGGCTCTGTTCTCCAACACCTCATCACCTGCTGCTACCTGAGGCAGCTGCCTCACTGCCTAATGGTTGGGCCAGCCGTGTTGTGGTCCTTACAATTCACGCTGCTATTTGCCTCTGTTTGTGCTACTTCCAACCTCCCACTTCTTGGTTACCTCTGTTTCCCTTGCCTCACAATTTTCTCAAGACCTTCCAACCTCCCTTTATGCATTTGTATTTTATCTCCATCATCCCTGAGGCCATCTGCTAGTCCTGCACCTTCACAGGATCTGGCTGCCATAGAATCATAGAGTTGGAAGAGACCACAAGGGCCATCGAGTCCAACCCCCTGCCAAGCAGGAAACACCATCAGAGCACTCCAGACATATGATTGTCAAGCCTCTGCTTAAAGACCTCCAAAGAAGGAGACTGCACCACACTCCTTGGCAGCAAATTCCACTGTCGAACAGCTCTTAGAGGCCTGTCTCCTTGCTCTGCCTCCACTGTGGCAGTAGGGCAGCTCAGCCAAACCACTGTCAGAGGTTTCATTTTCATCACCACCTTCACACATCTCAAACTCTTCCCACCATTCAGAGTGCAAGAAGTGTTCCTTTCCGCCATGTCTGCAGGGACTAGAGGAGATCAACTGAAGCTTGCCAGGAGATAACCCTGAAACAAGGAACAGGGAAGCTTTTAAGAGCAAAAGTGACACTATTCAGAAAGCGGACCTCAATTTTGCACCTCTGTTTTTCTGAGAAGGGCTGAGATAGTTGTTTTGCTCATAAATCTGAATGAGAATATAAAGTTATACTGAGGAAAACAAAGGATGTACACTTGCGTTTGGCGTCACAAGGGTATGCAGAGTGTTATTTTGTCTCTATGATAAGGCGCCTTTTTAGACAGTATTGCTAACCAGGGTGTACTGATCTTGCCTCCTCCTTTCCCTTACACTTTAAAATGTCGAGAAGCGAATGCCAGCACATAAAGCAACGGATTTATGTTTGCATTCCTTTATACTGCAAGTAATAATGGCTGTGCTGCTAGAAATATCTTGCTCATGGCAGGATTCAATCATTTCAGAGCCAGCAGGTGGAGATGCCTTGGCGCAAGACATGCACCATGCTTTTTTTGTTAGGGTACGTGAGATGCACCAGAGGCAAAGCGAATGTGGAAGATGCACGTCTGCCGAAGCTGAGAGCACAAGGACTTGGCAGAGGAATGAAGTAGGGATGAGGAAGAAGGCAAAGCAAAGCACCTCCCTCCCTCACCCCAGTAGAGGGAAAGAAAACACTGGTGATGCCAACTCACAATTACTTGGGCTTTGGGTTAACATTTCAGTAACCAAACACATATATACTGTACGGACCACCCCAGGCACAATCGCACCAGATGAAAAAGTGCCTGGTGCAAAAAAGGGCAACCTTACAGAGAAGGAAGAAATGAAGGCGGCTTTCAGATTAGGAGGGTGGTTGCCCTCATTCTACATCCCCACTGACATTTGAGGTCCCAACGGAGGTCCCAACTCCTCTCAGCGGGGAGTTCCTGCCCCATTTAATATCATTTCATCCCTGCAGGAGAATTAGGAAGCTGCCATAGACAGAAGAAGAGAGTGGCCACAGTAATTGCCTCTGAATGCCAATTACAGTACAGTGGACGCTCAGGTTGCGAACGTGATCCGTGCGGGATGCACATTCGCAACCTACAGCGGGGCATCTGCGCATGCACGGGTTGCGATTCGGCGCTTCTGCACATGCGTGACCGCCGAAACCCGGAAGTAACCCGTTCTGGTACTTCCGGGTTTCGGCGGTCCGTAACCCAAAAAAATGCAACCTGAAGCGTCTGTAACCCAAGGTATGACTGTACTGGGAATTACAAGTGGGGAGAGCACTATTTTTCTCAGGTCCTGCTTGCAGGCTTCCTATGGGCATTTGGTTGGCCACTGTGAGAACAGGATGCTGGAGCAGATGGGACTTTGGTCTGGCCCAGTGAAGCCCTCTATATGCTATTACGGCCGCTGACCCATCTAATGCAGCACTGCATACAGTGAATCACAGTTGGCTTCCAGAAGCTGTGCATTCAGAAGGATTATGACCTCTTCCCCACTCTCTTCCCCCAAGCTTATAGTGAATGCGACGTGAATGTCTCGTATCAAATGTAACTGATCTGTAGAAAAGACTTTACAACCTGAAAAAGAGAGACAACACACATGTAAACCAAGAAAACCTTTAATAATATTTTTTTTAAAAAAAAAAAAAGAACAAGAAGCATTATCACCTCTGACCATGGAGGCACAACATAGCCATCATCATGGCTAGCAGCCCTTGAAAGCCTTGTCCTTCATGAGTTTATCCAGACCTCTTTTAAAGCCACCCAAGTTTGTGGCTATTAGTGTGTCCTGTGGGAGCCAGTTCCATTCATTCATTCAGTGTACCACCCTTCATCCATAGATCTTAGGGCAGCTCACAATGCAAAAATACAAAATAAAAACACAAAATACCTAATAAAAATAAGAACAAATTCCCCCATGCGCACACACAAACCAATAAAGCCCACTCCCACCACCCACTCTCACAAATGCTCTGTATGAAGAAGTAGTTTTATTCATTTGTCGTGAATCTTCCATATCGTGAAATGGTATGTGAAACAGGCTTTGGAAGTTTGAGACTGTAGCAGTGTTTTCACCTACCCTGCCAAAACTGTATGAAAGTTCCCCAAAGGCCAAACTTGTCTCTGATGTAACTCCACTGAAATACTTGCATTTTATATACTGAACTCAGACTTAATTCAAAAGACTTAATAGAAGATAAACATTTCTGGCTGTGTTCAAAATCTTCCCAGAGGACTCCCTAAGCAGAATTGCCAGTGTTGGCTGTGAGATGGGAGAAGCTGTCCCTGAGATCGTGGTGAGTCTTCTTCCTCGTCTGAATTTATTACAATCCATCATGTAAATCGAAATGAACAAGGACCATTAATCCCGAGGTTATTTCTGACACTGTGTGGCCTGTTTTTTGTTTATTGACACCACCAGCCACATGCATTCTGTCCGAGACAATATAGTTCACTGTGTCTGCGCATTTGCTTATTCAACGTGATGGAAGATCCACTTTTTACATTTATATTTCATAGCCACAGGGCATATTTTTTTGAGTGCTGTCATTCCTCACTGACATAAGAGAACATTTATGGAAAATTTAAGCAGAAATAATGACTTTGGTGCTATAACCTCATTTTTGACACCAGGATTAGCTCCCAAAGTGGCTAACAATAAAAACCCACACAAAGATGGAACAGAATTGCAATATCCTGGGTGGGGTGCGGGGGAAGTCTCGACTGGCTCCTTGCCATTGATGATGCAGACTGAATTCTGTGTTCTTTCCTCTTGGAGGAGGAGGCAGAAGGAGCTGCTGATACCAAAATAGCCTTTAACAGTAGTATGCAAGGCAGAAATTCAGCAGGTAATGCTTCCAGCACTGATGCATCAAAAAGGCTGAGAGATTACACTCTGGTGAATTTCTGTCACTCCTAGAGCTATTGAAAGCACAAAAGCCATGGGCAGGTAAGGTGCAGCTAAGTAAAGAAGCCACCTTTTCTTCCTGACAGGGTTCTTAGAATTGTAGAGGGGACCCCAAAGGTCATCTAATCCAATCTCCTGCAATACAAAGGTGTGCACAGATGTGCACTGCGTCTTAAACAGATGCGCGAAAGGGATAAATGTAACAAGCATGACCTTTCCCAGTATGGAAATGCAATGACAGTTCCACTGGTTGAATTTCAGCCTGCGTAAGTGAGAAGCAGCCCATAGGGCCCTTATTATAAGGGTGTGTAAAAAGTTGATGGGAGGGGATGACATGGTGGAGATTTATTTTAAAAAATACAGTGGTACCTTGGGTTACATACGCTTCAGGTTACATACGCTTCAGGTTACAGACTCCACTAACCCAGAAATAGTACCGTGAGTTAAGAAATTTGCTTCAGGATGAGAACAGAAATTGCACGCCGGTGGCGCAGCAGCAGGAGGAGGCCCCATTAGCTAAAGTGGTGCTTCAGGTTAAGAACAGTTTCAGATTAAGAACGGAGCTCCGGAATTAATTAAGTTCTTAACCCGAGGTACCACTGTATATACACAGCATGGACAGAGAGCACTGAGAAAATGTGTTTCTTCTTCTATGATAATACTAAGACCCAAGGATTGCCCAATGAATAAATAAATAAAATTAATGTATTACATTTATATCCCACCCTTTTCTCCAAAGAGTTCTCCCACTCCTCACATCAGCCCTGCAACTTGCTTTTAACTTTTCATGATTATACTGTGTGTTTGTTTGTTTCTGTGTTGTATACAGTGGTATATGAATATTGTTTATAAATAAAGAAGTGCATGCTCAATAAACAGCTTTTCTGTCTGAATGAGCCCCTATAGTTTATAGAGCCAGATCTAAATGTAGCATTACATTTTAAGGGAAGATAAGAATGTGTTTAGATTTTGAAAGTTTACTAACTCAAGCCATGGTTAAATCATCCATTGATATTTTTACTATTTTCTCTAAAAGCTGTGATCCTTTAAAGTCAGGGGTGGCAAACCTATAACCATCCTATCCAGTTGTTGAGACTGCAATTCCCTTACCTTTCCCGCCCCGACCTGGCCACAGTGATCCATGCGACGGTCATCTCCAGGCTTGACTACTGTAATTCGCTCTATGCGGGGCTGCCCTTGAAGCTGTCCCAGAAACTCCAGCGTGTGCAGAATGCTGCAGCAAGGCTCCTCACGGGGTCTCTGCCATGGGAGCATATTCACCCAGTGCTTTTCAAGCTGCACTGGCTCCCGGTGGAGTACAGGGTCAGATTTAAGGTGCTGCTTTTGACCTTTAAAGCCCTTCATGGCCTAGGACCCACGTACCTACGGAACCGCCTCTCCCGGTATGCCCCACAGAGAGCCTCAAGGTCCATAAATAGCAACACCCTAGTGGTCCCAGGCCCTAAGGAAGTTAGATTGGCTTCAACCAGAGCCAGGGCCTCTTTTCAACTCTGGTGGAACGCTCTGCCTCATGAGACCAGGGCCCTGCAGGATCTGATTTCTTTCCGCAGGGTCTGTAAGACAGAGTTGTTCCGCCTGGCCTTTGGCTTGGAGCCAATTTGATTCCCTCCCTCCCTCTCTTTTCTTTTCCTTCTCCTCCTGCAATGAGGCTACATTTTAATATTTTAATGTTTCAATATTTTAATGCTGTATTTTAATTTTGTTTTTAAGTTGTAATCATTCAACTTGTTTTATTACTGCTTGTAAGCCGCTCTGAGCCTGGCCTTGGCTGGGGAGGGTGGGGTATAAATAAATAAATAAATAAATATTATTATCACCCACAGCCAGCATGACCAATGGCCAGGAATGATGGGAGTTGCAGTCTGACAACATCTAGAAGATAACCAGGTTAGCCACCCCCGTTTCAATTGAATTTCTAACGGTGAAAGCTAGAACCTTACATTGAGCCATGCCATCTCCCTTGTGTGGCTCCAGTACATAGCTGCTCAAAATGCCTGAATGTGGCTTTTGAACGCCTCCTTTCAGAGTCCCTTGTGGTATATGTTTTGGTCTAACTGCACTGAGAATATTGGGGGGGGGGGATCTCCAAATGCTCATTTGAATTTATCTGAGTTTAATTCATGAACTTCCCCAGGCTAGAGTCAGCCCCGGGGATTATCTTGGAGATCACATTCTGAACCATAGTAATTTGTTGCAGACATAAGGAGCAGAGGGATAAGATGCACTTTAGAGAAACAGAATAGATACCAATGGGATGGACAGATGTGATAAAGGGCAAGGCTGCAGTTAAAAAAAGAAAGTTGAGTAGAAGAAGGAATTTTCGGCGGTGGGTGCTGAACTGCTGTAATGGAGCCATCTTCCCTGAGACAGCACCCTCCAGATGTTTTTGACTATAACTCCAACAATTGTGCTGGCTGGTGGGAATTGTAGTCTGACACATCTGGAGGGCACTGGGGTTGGGGAAGAAAATAACATCATGGGAGTCAGAAAGGATGACAGGAAGGCAAGACCAAACAAACCCTATTAATATCTGCAGGTGTTTAATCGTTGTCCTTGTGGTGCAACATGCCTCTAATAATAATATTGGGAGTGACATAGTAGCATAGGCTTTTTAATCTTTGTACACAGCTTAGAAAATTGTGGAATTGTGGGAAACCCGCATGTTTACCATTGGTTTAGCTCCAAATGTATCCAAAGTAGAAGGAGGGGATAAGTGTCCCATTTTTAGACCCAAAGGGGTGTACATGGATAATTCTCCCATACTCATCCAGGCCCAGCTTATCCTTTTTATCAAGCAAACTGCCTGGCTATTGATCCATAAGGCCATCAGATTCTCCACCACCACCAATAGCCAGGGAATTGCTGGCTCTTCACTAACTGTTCTGAATGGGAGAAACTGTTGGAGTAGGTGGCATACCTTCACCTGCCCCATTCATGGATGATGCAATCAAGCTCTGTGTGCAAAGAGCATTGCTGTGCCATCTGTCTCCACCTATGCTCAGCTTGTATTTGAAAATACGCTCAAATATCACAGAAATGCCATAAGCTTCCCCTGATTTCTCCTCCCAAAGGAAAACAAATAAAGGTAAGTGTTGCTGCTGGTTTTTGCAGCGGGATTTGCAGCATAATCCTGAAAGAACAAAATGCCGCAGCAGGGAGGCTAGTATCTACAACTAGTTCCAGCTTGATTACAATATACTTCTGTGACTGTAGTACATTCATGACCTGCATCATGTTCTCTGTTTGTCACCCATAGTCTTGTATGCAGGATACTTTTTTTTAAGAAAAGCTCGTTTCATATTTCATTCCCAGCTGCCCTCCAAATAGCCAGTAAGTTGTCCTTTGTTTAAGCCCAGAAAAAGACACTGACACCAGAGGGATCCATTCTTGAATGCCACGCTGATGGCTTCTCCTTGACACAGACAACCCAGTGTTGTCATTCTCAGTGACACAATTGTCTGTGAGGTGGCCTACCCCAGATATTCTCACCCAATGACAGGAGGAGCAAAGGAAGAAACCAATCTTTAGCTGTTGCCTGGAAGTAGTGGATTATTACGCAAAGATGACATAACAAGCATTATAATAACTTAGGTTATTGTTGAGGAAATTGTTTTAGGGCTTATCCACACTTTTTGCACTGCTCTTTCCAGGAAGAGGTCCACATCTGAGCGTGTTTTGTCCGAGCATGTTGTGTTGTTGCTGTTGTTTTGTGTCCCCCACCCCCAGCTTTCCTTGTGAAACCGGCTCTGCAAAGCTGAATTGGAGCAAACATCCAATTGAGCTTTCCGGGGATTGACGTTTCCTCCTATTGAGCTTTAAAGAGCGGGTTTTTGCAGGGCAAGTTCCAGGGCAAAAAAAGGAGACTCTCAGACATGATACTTTATATCACAACCTATGCCTGGAAAGAGCGGAGGAAAGCTCAGGGCCAGTTTGGGGTGCAGGGTTTAACTTTAGAGCAGTGCAGGTGGCTTCCCTGCATAGGGTGCTGAGCTGAGGGGGCACAAAATTGAGAAGACCCATAACTGAGAAGATCCATTTGGGGGCACCAAATTTTGGGCTCACTCAGGGTGCCATATTAAAAACATCCACCCCTGTGTACTAGCATCAGTCAAAACTCTCCACATAAGAAATCGCTGCTTTCACGCACTAGCTTAAGGTTGATTTCATTGCTCTGCTACCATTTTTAGTGGTGCCCACATTCTCTCCTGCCTCATGATTAGGGAATAGACAAATCCATCAATTTAGGTGTTTCTTATCTGTCCCCGGTCTTAAATTCAGTTTACTTTGGTTCTGCATGAGTTTGTGAAGTTATTTTGTTTATTTATTTTTAAAAAAGGTCCTCATAAGAATTCATCAGCATACCATCACACATTTTTCCCAATACACACATCTTTACATGCAATTTTTCATAATACACACAATTTTGCAAGCCATTTCCTTTAGCATCTTCCCCATTTTTGTATTAGGGCAGCTAGGTGAATAGCAACAGAAGAACACAATAATGACGAGAGTGAAAAAGTCCTTAACACGTTCCCTTCTGGCCATTTGTCACTTCAAAAATCATTGCACTTCCCATCAGCAGCCTGAAATGGTTTAGGTTTATAGCCAAACCTGCATGTGGAGTTCCATCATGCAACAGGACTTTGCTTTGCTTTGCTTTGCTCTCCTCTCCTTTTATGCCCTCAAAAACCGCTCTGAAGTGCCCTCTAACTTCAGGAGAAGATTCTGATGCAAGGGGGACTGCAGAGAAGAGGAGGGGGGAGTTCTACTGCACAAGCAGAAGTCTGCTGCACTAGCAGAATAACAGCCTTGGATACAGCTCCTGGGGGTCCCCATCTATTTGTCCCCACATGTAGAAAAGCAGCTTGGGAAAGATAACTGGGCTGAGATGTGTCTGGGCAGAAAGGGGTTAAGTAGCCTTCCTGTGCCATTCAGTTCTTTGATCAGACTGGCAGGCTGCTGAGATGACTTTTGATATGTTAAAGAATAAAAAGCAGAGAAAAGTAACACAGAACATTGTGTAATACCTAATTTGGCCCAGAGCAACCTATCTGGAGGTTGTTTTTTTATCACTTCCAGAATTGCAGCCACTAAAGCATTTTACTTAATGAGCACACAAATCTAAATAACTTTTATTTATTTTCTTTTAAAAGTCGTTATCTAATATTAATTGCTTCTGAAATGGTTTTCTTTTTTTACTTTGCTTGCAAAATGCTTAGAGTACATAGGGGAAGGCTACCAATAAAGCAGACACAGATATAAAGTAGAACAGGAAGATACGGAAGAATTGGAGCAAGAGTAAAAGACATGAAGCACAAGGCCAAATCCTGCTCTGACTATATAAATGATGGGGATAAAGGGCTCAACTTCTGCTACTTCAGGGAACATAGCATTTGAATTAATAGAGGATATTAAAGGTAAAGGTAAAGGGACCCATGACCATTGGGTCCAGTAGTGACCGACTCTGGGGTTGCGGCGCTCATCCCGCTTTATTGGCAGAGGGAGCCGGCGTACAGCTTCCAGGTCATGTGGCCAGCATGATTAAGTCGCTTCTGGCCAACCAGAGCAGTGCACGGAAACGCCGTTTACCTTCCCACTGGAGCTGTACCTATTTATCTACTTGCACTTTGATGTGCTTTCAAACTGCTAGGTTGGCAGGAGCAGGGACCGAGCAATGGGAGTTCACCCCGTCGCAGGGATTCAAACCACCGACCTTCTGATCGGCAAGGTCTAGGCTCTGTTGTTTAACCCACAGCACCACCCGCATCCCTTATAGAGGATATTACTATTTATTAAATTTATTGGTCACTATTTTATACCAAGGTAACTGAAAGCAACTTGCAGTATACAGTGGTACCTCGGGTTAAGTACTTAATTCGTTCCGGAGGTCCGCACTTAACCTGAAACTGTTCTTAACCTGAAGCACCACTTTAGCTAATAGGGCCTCCTGCTGCTGCTGCCGCACCGCCGGAGCACAATTTCTGTTCTCATCCTGAAGCAAAGTTCTTAACCTGAAGCACTATTTCTGGGTTATCGGAGTCTGTAACCTGAAGCGTATGTAACCCGAGGTACCTCTGTATAAACAAAGGCACGCATTGAGACTAGCATAAAAGAAGAAAACCAAAGGACAATCCTATTTTTAAAGGCAGGATTAAAATGGGCCACCCATTCGAGTCTACAGATAACGTGGAGCTAAAGTCCTGGTGGAAAAAATATATATATATATTTTGCCTGGCGCCTAAAGCTATGGAGTAATGGCATCAAGAGATTCGCCCTCAGGATAGCATTCCACAAACAAAACTAGGATAACCTACCTGGGAAGAGCATTCCACAAGTTCAGCAAAAGATTCCTGCATTGCAGGGGGTTAGACTAGACAAGCTTTGTGGACCCTTCCAACTCTACAATTCTATGATAAATTTGCCCATCCCTACCCATCAGCCGCAGCCAGCACGGTCAATGGTCAAGGATGACAGGAGTTACAGTCCATCAATATCTAGAGCACACTATGCTGGGTACCCCTGGGCTAAGCTTTAATATCCAAATATTGGCAGTGAGGTAGAAGTCTTCAAAGCCAGTGGACAGCCTTTAACATAGAGAGCATAAAGTGTGATAGGAATACTGGAGATGCTTGGCACAAAAATGGAAGCAAGAAAAATTACAGACGAAAAAAGAATGGCAGATGAAACTGATGGACTATGCAGAACTGGATAAATAAACAGGAAGGATTTGAAACCTGCATGACCAGAGATTCTGAGAAGACTGGAGTAAATATACGAATTATTTGAAAAGCGATTGTAATGAACAGATTATGCTAGTAGGACTGCAAGAAGTTTTGTAAGGAGAATTATCTGAAATATTGCAAGAAAGACTATGAGGAGAATTATTAGTTATTGATAATTAAGAGTAATAGAGAAATTAAGAAATGGAAAATAAGTGGTAAAGAATGGAAAATCATCAGAGGTGTTGACAGAAGTCTAAAATATTGTATAAGACAAGAAGTTATGTTATATGATTGTTGGAAATGATATGTGTGTGTGCGTGTGTATATATATATGGAATACTGGAGATGCACCAGTTACCCCACATGGCAGAGAAAGGAAGATAAGCAAGATAGGCTGGCTGTTCATACTCAGAAGACAAATGCATTCTAACAGGACCTCCTCCAATGTGCTGCATCATAGCACAGACACAGCATCTGTGAGTAATATTGCGACCTCACATTAATCAAACATTCACTCCACGCCTGTTTAGAGATGGAAATCTAAAACACCAAATATGTTTGCCTGCACACCAACATTTTAACATGAAGGGAAAACACCACAGTTGTGCTGAAGTATATTTAGTCATTTTAACAAGTAGGGGAAGTGTCTAAATGATTCCTCCCCCCCCCAACCGCCTTCAGTTTCTCTGTACTTCTTTAGAGGTTTTGTTGTTGCTGAATTTCCCCTGGATGATTCCACACGCACATCCACCAAACACACACACTCTCTCTCACACACTCACCTATCTCTGGCAATGAAGAATATTCTATCCTACCGAAACTGCAGGGGGAAGCAGAATATAATTACCCAAGTGGGAATTAAGCCAGGATCTCAGCACGAATACCTCCATGCTTTCAAAGAGGGGGGATGTTATAAATCAGGATGCCTGATTTATGCTTCTTTGAAAAGATGTCAGATCCTGTTGCGTAGTGCATAGCATGCGGGGAAGCAGCCCAGCCCAGCTACGGAAGGAAATGCATATTGCTTTGCTTGCTCCCCTGTGTGTGAAGGCAAGACTGGCTCCAGGTTTGAGAAGCCCCCTTGCACACTGATTGCCCCTCCTTGACATCAGTGGGCCCTTTCCAGCAAGTGCAGCAACTGGAGCTATGCTTTGTCCAGTGGCTGACCACTAGGCACTTTTAAACTTCCCACAATGCACCATGGGAAATGCAAAAGGGTTAGAATTTTCCTGGACCAAATTGCTGCTGCCAGCAATTTAGACGATGACAGACAGGGGGCCTCAGCATCAGTGCACTTAAGTCTTGCCAAGGCACTGGGGCCTCAGCAGCTGCCTGTGCATGTTGGGTACCACTGCTAGGAAAGCATCTTGGGAGGAGAGGGTATGTGGGAGAAGGCGCACAGAACAGGTGTCAAGGTGCACAAAACATTGATGGTCACGGGGAATAATGTGTAAGATTACATGCTGCAATGGACAAAAAGGCCAAGTGTATAACAGCTTGGCCAGGTGCTGTGAGCAGCTCTACATAAATCTTGACTTCAGACAAGTTCTGCAGGCGAGGATCCATGGATCTAGAAGCTTGAACTGGAGCTTGATGTGCAGTAAGCAGAAGAGGCTGCTCTGTTGACCAGGCACGAGCAAAAGGCCAAGCCTGGATGGTCCAAAGACTTCATGATGCAAGGGTTGCACGAGGCTATTCTAGCAACAGGAACCCCTTCCAGCCCAAGGGCCACATTCAGTGCAAGGCAACATTCCAGGGGCCACGTGCCAATGGTGGGCAGAGCCAGAGACAAAAGTGATCATGGGAATGAATTCACAGTTTACCTTTGTAACAATAGGCTACTTTCCACATGCTTCTGTCTCTAGCCTCCATCCAGTCAAGCAAATATCTTTAACAGAGTTCACAGGCACATTGCAACCAGGCAAAAGCACCCAGAAGGCCTGAGGAGTGTTGCCTGGGGAAAGGAGGATCCCCAGTCCCAGATAGAGCAGCCCAGAGAGCAACATTTGACCCCCAGGCCTAAAGTTTCCCACCCCTGCTACACAACAGTTTATATAACACATAGGAGGGCAGGGAGGGCAACACACCTTTGCCAGCAGCACCAAGCAGCAAATCTGAAGACCCATGCATAGAGAAAGTTGGCAAATGCATACAGTGTTGTGGAGACCACCCAGTATATCACTGAACATCATCTAAAGCCTTACAGGTTGCTGTGCTCTTCCTTTTTTTCTTGGCTAGGACTCCAGTTCAGTCGAACACTTTGAAGGATGTGCTTAAATAACTAGCTGAATCAGTGTTTAAATGCTGCATATGTAATAACTTTACAGAAGAGCTGTAAACATTTATTTCCTAGCTCTGCTCTGTCACTGCCTCTATTTCTCCATTTAGCTCCCCGCAAGTTTCCTAGCAACATCCTTACATCCACATTAACACCTATTAGATCCATAACGGATACCTTTAAAATAATCAGCCAGTGTGAAATGCTGCAAAGGCTTGGCTCCTGTGCTAGATTTTCAGGTGATCTCCTAGCTGAAGACAATAAAATGTTTCTCATGTGGCAAGGGAATACAGCTGCCATCCCATGACTCCCCCCTTCTACTGTCATTCTCTTGATAACATGGGAATAATGAAATATTGTATTTTCTTTCTGTGTGTGAAAGCAAGTTACACTCTGCACTTGGAAAGAGATCAAAATGTTTTATTATAAATGGCAAATGGATCATATCATTCCAAAAGCTGTAACAATAGCTGGTGCTGGTGACAGTCACTCGACAGAGGCCACTTTCATACACAGAGATATCAGCACAAAGTGAGACACTGGTGTGCACCAGCTCATCATGCTGATCAAACTGTTTTCTCCACACCACCAGGTGGCAACAGTTATCTGATCTGCTTGTTAAGAAAATCCAGCACAACCACTGTACACAGACAGCAATCTTAGGGAAATGTCCAAAAGCGGGTCCCCATGTGGCAGTCATACCCTATGGCAGCAGTTCTCAACCTGTGGGTCCCCAGTTACAGGTAGGTAGCCGTGTTGGTCTGCCATAGTAAAATAAATAAATAAAAAAAATCCTTCCAGTAGCACCTTAAAGACCAACTAAGTTAGTTCTTGGTATGAGCTTTCGTGTGCATGCATGTGTGTATCTGAAGAAGTGTGCATGCACACGAAAGCTCATACCAAGAACTAACTTAGTTGGTCTTTAAGGTGCTACTGGAAGGAATTTTTTTATTTTGACTGTGGGTCCCCAGATGTTGTTGGACTACAACTCCCATCATCCCTCAGCTCTGCTAGCTAGGGGTGATGGGAGTTTTAGTTCAACAACATATGGGGACCCACAGGTTGAAAAAGACTGCCCTATGGAGTGGGTTATTATACTAAGCATAAGTTCCAATGTAATGACCATACAACGGCTTGGCAGTTGGTTCTTCCTGGACTCTGACTCATGTGCTCTTTCCTCCCTTGCTTCCCAATTCCCAGCAAATTATTTGTTATTACCCTGAAACTGATCAAACTACACCCAAATGGAATAACTACAATTAGAAACCCATTTCAGCTCAATGAATGAAGAGACCAGGAGGTTTGTAGGGAGGGCTTCAGCAACTCACACCTCAACCCCACCCTCTCACTGACGCCAGTGCAATGTGTTACTGAATGCCAAAGCCACTTGTCCTGACAAAAGTCACTCACCATGGCAGCTTCCTTGGGTGCAGTAGGCACAAGAGTGTGTAGGCATCAGGGGATGGCACAAGTTGGCATGTGCAATGCTAAGGTGGGAGCAGTCAGTGCAGCAATGCTCCTTGCTCATGCATTGGTTTGATGTACGAACACTTCTTCTAAATAAGGTTAACATGGTCTCCAAATATAGTTTAAGGGCTGCTCCTGAAATATTATGGTACCAGGGAAAAAGTTCAGCAGTGAGTCCCAAAGCCCTTTAAAACAAACTGTTTACTAGAAAAAGTAACTCTCGTGGGGATGAGGAATCCTCAGATTCAGAGGCTTCCTACAACAGTACTGGAGCCTGTATCTCATCCCCTGAAAAACATATTCCCTTGGTCTCCGATGATAGTATGGCAGAGTCCTCAGAGGATGACAAAAGATCTGAGGAGTTTTCCCCAAAGGAGCCCCTACAACTTGAAACCCCGCTGCAACTTGAAAGACAACAGTTGCAAGAAATGGCACTTCCTGTTTAACTGGCTGTGGTGGGGAATGAGCCATTTTGACTTCCTAGCCCAGACTACAAACCTCCACCAGCTGCTTCAAGACCCTGCTGAGACAACTTTCCTTCCTCAGTTGCAGGCTGCTATCCATGGTCCTGAACCTCCACCTTTGTCCAATGTCCTGATTTTGCTTTCCTTTTGCTTCCAGTCTACTCCAGAACTCTGAGCCTATTGGTCTCCATCTTGCTTGGGTCATCACATTCCTTTGGTGGTGGGCATCACAATGGATGAGCAATCCTGAAAAGTATGCCAGGGGTGGAGTCCTCCTTTACTTCCTGGTTCACAGAAAACCAGGATCCCAAGCTTCCCCATGCACCTCAAGCCACTTTGACAGGTAGGTCCACCTGTCAATCACTAGTTGCCACTATAATATCCGTTCACTACTTTCCCCTTTGCAGCATAGCTTGAGTTCAACCTGGGCTTCAAAAGAAAGATCACTGCTGAAATCAGGTTTGCAGCCACTTCCCATCAGGTTACCTGCGGTGACTTCAAGTGCAATTGAAAAACTTCAGAGTGAATTTGATCTGAGTGCAAGGAACAATTAGGAGCATGCTTCAAGGCTTCCCATCATTCCTTTATAGCCACACACCTCCCCATTATATATGTGAGGCAAGTGGGCATAGCTGGGGGGAAATGGCCTGGTGGGCCAAATTAGGGCCTGGTTGGGCCTACTTGAGCCTGTGGGGTATTTAAGTCTGTGAACCAGAGGTCCCCCACCACTGCTCCATGTTCATACACATGCTTATTTCTGTGGCGGAAGATGATGACTACCAGCAATATGCTCGGTGAAAAGGAAGCAAGAGAGCAGCTTTTTGAGCTTTGAAATGTTTGTCTCCAATTGCTGTTTCCACCTACCCATAAACACAGATACCAAGAGGCCTCATAATTGCCGAAACCTATTATCATCCTACTCATTAAGAATCCCCAAGCAAGTAACACTGTAAATAAGTTAAAACCCAGAAATGAGCAGGTAATGCTCACTTAAGTTAACTCAATAAATCAATATTATTTCAGCAAGTGTTTGAAATGGTGGGGTTTTTTGTGACAGGATGGAGAAGCATGTACATGATGGGTCAGAGAAAGCCAAAGGAGCCCAATGGGATATTTTACGTGTGTCTGTGTGTGTGTGCGCGCGCGTTTCTCACTTTTCCATTGATTAAAAAGCACACAAATAGCAAAGGGGAGAGAGTTTTGAGAGGCAGATAGAGAAGCCTGGGGGGCTACATTTAGCCCCCAGCCAAAGTTCTGCACCCCTGCCCAAAATAAACTCAATTGAAAATTGGGCCCCATTCTGAATTCCCAGTGATCTAACCAGGAGCATGACTGGTTCTGTTTGATTGACAATATTTTTATGCCGCTTTTCATTCGAGTGAATCCCAAAGCATCTTACAAGCAATAAATAGCAATAATATGATAGAACATAATAGAACATCACAAACATAGCATAAATCATAGAAAAAATCATTGGTGAAACAATACAATCTATGAAACATGGTTAACAAAGAAGAAAGTAAAGAAAAAAGCTAAAAATCACAATTAAAGCAAAAGTCATATTAAATTATTAACAAATCAATTCATAATCTGTAAACAATATCAACAAAATAGCAAGCAGAAATAAACTAGTCCCTTTTAAGTTCACACACACACTCCACACTCCCGTGACTCATAATACTTCACTCAGTTCTGCTCACTAACATACATATATCACATAATGCCTGTGGCAGCAACTTCTAGCATCCTCTGTGATGTTCCCAGGCCTTCCCCAGGCCTTGCCTTGGTGGCAAGGAGGGCTTTCAACACTGTAAGATTCCATTCCATCATTGGGAACTAAGGGATATGCAGTTCTCATAAGCCCCAGTGTCCCTGGGTGCAGTCAGATCTTCAGGCCCCACCACTACTATAACCACCTGCAGCCCCTGAACAAGAACGTCCAGTGACTGAACTCTCCAGGAGCAGCAGCACAAAGGAGTCAGACTTGCTCCATGATAATTCCCAAGTCGAGCACACCACCTGGATTCTGCACCCTATGTACAAAATATGAGGATGCACCACTGTCCTCAGACTCCTCTAGAGTGCTGAAGGACGCTGAGGGAGCATTTCCCAACCAGCTCATCCATACTACTGTCTTCACCTCCAAGAAGGAGCCAGCAACTGCAGAGAAAAATGCAGGTTCTTTAAGACAACCACATACAGCATTTGAAAGTGGGATGGACTCTCCTGGTCAGCCTAACAAAAACCCTGGCAGTTACTGTAGACTAGTGCTGGGATAATGTGTATCCTACCTTGGTCATATGATTGTTATCCATGGTCCTGAATGTATACCAAGAAACTGGATCAGTCCTTGCAGAACTGTCCATGGTGCTGAACCTTCCCCACTTCAAATTAGCTGTGGCTCCCTGTGTTATCTCTAACCCTCTCACCTGAGCTGTTGCCTCCCTGGGATGATGTATTCTGCTGCCATGCCTTGCTTCTGGCATGTTGAAAGTGGGGACGGATGGCAAAGAGTGGAGAAACACAGGCCAAAAATATCCATTAAGGACCACCTCCACCCAGCTTCATAGATATCTGTGTCTGATTTCAAATAGAACTAGGACCAGAGCCATGAAATGCAAGCTCAACCCCAATCCATGCATTTTAGATTCTTTCCCATCACTGATTACTTTCTCATCTCTGGGGGTGTTCTTAAAAGGAAATGTGAGACAACTTACAATTTATTGATTTATTTTAAAAGTTACTGCACAGTGTCCTCTTTAATGTTATCTTTGCCTTAGCAGACTATGATGAGCACACCAGAATCTAGACTGCCTTAAAAAAAATCAAAAATACAACCTTAGCTCGCAGCCCCATCCATTTAATTTGTTGGCATTGATTAAAATGGTCTGCAATGATTAATCAACCCGGGCTTTCAGTGACTGACCTGCTGATTAAACTTATTAAAACCTGCTGTTCTAACGTTACCAGCCACTAAAATTATCAATGAGCCATTTTCATGCATCATCAGTGCAGCTCCCATCCATTTCCTTCACAGAACCTGATCCCTGGTCAATCTTCTTAACTTTCTATACCTGGTTCATCACAAGAAGAGCTCCTTTCAGCAGAGGTCAGGCAAGTCCCCACCCAGTTGAATTGCTGGCCCCTAGTGAAAACTCCCCCCCCCCGCCCCACAGGCATTTAAAATCATTTCTAATTTTCTAGTTAATTTTTAACTGATTTCATCTCTATTGCATTTCTTAAGCTTAGAGATAATTGTAATTCAGTGCTACATAAATTGTAGAAATAATTAATTAAATGGAAAATAATTGTTTTCCCAGAAATGCCTTTGCAGCTCGTAAAACTATGCCAAAGCTTAAAAACAGAAGAAGGGAAATACTATGAGGTTAAGTTTACTAAAGAGTAGATTATGGTTGAACTTTTAGAGACACTCTTTTTTTCAAAAAATGAATAGATTACATGCCACTTATTATATACAGTCCATCCAAAACAGCCTACAACAATAGTGTGTGTGTGTGTGTGTGTGTGTGTGTGTTTACTAAACCTGAAAACAAAGCAGATTCACAAGAATAAAACAGATTCCCTTATGGGATGGTGAGAGCCCGTGGCCTTCAACCAGAGGCTTGCCTACCCTCTGGTGGGGATGATCTGACCTCCAGATTGCTTGCATTGGGCAGTGGCTGGGACTAGCTGACTTACAAGACCCCCGTCAACATTGATTCCATGATTCTAGAAAACTCACATCATCATTCATTGCCATTTCATTCTATAGCAGTCTTCGGTATACAAAAAGCCTTACTATGACTGACTCATCTGTTCTCGCAACATGAGGCAAGGTGGCTAGACTTGCAGCTACTGCATTGTGCAAAGATGCCGAGAGAGCTTCCCAGCCAAACAGGAATTTGAAAAGGGGTCACCAAGCCCGCCCACCCCTCCTGTCCACTTCTGCTGGCCTTATGGCAGCAGCTCGACTAGGATTATTACCTGCAGCCTCCCTCTGACGTTGAATAGCTTTGACTTTCCTGCATGGGAACTAATAGCATCTATTTAATCTGATTTCCAGGGTGAGTCAGCAGCACGACACTGCATCCCAGCAGACAGCGTTAGCATCTGACCCCTATGTCACAAACACTTAAGACCCATAACATAGCCTTGCTTGTGCTACAATCTGACAAGCAGCTGTCTGGCCTTGTGCACTCTTGCATGCAGATTCAGATTTCTGTTCCTTTAAATACTCCACCATTTAGGTATACACAAGATCACTATTTAATATTATTGTTACAAAGAAATTCATATGGAATCACGTTTGCTCTCAAGTCCTAGACTCACAATGATAAAGATGGATACACCCAGTGCTTTTTTTAAGGAAAAAAGGTGGCAGTACTCAGAATGAAGTTGTTTCAGTAAGTGCCACATTTTTCACATGGGGGGGGGGGAGTAGCTGGTACTGCATACCCTGGAGCAGCCCCAGAAAAAAAGCACTGGATACTGTCATGGAATTCTACTCAATATTGATCCAGAGCAGAACTCCAACGTATAGTTAGCAGAGTAACAACTTGAACACGTTGCAGGATTCTCCAAAAAATAGACCAGAGGCAATTGTATGCTTTACTGCTGCTGAAGGCAAATGAGCATAATGGTCACAAATCCAATGTATTCAGGGTTGGCACTGTCCATAAGAAATCCAGTTGCAGCCAACTTAACTTAAACTTACAATAACTTACAATAAGTCTAAACCTTAACAATATATACAGAACGGGACGCGGGTGGCGCTGTGGGTAAAACCTCAGTGCCTAGGACTTGCCGATCGTATGGTCGGCGGTTCGAATCCCCGCAGCGGGGTAAGCTCCTGTTGCTCGGTCCCTGCTCCTGCCCACCTAGCAGTTCGAAAGCACCCCTAAGTGCAAGTAGATAAATAGGTGCCGCTTTATGGCGGGAAGGTAAATGGCATTTCCGTGTGCTGCGCTGGTGCTGGCTCGTCAGAGCAGCTTTGTCACGCTGGGCACGTGACCCAGAAGTGTCTCCGGACAGCGCTGGCTCCCGGCCTCTTAAGTGAGATGAGTGCACAACCCTAGAGTCGGACACGACTGGCCCGTACGGGCAGGGGTACCTTTACCTTTACCTTTATATACCGAACACCACACCAGAAGGAAAAGACATAGAGAAAGTGAAATCCAGACTCCTTCTGGCCCTGCTTTTATAGTCAGCATGACCTTGACAGAAAGAGATAAGAGAACCAGTTTAAACCAGCTGTACTCAGCTTCTCTGAAGGAGTAACCCAAACATCATGAACCTTCTGCTTGTTTCTTTCACACAGAGAAGCTTCTAGAAGCTTCCAGAACCCTCTTGAATTAATTTAGAATAGGAAAGATCTCTACACATCAGATCAATACTTTCTGCACTAAGAAATGCAAACTGACAGATACCTCTCCATATCCCTCTGCACACCCATCTGCATTGTGAATACATGCATGAGGGAAGAGTTCTGATCTTTTATCTATTTATTACATTTCTACACCACCACCTTTGCCTTCCAAGGAGCTCAAGGTGGTGTACATGGTTATCCCCCATTTCATCCTCACAACAACCTTGCAAGGCAAGTTAGGCTATTAGATGGTGACTGGCCCAAAGTCGCCCAGTGAGCTTCATGGCTGGGTGGGGATTCAAACCCTGGTCTCCCAGGTCATAGTCCAACATTCTAACCATTACGCCACACTGGTACTTTCTGCTTTTTAGCCATCTAGATTGGATGTATACTCATTCAGGATCCTGAATGCATGTGAAGTGTAAATTATTAATTTTCATGAAGTGATCCTTGAGTGTGTAGCTTTTGTTAACACTCAGTTCACATTTCTTTAAGGAAGAAACTGAATCTGAAAAGATAGGGCTTGCCTGAGGGCTAAACTACAATATTAAAATTCCCAACCCTCCTCATGCCAAATTCTATGGTTGCATTTCATGTAGCACTAAGGAGATGGTTCCAATCTTCTCTCTACTCTCCCTGCACACTGTTCTGGGTGTTCTTCTGACCCTCTAGAACAGATATGAGGAGGATGTAGGGGGCATGTGGAGGAGAAGAGGGAGGAAAAGCATGTTGCACTAATTGGAATTGTGCTACCTTCCACTAGCACAATGATTTAATGGAATACTCCTCTAAAACTCCTGTATCTACCAGCCCATTATTATTACTCATACCTGACTGTTCTGGCTTTAGAGTATATTGGGCTCAAATGGGTCCCTCTTCATGTGCCTCTTTGCTAAGCCAGAGATGGGAAGCATCTCAGAGAGTGACAGTTTACCATCGCCGTTGCAAAGATTTGCTGCCAATGAGTCTCAAGCCTTTTTGGACCTTGAATTTATCTTTGTTCCTTGAGCCACAGTATCAAAATGCATCCAAATCTTTAACCTTCATTTCTTTTAGTTAGGTGGAATGTAAATCTTAGAGGCATGCACTCCCCCAAGATTCACCTAAAAAAGGAGAAAATGTTCTGTTTTTGCATTGTTCTGTGCTTTCTCTGCTTTGCTCTGTAATTTAGGTTCCAAACTACTTGTGTTCTGCTACAATGGTCAATCTAAAATGACTATGACTTCCCCCACTTTTAGCCAAAGCAGATGATATTTTCAGGTGCAATACTCCCTCCAGAATGAATGCCATATGCCATATTGTAGAACAGGTCCATGTATTTTTGTGGAGGAAGTAAAAGGGATTCATTTTCCTCCATAAACCATAATAGGGCAAGACCTTTATGAAGCTAGCCAACTCCAAAATCCTTATTAGTTTCCTGTTTTTGGTGTGGAAAAGGAGAAGGGTGTTGTCTCTTTCTTACCTTAAAATAATTAAGAGGTGGCCAAGTGGTACGTATTTTTGTTTCGTATACAAGTTCCCAAAGGCATCATAATGTGATGCCATCTAGAATTTTTCCTATAGAGTTCTGAAAAGCTCTGGGTTTTGTTTGTTGTTTGTTTTCTTAAAGCAGAGCAATGAAAGATTTTTTAAAAAACATCCTGAATGAAACCTTTTCTTTAAAAAATAAAATAAAAAAATCCCTCAATGTTGCACTTGAATAAGTAGATAAATAAGTAGATAAAATTCCAGAGTTCTTCAATGGTCTGCAGGCAACATTTTGAACAGCCTCTCTTCTTGCGAAGCCCACATACCTAGAGAATCACAGGGATATAGGAAAACACAGAGCTCTAGGTGCAAACACAATAGCCTTTGTGGAAGCCCTTAACTGATGGGTAGGAAGGATGGATGGTGCATTTGAACTCAGGGAATGGAGGAAAGTATCCTGAATCATTCTGCTTCACCTATTTCTCTCTTATTGCACTTGATCAGAGTATGCTGGGCTTCTTCTGCCAACAAAAAAAATGAATAGCCCTTATATCACACAATTAAATCGAAATAACATTGTAAGAATATTCTGCCCATTTCCAACATCCAAGCCTTGACTGATTCAGCATATCTGCTTCTGCACTGAGCAGCAGCAGCGAAATATTATGAGACAACAATTTGAAACTGAAATACCTGATGTTACCGGGAAATGAGCACATTTATCTGCATGGCAGATTTGAAAGAAATTCTCCCGCAGTGGCGTTCAAGCCATATGTGTAGTAATTAGGCATACGCTAAGGCAAAAATTCAAGGCTGTTTTCAAAATTAACTGTAAGAACAATATTGATGCATCTTATACAGTTCTTGTATGTTCTCCTTATGTTCTGTGGCACTGGCGTCCTTGAAACAAAGAGCTTCCTTGCCGAAAGGATCTACTGATGCCCTGCTTAAGAATATAAAAGCCCTGCTAGATCAGACCAGTGGTCCATCAAGTCCAGCATCCTTCATATTACAATGGCG